>NC_090734.1:4708008-4750508 GCF_036898095.1 Palaemon carinicauda
TTCAGCCTCTAGTTTTTCTAGATTAATTTTCAGGGATCTTGGAATAGTGCCTAGTGTTCCTATGATTATGGGTACAATTTCCAGTGGCATATCCCATATCCTTCTTATTTATATTTTCAGGTCTTGATACTTATCCATTTTTCCCCTCTCTTTCTCTTCAACTCTGGAGTCCCATGGTACTGCGACATCAATGAGTGATACTTTCTTCTTGATTTTGTCTGGTCTTTTTGCGTGTATCACTTTATCTGTTCTGATACCATAGTCCCAGAGGATCTTTACTTGATCGTTTTCTATCACTCACTCAGGTTGGTGCTCGTACCACTTATTACCGCAAGTTAGCTGATGTTTCTTGCACAGGCTCCAGTGCAGGGCTTTTGCCAATAAATCATGCCTCTTTTTGTACTGGTTTTGTGGAAGTGCCGGGCATTCGCTTGCTTTGTGGTTTATGGTTTAATTTTTCGTGTTGCATTTCCTACATATGGGAGAGATGTTATTTCTATCTATCGTTCTTTGAACATATCTGGTTCTTAGGGCCTGATCTAGTGCCGCTGTTATCATTCTTTCAGTTTCTTTCTTGAGCTCTCCCCTCAGTAGCCATTGCCACGTGTCATCGCTGGCTACTTCTTTAGTCTGTCTCATGTATTGTCCGTGCATTGGTTTGTTGTGCCAGTCCTCTGTTCTGTTTGTCATTCTCCTGTCTGTATATTTCAGGGTCTTTGCTACTTTTTTCAGTTCTTCTTCCTATGCCCTCTTGAGCCACTTGTCTTCACTGGTTTTCAGATATTGCCACAGTGTTCCATTCTTAATGTTAACGCAGTCCGCTATACTTAGTAGTTCTCTCCCTCCTCCCTTTCGTGCTATGTATAGTCTGTCCGTATTTGCTCTTGGGTGTAGTTCTTTGTGTATTGTCATATGTTTCCTAGTTTTCTGCTCTATGCTGCGGGGTTCTGCCTTCCTTCCTCCGACTATTCCTTCGCCGTATCTTATTACAGGTACCACCCATGTGTTTATGGCTTTTATCATATTTCTGTAGTTGAGTTTTGACTTGAGTATCACCATGAGTCTCTGCATATATTCTTTCCTGATCGTGTCCTTCATTTCTTGATGTTTTATATCCCCTCCTTCCATTATTCCCTAGGTATTTGTATCCCGTCTCATCTATGTGGTTGATGTTGCTCCCATCTGGTAGCTTTGTCCCTTCAGTCCTTGTTATTTTGCCCTTTTGTATGTTGACTACGGCACATTTTTCTTTTCCAAACTCCATACTGATGTCCCGGGATACAATCCTTACGGTCTGGACTAAGGTATCTGTTTCCTTGATGCTCTTACCGTAAAGATTAATTATTATTATTATTATTAGTATTATTATTATTATTATTATTATTATTATTATTATTATTATTATTATTATTATTATTATTATTATTATTATTAGCTAAGCTATAACTCCCGCTGGAAAAGCCGGATGCTGTACCTCACGTGTTTCGCACACGCTCGTACACAGTAACGGTATTTTCTTTATTTGTGTGTATCTCGGTCTACCCCTCACTGTTAGCAGAACCTGTTGTATATAAACCCGCTATCTGTTGAAATAAAATCAGTGACACTCACCTTGCCTCTCAGTTATCACCTACCAGCTCGCTCGCATAATGCTATAAGCCCAGAGGCTCCAGCTGGGGAAAATAGCCCAGTGAAGAAAGAAAATAAATAAACAATGTAGGAAGTATCGAGCAATGAATATAAAGCATATTAAGATGAGTAAAAATAAATTTTTCATATATAACCTATGGAGAGAGACTTGTCAGCCTATTAAAAAGCAGTCGCTGCAAGTTTGAACTTGTGAAGTTCCATATAAGAAACCTGAAAGAAAAATGATTAGCAAATAATATTAGTAACGTCTCTGCCTGGTGATCGCAAGACTGGGGTTCGAGTCCTGTTCAAACACTAAGTCCCTTTAGTGGCTGCAACCTCACCATCCTTGTTAGCTAAGGATGGGGGTTTTGGTGTTTTGGTGGTGCCTATAGGTCTCCCTACTGAGTCCTCAGCAGCTATTGACATTGCCCTCCCTGGTTCTAGCTTGGGTGGGAGGAGGCTTGGGCACCGATCATATGATATGGTCAGTCTCTTGCCTAGGGCATTGTCCTGCTTGGTAGAGCAATGTAACTGTCTCTTGCCTGTATCATTTATGATGGGCCTTTATTTTTTAAGAAACAATGTAGAAAAATACTTATGGCTGTGTTTGACGCAGAATATAAACTGAAAATGGAGTTTTTTAATTGTTTATTTTCCCACTCCTTTCTATTCTAATTCATACCTCCTCTTGGGATTCCATGAGTAAATTTAGGCTCTTAAAATTACTCAATGAGTCTTCCTGACGAATCACTTATTCAGAAATGGACACTCGTCTCTTTTGGAGGTTAGGACAGACTAGTGTTACTTGTAAAGTTTTGGAAAAATATGATAAGAATTTTGATTCAATAGTTGTCTTTTAATGCACAACTATTTCATGCAATTATGTTCACTTACTTCGTCGAATGTCACTTTTCAAGCCCTATAAACTGTATTTCCACCTTCCCTATCCCCTAACACACACACATACACTCTCTCTCTCTCTCTCTCTCTCTCTCTCTCTCTCTCTCTCTCTCTCTCTCTCTCTCTCTCTCTCTCTCTCTCTCTCTCTCTCATATGAGAATACATTATATTTCCCTTCTTTTCTAAAGAGTCCAGTAAAAATGCCAGAGAAAAAACTTCTGCAGTAATATTTATGTAAATATCAAGTCTGTCTGTGACTGCCTTGTATTTTCATAAAAAAAGTACAGGGATTTTGCATGGGCAAAGATTGAACCAGTTGTTTACGAAGTTTTCTTCACATTACTTTTAATATTTAAATTTCACTTCTTTTATACCTTTTTCTGTCTCTTTCTCTGATATATATATATATATATATGTATATATATATATATATATATATATATATATATATATATATATATATATATATATATATATATATATATACATATATATATATAAATATATATATATATATATATATATATATATATATATATATATATATATATATATATATATAACCATATATATATAAATATATATATATATATATATATATATATATATATATATTATATATATATATATATATATATATATATATATATATATATATATATATATATATGTTTATATATATATGTATATATTATTATTATTATTATTATTATTATTATTATTATCATTATTATAATTATTATTACTATTATAATTATTGTTATTATTATTATTATTATTATTATTATTATTGTTATTATTATTATTATTATTATAAATAGTAAAGAGACAAAATCTGAAAAAGGGGAGCTAAGAGTGTTAAAGAAAATCCCCCCAAAAGAAAGACCTAGTTAACTGCATTAATAACAGAGACATCACACTTAGTGTACTTCAATTGTCATGAATATATATAGTATGCTTACTTTAAAGAGATTAGACACACAGGTTGATGATAAAGCTGAGAGATGAACAAGCAAAGTTTAGTAAAGGGAAAAGTTACAATGAACAAATTTTCATCTCGAGACATATGACAGCAATGCATAGAATATAGATATCCACTTTTGATGGATTTGTGGAATATGAAAAAGCCTTTGATAGTTTGCACCGGCCAATATTGTGGAGAGTCCTGCATAATTAGGGAGTTCCTCTTAAGTATGTATATTCGGTTAAATATGTTAATGAGCATAGCAAGTGCAAAGTAATAAATTTCCAGTGAACAGTGGAGTACTCCAAAGAAATGTGTTGTCACCTATTTTGTTTATCCTCCTCATGGATTTTTTAATGCAAAGAACAGTTGAAGATGGTGGAGAAGGATTGAACTGGATTAGTAATAGGAAATTAAGTGAACTAGAGTATGCTGATGACGCTGTCCATATTAGCAGAACACCACAGGATTTACAATGCTTGCTTACAAGAATACATGAAATATCACACGAGATTGGGCTCAAGATATATAGAGAAAATGATGAGAACGGAATATGCAATGGTAGATGAAATATCATTGGAAGGAGCAACGATTAATAAGGTAGAATCATTTAAGTATTAAGGAACCATGATCTCTAATACAAGGTATTGAAAATTTTAGTTTAATGAAAGAGTGAAAAAAGCAAACCAGACTATGAGAAGGATACGCAAAATTTGTAAATCAAATCGCCTCATTAAGGTATGAGCTACAAATCCATAATACAGCCAATATGGTCTATCTAAAATTTTATCTAAAAATTAAACTTATTAAATTAGATTTCATGAACTGCCAAAGTGGTGTCCTAATAAATATTACCTTTAACGGAAGTAAGAAGAGCACATTAAACCCACGTCATTACTTTACATTACTTTAAGGGCTGCTTTTCTGGTCCTATATAGCAGGGGATTCCTATTCTTAACAGGACCTCCACTGTCATCTTATCATTTGCATTCCAAGGCATTCAGCATTTCACACCCCGATATTGCTCTTTTATTGTCAAATCCACACTATCGAAGCACTTAGAGAACAAGAAAATCTTCAGTCTACTCATTAGAAGATTGAGCAAACCGAAGAAGTCCTTAAACTTACTGCGCTTGGAAAGTGTAAAAGGTATCCATCCATGTTACATTAACTCCAACTTTATTCCAGTCGTCACCCGTGGTGATTGATTGATTGATAATAAGTTTTCTGGCATCTTACATCGAAGCACCTGTGATGAATACCGGAAGAATTTTCCTCTCAGGACAATTTCCTTCAAGAAATGGAGCCGTCCTTCTCGTCATGAAATATCTCAGAGGCCTGTTTGGGGAAGAACTATGCAAGAAATGCAAAACATTCTGAAAAGGATATGCGAACCCCAAATTGATAAAATTTTTCTAAACTATTAATATTGACTTACAGTTCATTTATAGTCAAATTGAATGAAAATGAAATATATATGAATAAGAAGAAAGGAAAGAAGAAAATAAGGTTCATGTAGAAATAATTACCTCACATTTTATCAGTCAATTATTTATCTAGGTTTAACAAACGCAGCTAAAAATCAAATTTGCAAAGAAAAATATTGTGTATAGGAGAAAAATTAATATGCAGCGTGCTTTCCCAGCATCTTTACAATTACTTAGTAAAGAAAATTATATCCAACAGAATCAAAGATAAAATGAGAAAGAAAATTTGTCAAGTAATTTGGTAAGCAAGATAAGTGTTATTTTTAAATCGAATCTCATAATAGCCAAATTCCCCGAAACTATAAAAGAACTTGATCAATTGCTTTGTAATTTTCAGCAAATGGGTCTTTTACAACGGGGATATTCTCCAATGTTATTTCAAGACCATAAGAGGGTTTGGGGAATATCTTAGGAAAACCTTTGGTAAAGTCAACTCACTACTAGTCCGGAAAATAGATAGCTTCTTCGCTGTGAGCATTCGATATGTAGATTTATTTTATGGGCGTATAGAGAGAGAGAGAGAGAGAGAGAGAGAGAGAGAGAGAGAGAGAGAGAGAGAGAGAGAGAGAGAGAGAGATAGAGGTTTTGTTTCCACACATCCAGAATACAGGTAACTTCAAAGCACTATGGAGTCGGAACAGTGCCAGATTCACAAGGGTTCCTTACAGACAGGGAGTATCGTGGACTGGAGATTTTCTCACACAATGCGATAGATATTTATGCGAGCATATAAACAGTCTGTTCGAACATCTTTTCTTAATTGATACAAGGTATACAGTTAATGCGTTCTGCATCATGAGGCTCAATACTACATAATATTCTAGAAGTTTTATTCTGCTGTGACCAGATTGTGGAATGATTTTCCTAAGCAGAGAGTTAAATCGGTGGAACTTTTAAAGTTCAAACTTGCAGCGAATGTTTATATGTTGAACAGGGTGACATGAGTTTTTTTTATAATTTACATATAAAAGATCTATTTTAATGATGTTGCTGTTCTCAAAAAAACTTTATTTTGGTTTTAATTACTCCTGGTGTAGTTTACTTATTTCCCTATTTCCTTTCCTCTCTGGGCTATTTTTTTTTTCCTGTTGGAGCCCTTGGGCTTGTAGCATCCTGCTTATCCAACTAGGGTTGTAACTTAGATAATAATAATAATAATAATAATAATAATAATAATAATAATAATAATAATAATAATAATAATAATGCAAGTTTTCGCATTCCTAAAAAAATATTACGAACAGCAAAAATGTATTGGTTCAAAAGTAAATATTCAAAACATTAAAGCAAATAATCCTCTGATTGGAATTGTGCAGATAAAGATTTTATGTCAGAAGAATGACATATAGCCTACAAGAATAAATATAAAACAAATGATTGATTTCCGTACTTGACAAGGTTAGATGAAGCCTTTCAAATCACACATGTCTATTTCGTCTAATTCCTTTTGAGATATTTTTGTTTCAATCTTCCATATGATTTTTTTCCTTTTCACTATTGTCTAACCTTTCAGTTCAAATCAATAATTTTTCCCATCTCTTTATATTTTAATTCTTACTTTCTATTTCAGTATGATATTTCCCCCTCTTGTCAGGTGTCCTATTTCTCCCTAATTATCAATGATTTCCACCTTCTCTTCTCATTCGTTCGTTAATTTTAGATTGGGTGGGGTCTCTTACACTTATGGTCATAGGCTTCAACTCTTCTCGTAATTGCATGTTTTCTCTTCCATGTCTTTCACATAGATTTTTCCTACTCGTTTACGTTCTCCTCGTACTCATTTCCCTTTTCTCTTTGGATACACAGAACGGCTTATGTGAACCGCTTACGAGAAAGACAACCTTTAATCGTAAAATTAGATCAATATGAGACTAAATGGCCTATTCACCATTGGCTTAGTTTTCACAACTTAGGAATCCCTTCATAATTATCACAGATTTCAAGAGCTTTTCATGGCTTCAGATGCCCTTTATTTTATTTTCTGAAGGGTCTTTTTCAACTCCAAATGTCTTTAATGGTTTTGCAGTGATAGATTATTCTCACTTGATTTAAAAAAGCAATTCCCAAGTATCTCAATTTTTAATGGTCATTTACCGTTTTCCTCAATTTTCATGAAGTCAGAGTATGCATTTTTTAGAGTTGTTTATCATTGCCTTACTTTTTCTGAATGATTATGAAATTTAGAATGTCTCTAGTTTCCATTATTCTAAAGGTTATATACCATCGCCATACTATTCTATATAGGAACGATCATTCACCAGTGCCTTAGTTTTATGATTTCCATTGAAGAGCATTCACAAGTGTCACTTTTTTCTGCATTTTGGACTATTGACCTATTTTTTTTTCTTTTGACTTTATAAAACCATTCAGGATCACCTTAAATCTTATGCACTTATTTGGCTATAAAAAAACTACCGTAGTTTTCTAAATTTCAGATATGATTTAAAGTTATCTAAGTCTTCTCGACTTTAAATGCATGTTCACAGTTGTCTTTTGTTTCGTAATCATAAACACATTCAGCATTTTCCTTTGTTTAAACGAAGACACCAGGATGAGAAGGTTATTTATGGGGACTGTTAAACCTCTTCGACGTAGAGAATATAGGCTGGAGTGACCACATAAGAAAAGTTAGTCCTGAGGAAGGTCACGCTGCTAGGATATTTATTTTCCATTTTGGAGTTAATAAAAATATATACAAGGAATGGTAATTCTTGAGGGACTAATTAAGAATATACTGATGATTTTTTATTTGATTTGATAAAAAAAAAAGTAAAGAAAAGAGGTAATACAAAGTTAGAAAACAATAAGTGTCGCTGTGTACAGCGGGTTTTCCTTCCGGAAATACAAGGCCGTTAAATACTGTGCTCTTGAATGCATGGGAAATTATGTCAACGGATTAAAAGTGAATAGTTTCAAGTTTCCTGAAAATGAAGAAGGAAAAATTCAATGGTTCAGAAACATCAGGAGACGAGATTTCGACCTAGGGCAAATTATCGGTTATGTCGTAATTTGATAATCTCTCTCTCTCTCTCTCTCTCTCTCTCTCTCTCTCTCTCTCTCTCTCTCTCTCTCTCTCTCTCTCTCTCTCTCTCTCTCTTACAACTTTTTATTTGATGTTCTAATCTCTCTGCTTCTGACCGACGGCACTTTTTAGGCGTTCGCAAAAATCCAAAGGTAGTTTTAAATAATTCGCTTCTGCTGCAAGGTGTCTTAGTCCTCTTTTCAACCTGTTTTTAGTCTCATTACGATTTTGGTTAGACTTTTTCTACATTAAAACAATGGTTTGCATCAATAAAGATGCAAAAATATTTCTTTATAAGTTTCCTTTTGTTTAATATAGATAAAAACAAATGTAAATTATTGTATGGGTTTTACGGCAAAACTCAGAATTAAAGAGATGGAGTTACAAAAAGCAAAAATATTTCAATACAAGAGAGAGAGAGAGAGAGAGAGAGAGAGAGAGAGAGAGAGAGAGAGAGAGAGAGAGAGAGAGAGAGAGAGAGAGAGAGAGAGTATTTATTGAATTATTCCCAGAATACTCATTTCATAAAGATTTGAGCTAATCTCTTAGATGAAAGTTAGAAATATCAGTGAATTAACATCGAAATATCTATCAATTATGCATTTAACCATTTCCACATCAATATTTCTGAATGAGAAACATAAATTGAAACTATTGTACCGCACGCGTTACATACAATCTCGTACACGGTAATGGTATTGTTTTTTATTTATATCTTGCTCTTCCATGCTTATAATAGAAAAACCTATTTAAGATTGTCATCGCATGTTTTATTTTTTTATATATATATTCTTGCACGCAATGGCTTATATATAAGCATATTCTCTGTTGAATAAACGTTAGTTGCATTGACCTCGCCTCTCTGGTAGAACCTATCTGCTACGTTGTCACAATATAAATAGATTATCCATAATTTGCCTAGGTTGCAAATAGAACGATTCACTGAAGCGTTTCTAAATATTTACTTACACAAATGTTTGAATTTATTCTTAGAACCATCGTCCTTTATAACCTTTTCATTCTCCGTTATAACCATCTAGGTATATCTCATAAATACTCTTCTCCCTTCTTTTGTTATAATGCGTGTTACTTATTATTATTATTATTATTATTATTATTATTATTATTATTATTATTATTATTATTTTTATTATTATTATTATTATTATTATTAGCTAAGCTATAACCCTAGTTGGAAAAGCAGAATGCTATAAGCCCAAAGTACTCCAACAGGGAAAATAACCAAGTGAGGAAAGGAAATAAGAAAGTAAATGAACTACAAGATAAGTGATGAACAAATGGCATAAAATTCTTTAAGAACAGTTACAACATTGAAATAGATCTTCCATTTATGAACTAAAAAAGCTTAGAAAGAAACAAGAGGAAGAAAAAAGAAGATAGAATAGCATGCCTAAGAATACTTTAAATGGATTTGATAGATTTATTTGATAGGAGAATTGAGGAATCTAGCAAGAATTGAATAACTAATTGACTATGAAATATAAAATGGACAAGTAATTGACGAAAGAAAAATTGAACATGCTATGTTTTGTTAACGAATATGCAAATAATCACATATCTTAATATATATATATATATATATATATATATATATATATATATATATATATATATATATATATATATATATATATATATATGTATTTTTACAAATATATGTGCATATAATCCCTTTCTGAGCGGGGATACCTTTATGAGGTGAAAGGTTTTGTGTATTGCCTTCGTCACCAAAGCTGTACAAGCCAAGACCCTCCATAATGGGTTGGTTTGCTGTGAGTCATCAGACTCAGATTCCCAACCATCACCAATCTGCACTGGTCAGCGTGGTGGTGAACATTGGCCAAACCTCAGGCATGAATTGATATATCTGAGGCCTTTGTCCTTCAGTGGGCTAGTAACGGCTGAATTTGTTGTTGTTTTGTAATTATGTATAAGGATATATAAATATATATATATATATATATATATATATATATATATATATATATATATATATATATATATATATATATATATATATATATATATTGTGAGGGTACACAGAGACAGTTTCCGACACTGATGATTTATTGATGAGAGAGCCGGACTACATTGAGTCGTGTGGACGTACAGAAAATGCCTGAGGCGGATTGACCAGGATCAGGTTGAAATTTGTGTTTCTTTTGTTATAAAAATAATTGAATAATAATCTTAATATAAATTGTATATATTTCATTATCACATCAAAACAAACAGCGGAGAATTCCGCGTTTACTGATAAAAATCAAAATATCTCGAATTTAAATACAAATGCGTGAAATACATAAAAAGGGTTTATAGACATAGAAACACACTAGTCGGAAGGTATCCGTACAAGTGTAATAGTCATATATTACATGTTTAAAACACATGACGTAATACGTCATTGTGGCAGTAGAAGCTAGCGTGAGAATTGCTGTAGTCAGACAAGATCATAACAGGATGCGTTTTGCATATCTCAGCAATGTAACATTATTATGAAGCATAAACACAAATACGAACCGTGTGAAAGAGTTGTGTCGCCACCGGATGCAGGTGTCTTCCTAGACTAATGTAGGGTTTACATTATGTGTTTAAATGCTGAGAAAACTAACTATACGATATCTGTAATATCGATATTTTAGCCAGTTCTTATCAATACTTCAGATGGAATGGTCATCCGACCAAACCAGCTATACTCCTGTGATGGAGATGTTATCACTGTTGTTTTTTTAAGAAATAAACCATTTTAAAGTTAACTTGATGGATTTTACTTCAAGACTCAACATCCCAACAAACATACTCACTGTGTGTTAACAACAGTAGCACACTAATAAATGGTGGCAGCGATAAAACTCTAAGAATCAGAGAAAGATATTCTAGAATCAACGAATAAAACTCTAAGAATTAGAGAAAGATCTTCAAGAAATCAACGAATAAAACTATAAAAACCAGAGAAAGATCTTCAAGAAATCAACAGTAATGAATCTACAATTTTGACTAAGTATCATAGTCCATCGAAGAAGGAAACATTTAATGAATGTTATATATACAAACTAATGAACTGGATCTTCAATCAACATCCTAGGAAACCCAAGGACTGACGTTCAACGCTTACAAAACATATCCAGGAAGCACTACATTCAACGGAAATCGGACCGAAAACATTCACCCAAACATCAAGAGAGAGAGAGGAAATGACGACATCACACTTCGCCATATAAACCGAAGATAAGTACAATTTTCTTATTCATTTCAGTATTGAGCAGTGAAGTGTAGTTATCACGAGTCGTTAGTCGATTATTACTGGGGTGAGTTATTTACTAATCTTCTATTTTCCTTTCATTAAAGGAACTCTGTTCAACTCCGAATTCTCATCTAGAATTTTTTTCTCTCTTTGTGCTAATTCCGTTTTCTTTCAGAAATTCTCGGGAAATATCTTTGTGTTCCGTTTTCTTTCAGAAATTCTCGGGAAATGTCTTAGTATTAGTAGCATTGTTTTGGGGGAATTTTGTTATAATCTTTATCATTGAGTGCTTATGCGTTTACACAGTGGACGTCTGTATTCATATAGATATTTTGATAGAATATCAAGGGGTCGAAGAGATTGAAAAAGAAATACCGTGATCATGACGCCCCCTGTGAGCCCCATCCCTGGACCTAGTGGCGCGGGACAGATAAATCCTCTCCCGATTGTGACGCTTATAAATGCCAGGTCAGCAATCCTTCCTTTTCAGGGTCGGGTTAATGGGTTCTTGCCTCAAAATGTGGAGTCATGGATTTCATCTGTCGATGCCCATTTAAATGACAAACAAATCGTAGACCCTTTTGTACAATTACAAGAAGCTAAAAGTTTTATAGATTTTTCTAAGGGGGATGCGAGTGCATATTTAAGAGGTGTTTCATTTCAAGAAGCAGTTACCTGGGATGATTTCAAAGTTGGGTTACGCGCAGTCTATGGGGGTGAAGAAGCCTTGGATGTAGTATTAACGTTAAGAAATACACTTAATCAAGCCACTATGACTCGGCTTAATGTTATTGAGAGAGCAGCTCTCATAGCTGATAGGCTTAATGAATATCAAGATATTTTAGGTAATTCCACTTGGGTTACTAGAGATAACATCTCCGTGAAAGATTTTTTACGATTAATGTATTTAACTTGCATGACACTTATGTTGCCTGAAGCTTTAGTGCGGTGTTTTGATAAAAAGTTAACGCCTGCAAGTACGGAATTGGATGTATATAAACAGATAAAGAAACACATGTCTAAGTGTCCTGACCTTGATCCTATGTTAACTCAAGTTTTTGCAAAGAATGAAACAAAGCCACAACAAGTAAATGTAGTTAATAATAGTCAAGTTGCGGGAATGACGTGTTATAATTGCAAACGTCAAGGTCACTTGATCGCGGACTGCAGAACGAAATTCTGTTTGATACATAATAGTTCGACTCATTCATATAGTCAGTGCTACTCGCGTAAGACACAACAGAATCCTAGAAATACACAGTCAATTCCACAGTCAGTTCCATATGGAAATAAAAAGAAAAATCCTCAGTTCAATAAGAAGAAACAGCCAAACGTCAATGTAGTTCAAAATCAGAGACAAACAAATAGTTCTACGAATAACGCTGATCCTGGGCCGTCAAACCAGACCTCGCAAGGTCAGACTAATTTTCAGAATGTGCAGAGCAAAGCAAATACCACATAATTAACTCCAGTGGGGAAGAGAGTGATGTTGGGTCAAGGTCATTCATGTCAACTTCAGTAGTATTGAATAATCAATTTAATGTTTTATTAGATCATTGTGAGGCAATAGATTTTCCTATGAAACACACGGCTGAATTAAGTAAAACAGTGCATGCTCCTGTAGATTTGCAACGAATTCATACGATAATAAGCCAAAATGAGTTACGACCAACATTATATGCTGTAAATTTAGAACACAAATCCTTTACGTTATTTTTTGACTCTGGTAGTCCACGTAATATCATGGATTTGAGGACACATCATTTGTTGTTTTCAAACTTTCCGATAGAAAAATCCGGAGTGACACTCTCGGGTATAGGAAATAATGAATTAAATGTAATAGGCATAACTCATGTTCTGTTCAAGGTCGGTAAGCGCACGTTTGCCGATACATTTGTTGTTGTACAAAACATTGATATGTATCCAGCTGTAATTATAGGATACCCATCTATGGGAAATCAAAACATTATCTTAGCCCCTGCCAAGCACGGCGTGTATATCAAAGGAAAATTCTATAAGTCTTCTAATACCTTAAAATCAGTTTTGGATAAAAAGGAGACGACAAATGTAACCGTAACGTACGTTGAAGAAGCAGTAACTTGTCTCACTAATAAAGAAATAATATACGCGACCCAGCAGAATTCTCGTTCACCCGTAATATCATCTTGCACGCAATCTATCGAGCCAAACGTACCTTCGAATTTAATAGTGCAAATAAAGAAAACATTACCGAGATCTGAAATATTAATCCTTTCCAACACTTTGAAAACTAACGGATTGTCTGTCACACAAGCTATTTATACAGTAGGCTCACATCAACAATGTAATATTGAAGTCTGTAATCATTTAAATAACACTTTAGTAATTCACAAAAATCAACATATCTTGGATGTAGAAGTTTATAAACATCGTATTCTTACCGTTGCTGAAATCAATCACGCTCAATCAGTTGCGGATGAATCCCTTTTGTAATTTATTAAAAATAAAATCAATAAAGACATTCAAGACGAAGAAATTCAGCAGAAAATTTTTGGACTTTTAACTAAATATCATGATGTTTTTTCCACTACGGATGGATCCTTAGGAAAAACAGATGTAATCGAGCATCAAATAAGGTTAAAGGACAAGCAGGAAATTATCTATGTACCCTCGTACAGACTCCCTGTGAAATTCCAGAATGAAATAAATGATGAAGTAGGTAGAATGCTAGAAGAAGGAGTCATTAGGAAATCGAACAGCCCTTATAATTTTCTATTAATAGTTGTACCGTAAAAAGATCGAACATGGCGTATCTGCGTAGACTTCCGTCGTCTAAACGAGGAGACGATCCCTTATCGATTCCCAGTGCCATGTACTGACGATATTTTGTCTTTGTTAGGTCAGAATAAATATTTTACCAGTTTGGACTTACTTAAAGGCTTTCACCAGATATCATTAGAAGAAGATAGTATCCCATACACAGCCTTCAGCACAGCCAGGGGACATTATGAATTTTTACGGATGCCTTTTGGTTTACGTTGTGCTCCCATAACATTTACAAGAATGATTAACATAGTGTTTGGAGACTTGCTAGGGGATATATTGCATGCCTATATGGACGACCTTGTAATCTTTTCCAACACCTTAGAAGAACATCTACGTAAATTAGAACTAGTACTACAGAGACTAAGACAACATAACTTAAGGGTAAAGATTAGTAAGTGTGAATTTTTCAAAACAGAATTAATATATTTGGGTTTCAGGGAGTCAAGCCAAGGTCTTAAAGTAGTCCATGATAAGGTATCGGCTATCCGTAATTTTCCCATACCTACTAATGTCAAGGGAATACAGCAATTTCTGGGTTGTAGTGGATATTACAGGCATTTTATACGCAACTATTCAATAATAGCCGCTCCTTTAACTGATCTTACGAAGAAGGGCGTAGATTTCATATGGTCTGAGCAGCATTAACAGGCGTTTAATACCTTGAATGATGAACTGTGTAGTTCTCCTATTTTAAAATTTCCTGACTTCGGTAAGGAATTCTTCATTGCACCAGACGCCCCTAAGAGTTATAAATATGAAAAAAAAAATTTCATTAAGTGGGAGGAAATATGTTAACTATCTTCGTTTCTGAATCTTCTTGGAGGGTACAGGGTTCTTCCGTACCGAGAGTGTCGCAGTGGGGAATTTTGTTTATTTCTTGATTAGGTTTTCTTTGACAGGATTCCTTCCCGTGGTCTTGGGTTGGGGTTCTCGACTGCCTGAGGTGTGGAGGTTTTATGCGTCACTTTTTTGTATTGAGGAGGTATCCTTGGTCGACGGCCTGTTTTTCTGTGAATTGTTCGTCATTAATGATGGATGCTGGCTTTAACCTGTTAATCGAGATCTAGTCTTCTCTTCCGTGGATGAGTAGAAGATATTCCTTGGATTTTCTGTTGATGACTCGGTAGGGTCTTTTGTATGGGCGTCTTAGTGGGGTCCGGTGGGTATCGTCACGTATGAAAACGAAGTCGCACGTCCGTAGATATTGCGGCACGAACGTTTTTGTTGTGCCGTTGAAAGTTCAGTGACACAAGGGGAATTTTCTTACGACATTTCTCACTTTTTCCGGGGTCTGGTCGCTTTTCTCCAGGCACGGCTATGGTTTCTCCGTAAACTTTTTCTGCTGATGATGGTTCTCCATTGGATCTGGGGGCAGTGCGTAGTCCTAGGAGGACCCAGGGTAACTGGATCTTCCAGTTGTCATCAGAGCAACGGGCCATCAGGGAAGCTTTGAGGGATGGATGGGCCCATTCGACCATTCCTTTGGCAGCAGGGTTGTAGGAGGATGTGCTGTGGGCGGTGATCCCAACGGATTTTGTAAGGGTACCCCAGATATCTGACAGGATGGCCGGCCCACTGTCTGTTGTAATGTCGTATGGAACGCCAAACCTGCTGATCCAACTTGAAAGGAGGGCGTTGATACAGGAGGGTGTAGAGGAATCTTGCATGGGGGTTGCTTCGATCCAAAGGGTGGACCTGTCGATGACTGTCAACAGGAAGCGGTCCCCTCCGGAAGGGGGAAGGGGGCCAACGACGTTGATGTGCACGTGACCAAAACGTCTCATGGGTTGCTTGAAGTTCCCGATTTCTGATGTTGTGTGTCAGAAAATTTTGCTTGTTTGGCAGTGGATGCAGCTGTGGGCCCAGCAGGTGAGGTCCTTCCTCATCCCGTGCCGGATGAATTTGGTGGATATGATTCTGGCTGTGGTTCTTCCCGAGGGATGGGAGAGGGAGTATACTATATTGACGACGGCTTGTCTTCAAGAGGAGGGTACCAGGGGCCTGTGACGGCCAGTACTGACGTCAGAGAGGAGGGCCGTGTTAGATGACCCTAACAGGACGTCTTCCCATTTTAAAGTCGTGATGGCTGTCCGGTAGGCTGGAGTTTCTTGGTCAAGTTTTTGTTCATGTGCCAGGCCCTCGTAGTCAATGCCAAGTTGGACGGCGTTTCTTTCTATCCTGGAGAGGGCATCGGCCACCGGATTTTTCTTCCCTGGTACGTATTGGAGTGTGCATCCAAATTCTGCGATGGCGGCGAGGTGTCTCTGTTGACGAGCTGACCAGGCGTCACCTGTCTTTGTGAAGGCGTGGACAAGTGGTTGTTGGTTAGTTCGAATGATGAAAGGGACACCTTCTAAAATGTACTTGAAGTGTTTTACCGCTGTATAAACTGCAAGGAGCTCTCGGTCGATAGTACTGTACTTTTGCTCGGCGCCATTGAGTTTTTTGCTGAAGAAGGCGATAGGCTGCAGGACGCCGTTGACCACTTGTTCTAAGGCGGCTCCGCAGGTTGTGTTGCAGGCATCAGTAGTCAGCTGCAGGGGTGCTCCTGGGGTGACGAAGGCCAACGTTGTAGCCTTGGCGAGGGCTACCTTTGTCTTTTTGAATGCTGACTGCTGCTGTGCATTCCAGGATAACGATTTTGGTTTACCCTTTAGGACATTGGACAGTGGTGCTAAGATACCTGCAATGTTAGGGATAAAACGCCTGAAATAATTAACCCTTCCGAGGAATTCTTGTAGTTCTTTGATGGTTTTTGGTGGTGGGAATTCTTCTATCGCCTTGGTTTTTTATGTTAGGGGACGTACGCCTTCGTTGGAGATTTTGTGGACCAGGAAGTCGATGGAAATGGCGCTGAAAGTGCACTTGTCAAATCATACGATTAGCCCGTTGTCCTGGAGTCAACGGAGAACCGTTCGAACATGCTGAAGATGTTCGTCTTGCGATTTTGAAAATATCAGGATGCCGTCTACGTAGCAGCAGCAAAATGCCAAGTCCCCCAGGATGCTGTCCATCAGATGCTGGAATGTCACCCCGGCGCTCCTGAGTCCGAAAGTGGAGTGTGCGAAGACATAGGTGCCGAAGGGGGTGATGAGGGCCATCTTTGGAATGTCGTTTGGGTTGACAGGAACCGGAAAATAGGATTTTAAAAGTTCCATTTTAGAGAAGATTTTTGCCCCATTCAGGGCCCCAGTGAGGTCCTGGATGTTGGGCAAAGGATAATGGTCAGGTGTGGTGACAAGGTTAAGGCGTCTGTAATCTCCGCACGGACGCTATGTTCCGTCTGATTTTCTGACCATATGGAGAGGGGAGGCCCATGGTCTGGAGGCCTTCCTGCATACACCCAATCTTTTCATCTGCTGGAAGGCCTGTTTTGCGTCGTGGAGTTTGTTAGGTGGTAGGCGGCGGAACTTTGTATGCGTTGGCGGGCCCCTCATTGTTATGTTGTGGTAGATGCCATGCCTAGCTGATTTTCCTGTTGTCGGTTGTAAATCGGGCTTGAATACGTCCGGGAATTCATGGCGGAGGATGTTGTATATGTGAGTAGAAACAGAGGGACCGGCGGGCATTGAAGGGCCCAGGGTTAAGGCTGTGTATTAGAATGAATCAATGTCTATTAATCTTTTCTGGGCGATGTTGACCAGGAGTCCATGATGGCCTAGGAAATCTGCTCCCAGGATAGGGTTTGTAACATTAGCGATGATAAAATTCCAAGTGAAAGGACTTTGTAATAAGCAGAGTTTCCACTGTTTTGTCCCATAACTCTATATACGTGTGTCATTGTCTGCTGTAAGGCTTGTTGAAAAATCAATTAGTTAATTTTCTTTGGCTTTTGTAGGCAGCAATATGGAGTGGGTAGCCCCCGTGTCTACCAGGAATCTTTTGTTTGATAGGCTGTCTTTGATGTAGAAGGCTGTGTGCGTGGGGCGAAGGGTGCGGCCACTTTGCTTGGCCGCCTGGGCCATATTTTGGAAATGAGCAGGGCGGCATGCAACGTCTTGCATCTTTAACGAATCTATTATTGTAGAAGCACCATGTTAGTTCGTGGTTGCAGTAACTTGGCATTAGGATGGTGGCCCAGGTTTAGTATGAAGTGGAATCTTCCGCTGATACTTCGCTGATGGTGTTGGTTGCAGCAAGCTTTGAAGCTCTAGCCGCATCGAAGAGATGCTGCGCTCTCCTGATGAGGTTGTCTGTTTCCAGCTGGTGGGGCTGCAGGAGTTGGATCCTGACTTCTGGTGGAAGGCAACGTAGGAAGATTTCTCTGTCTAGGTCGATCTTTCTTCTGTTTCCGTCTACGTCTCGGCCAGGGAGCAAAATTAAATTATGCAATTCTTCCCATGCTTCTGTCGGAGATTGGTACCCGAGGGGTGGCTGCATTAGGTCGAAAATTCTGTGGGCACATAGAGCTCTATAAGCTTTACCTAAAGTTCTGTGTATGATAGACGACCTGTCCGGGACTTCTGGTAGTGCTGACAGTATGAGGTTGCACTCTACGCAGCAGCCTCCGACGATGACTCAATTATTGCAGGCGACTTCAACGCTCATCATCACTTACTGAACTCAATATCAGAAACAAATCAAACTGGCAGACACTTGCATGCCCTACTGCAAGAATATCCTGATGTAGCACTGCTCACCAATGTCATAGAAGCCACCCATCTAAAATGAGGTCGCCTAGATCTCACCTTCTTATCCAGTGCCATACAAAGAGGAGCTAAATGGCAACTAGATCCTGCACTAATCAGTGATCACTTTGCCATTGAAGTTAAACTCGAATTGCAGAAATACCCCCCTTCTCCTCCACCCCCAAAAAGGTGGAACCCAGAGTTTGCCAACTTGGAAAAATTCGAAACAGCTATGACAGAGTGGGCTCTGGAATACATAAAAAACCTGCACAATGATATCTCCCCCCTATCAACTGACTTCAGCAAACAACTAGAGGTAACAGCCAGTGTATCCATGCCACAACAAAAGAACTCTGAGAAGAAACATCCTGATACCTGGTACTATAACAGTTGCATCAAAGAAATGAATGCTAGAATAAACAGAACCAGGAAACTCCTCAGAAGACACAGAACTGATGAGCTACATAATTTACTTGTAGAGATCATCAAACATTCTGTGCAAGTATCACTGGAAGTAAAACTAGACAAATGATACTCATAGTGCAACGAGGTCAACTTCAGCACATCCATAGCAAAAATATGGGGCTGGTTTAACAAAGTCTCTGGGAAGTACAACACACCCAGAGTCACACACCCAGACCCATTAGCTGAAGCCAGGAGGATTGCTAACAACTTTGCGGACAGAGCAAAAAGCATCAATCTACCTCTGCCAACCATCAACAGGCAGAGAATACTGCTCCCAATTAGGAACAACATCATTGAAGCCGCCTGCAACATGGTAGATGATACTGATCACCCCTATACCATGGAGGAACTGAATACGTCCCCTCGCAAAAGGCAGGAAGGACACTACCCCTGGAGCCGACCTCATCACATATAGCATGCTGAGGAACATAGAAAATCATGCTAAATTGGTCTACTTGCATTTGATTAACAGGACACACACCGAGAGACTACGTCCAACCACATGGAAGCAGCAAGACACCAAACTAATTCCAAAACCCATGGAGCCAGACACCTACCGACCTATAGCTTTGATAATCTGCACAGAGAAAGTAGCTGAGAGAATGGTACTCAACAGACTGCAGTGGAAAATAGGCCAACGACATCACCGCCTATACGCCTACAGAAGCGGCATAGGCACTCAAAAATGCATTACAGATGTCCTCTCAACAATTAATGACAAAAAAGCCTTTGTCATATTCCTTGATCTCGAGAAAGCCTTTGAGCTAGCCAGCTCACCAGCTATACTCTCACACTTGTTGAAAAAAGAGTGAAAGCACACTTACTAGCCTGAACTCGAAACTACACACAAAACCGAGAAGCCAGAGTCACTTTCCAAGGAAAAACCACTGAGTTCATCCCCCTAGAAAACGGTACACCACAAGGAGGCATACTTAGCCCCTACCTTTTCAATCTACTAATGGAGAACTTAGCCACTTTAAAACTCCCAAATGGTGTGGAAATCTTCATATATGCCGATGATATGTGCATAGTATGTCCAAATAAAGCTCATGCTAGAAATATCACTCAAAAAGCACTTGACATGATCTAAGCCAAATGCAATGATCTTGGCCTAAAGATCAATACCAACAAAACAGAAGCAATGGCTATAAAACATTCGCAAAACCCTCAGAACTTCACACTGAGCGGTGAGGACATCGAATGGTTAAGTCAATTCATGTACCTTGGGGTAATCATTAGCAAAAACACTATCACCAGCCAATGAAGTAACCTACCTCAGAGAGAAGACAAAAATATGTCTATCAGCCATGAAACGAATGACCTCCCTTAAACAAGAAGTATCAAATAACCTCCTAAGACCGTTTTATCTACAAGCAATTCGATCCCATATCGATTATGCAGTACCCACCTTCACTGCATTGACTGACAATCAAAATGCATCATTAGAAGTAGTCCAAAACAATGCCATGAGACTCATTAATGGCTCTCCATTGTGGACAAGATTCTGCTTACTTAGAGCAGAAACCAACCTAATTCCCCTGTCAGCCAGGATTGACATTAGGAATAGCAGCATTATATACAAGTCAATCATCGCAGACAGAAAAAGCCCAATCAAAAATAGAATAAAAAGGATTCTACCTCTTGCTGAAGAACTGGATCCGCCAAACTCCCATGCAAAGAAACTACTGGATACACTCAGAAGAATGCAGATGCAACATGAGCTCACAAAACCAAGGGACAACAAAAGCATGATGGATACATCACTCCTGCTCCTTGGGCTTGTGATCCTATCAAATATAACTTCACCATCCAACCAGCAGCAAGCAAGGCTCTCTACACGCCAGAGCAACTTACTGTAGCTGCAAAATATGCAACAAGGAACACACCTGCGCCTCACATCTATTATACGGATGTATCAGTAGACCGTGCAATCCTTTCACCTCTACATCAGGATATAAAGAAAACTGGAGACTTTCCAACCATGCCTCCAAACTGCAAACTGAACTAGTGGCCATTGCAAAAGTTCTAGAACACTCTGCCAACCAACAAGATGGGAACACAACGATCCATACAGATTCCAGAGGAGCCATTCTGGCCCTCAGCAACAAGGAACCTACAGAGAATGTTTACCTCATCTCTGCAATTCAATTCTTAGCCTTGCTCCACCAAAAAAAAAAAAAAAACAATAGGCAAGTCAACTTTAATTGGATTCCAAGTCATACTGAAATATCTGGCAACGACGAGGCCGACCACCTAGCTAAATCAGCCTTAATGTTCCAAACCATTAGCATTACTCTGCAAACAGTCATTAAAAACCATTAAAAATAAAACGGCTGCCTACTGCAAAATGCAAAAGACTAGTGAAGTAAGGAGAGCCTTCCTAGATGGATCAAGATCTGCAAAGTGGTATATAGAAGCTACAAACATACTACCACACCCAATTGCAAGACAAACACCTCGCCAGGACGCAGTAATCATCTCCAGACTGCGACTGAGATATCTATGCAACGAGCAAATCATCTTGGATAATGGCGAAGACCCTGCAGCAGAGCATAGACCAATTAGACCATGCAAGTACTGTAATCAAGACACAGAAGAACCTATACAGCACTATCTACAGCAATGTCAGGAAACAAGCCTGCTTTGGCAAGATCTTAATCCCAACACTCCAGCAACTGCAACAGCAATTGTCAAGCATATAATTGACAATCATAACATCCTCTCAGCCTTTCTCCACAGCTACCCTCCACCGAGATAACGTTGCAACAAAGCCAACGAGAAATCTAAGCGGCAATTAAAGAGAAACCTTATCCCCCTGCAATTTCTATGCTGGAAGCAGAACGATTGTTGGCGGCTGAGGAAAACAACTAGCGCTCCTTATAAGGAGGCAGTTTTGTCTTCCCGTCCTGTTTTCAGTCTGGAAATGGGGTCGGAGTCGTTGGCGGTCTTTCTGACTTCCAGCATATCTTTCTCTCCTCTTAACTATCTCCCTTGCTGGAGTCAGAACGGGTGCTGGCGGCTAAGGGCAACAACTTGCACTCCTTATAAGGAGGCAGTTTTGGCTTCCGGTCCTTTTTTCAACACTGAACTGGGAACGGAGCCGTCGGCGGTCTTTTTGATATCCAGCACCTTTTTCACCTTCAATCTCTTTTTTCTTCAGTTCAGGCATCCCTCCAAACCACCTTTGAAAGTCTCAATAAATAAAATCATAAGTAACCTCTATTTTTACTTTTTTTTCTTTACTTATTCACAGGTAAAGGAATTTCTTTATTCCATCCTATCTCTACTACTAAAACTGCTATAATTCCCTCTTTCAGCTTTTTCCCACTCAGCGGAAATCTCACACTATCCCTCTATCTCAGAACTTAAGCTTAAACCACTAAAATGTTTTTTTACTTCACCTATATCAACTTCTCCAATTATAAACTTTTCAACTCCTTCCCGAGTGCTCCTACTTAACGGGACTTGCTACTATAATTCTTTCTCTCTAACTAAGATTGAAGTCAGTGGGTTCATGGGAAGGCATCCCCTTCCCTCAGTCAATTACTCCTTTCTCAACAACCCATCACAACCTAAAACCTATCCCAATATCTTAAAATAGATGTTGCAGAATATCCCCCACCCACCTATCAAAAGCCCGTGTCTGGCCAAAAGGGCCAGGCAATATTCAACAACAACAACAATCTCCCGGGTGAACACCCGCGATGCGAAATTGAGCGTCTGCACGGGTCCGCCATGCTGAAACGTTTATGTGTAAGAACGGCGGGATCTTCATGTTCGCCAGGTTGGCATGTTGGTCAGTGGGCAAGGATGCGTGTTGGTTGGCCGCGAAACCATTAAACTCGTTGTTAAGCATCGGAAATGTTTTCGCCAAAACGCTTGTGATCATGCCGTATTTAGTCCGTTAATGGCGGTCTCATTGTACCTCACGATCCGAAACACTCAAGCGAGTGCCATTTTAACTCCGCTAATAGAAAGGAGTGTCCAAGGGCATTTCTGCTCTGGGGTCACCAGTTGTGAGGGTACAGAGAGACAATTTCCGACACTGATGACTTATTGACAAGAGAGCCGGACTACATCAAGATGTGCGGACGTACAAGTAGCACAGAAAATGCCTGAGGTGGATTAGCCAGGCTTAGGTTTAAATCTGTATTTCTTTTGGTACAAAAATCATTGAATAATTCAATGTTTCCAGTTTGGAATCCCTGAATATTGTATTAGTGACCTAGGATCCCAATTAGTCTCTGCCTCTAATATAATTATTGACTACATCAAAGATCATGAGACTCAATCATATTTTTAACGCAATGGGGTCCAATCTTTAAAGTTTGACCAATTTGTCAAGGGTCATTGTCAGTTAGGTTCGATGGTGGAAGTATGTGTTAAACATGTTAAAAGATTGATCTATGGAGCTATTGGTAAGAATGTCTTAGAATACCATGATTTTGAGTTCTTAATCCAACAAGTCATTCATATAGTCAATTGTAGGCCAATAGCACTTAAAGAAGCTTTAAGGGATCAGATCGGCGATGACCATCCAGAACCTATCACCCCAGAAAATTTGATTCACGGGTATGATCTGATATCGGTTAATATAATTCCAGAATTGCATAGGGGGAGGCAGGAAGAATTTATTGCTAATCTAATACATCAAGCTGTAGATGTCCCTGATCGATACAAACCAGTCACTCATAATAAGATCTCACCTGGAGATATTGTACTACTTAAAGAAAATTTCACTAAGCCAAATGAATACCCGATGGGCGTTGTAAAAGAGATTATTACAAATAATTTGGGTGAGGTTTCTGGTGTCACTATCCTTAAAGGGAAAACCCAATAACTTGTGAAGAGACATTCGTCAGTCATTATCCCACTTCTCACCCGGAAGGATGAAATTCCGAATGATTCTAAGGTTGATGTACAGGAGTCTCAAGTACCCAAGGATACTAGAGTTAAACGCCAGGCTGCTATTGACAGCTCGCAGGGGACTAGAAAAATCTTGGAAGCTTGAAAAGATTTATCTGTTTCGGGTGAATAAGAGACTCTACTTGTAAATAATTAGTATATAAAGTATTTGGTTGGGCATTTAACTGTGAATATTGTCATGTTATATTTAAATTTTAATATACCTTTGTATATTGAATGTATTGAATATTTTTTGTAATTTACTGTTTCAACTTTTCTTGTTTTGGGGATCCTATTTATCACGAATTTCTGTATTCAATTTATTTAGTTTATATAAATAAATTGAATCCCCTCCCCCAAGTGTAGAAAATATTTTATCGTGAACCAAAATGGGAGAAGTTGAAAGTGATTTCTTTTATTGTTAAATATAAGATAAATATCTAACTTCCCAAATTTTATTCCTAATATTATTTTTATCATGTTCAAGTGTTGAGCGTGGCTGACTTTTAGCTCCTCTAAACAACCTTGTTACTAGTGATCTGTCGCTTAGTATTGTTTTTTAAGGTGAACTGCTTGTTTACGCTGTTGTCCGAGAGCTGGAAGTTTTTGTCGTGGCGATCGGAGTTCTCAGGCAAAATCCTTATTGTATGGTGGAAATTTCTACAACTCTCGGTCATGGAAGGATAAACCCCTAGTGATACCGACACTATGCTACTTTGGGGGGCAGCAGGAGCAACAGTGATTTAGTGAATGGCAGGAGTATTGAGGTGAGTCAGCCTTTTCACATCTGAACATGAGTTGATTTGATACCCTGGCCATAATGATTTAATACATTAGATTAAATTAGTTCCTTTCGCAAGACCTCGTTAAAAATAAATCTCGGGATAAAAAAAAATCACGATTTTTCCAATTTTGTTTTCGGTTTCTCTTTTATACCGTTAAAAGTATTGTTTTTACAGTGGATTACCACATTTATTGGGAATTCATCAATTATTATTCGTGGATTACCTCATTAGGCTATTAGCTATAAAGTTTTGTTTCTGGTGGATTACCACAGTTTATGAACAATATGTTTGTGCTTTTAAATTTAAAAATCTAATTCCATCGAAGTTATTTTTAGTGAACGGATTCCCGTTTTGAGTTTTGTTTTTGTTAACACGGATTTCCGTAAGTGATTTAATTTACATTTTACCTAAACAGTTTTACAGGGAGGGTTTTTTGTGTTTTTTTTCAGATCCTGAGAGACATGATAGTCATTGGTAGGGACTTGCTTCATATGGTTGTTTTCCGGTGAAGTAAGTTACTAACTTGAGGGAACCAGGACAACAATTAATCGAATTTGTTGTATCACCCAGTAATTTTTATCGAAAATATTAATTAAATTAATATAACTGGACTTTTAAGAACTTTTTGCTTCATTTACCTAATTTTTTTTGTTTTTACCTTGCCATTGATAAAACATTGTGTATAAGCTTTGGTCATTAGAGGCTCTGCTTCGCCAGCTTTGATTTCCCACTAGGATACATGAATTACCTTCAAAGGCATTTGTTAATTACAATATTTTGACAGTTAACATTTTATAAATAAATGCATGTCATCATAAACACGCACTGTTATTTTGTATACTGCTGGTTTGATTTTGATAAAACAAACTTGTGGGGACGAAATTTCATATTTCTTTGAATTGTAATAAAATAATCCTTTTATCATTATTGCAATTAGGTTTGAGTTAGATGAAACATTTGCTTTTATTTTTACGTGTTTATGCATATCAACATCTTCCTCATCCGCCGTTATTAGTCCACTGTAGAACAAAGGCGTCATAAATATCCTTCCACTTGCGTCTCTTTGTGTTCTTCCTGTACCCGTTCGCACCCTCAAATTTCCTTATTTCGTCAATTCTTCGTCTTCTCTATCTTCCCCTGCTTCTTTTGCGATCTCTAGGCACCCATATAATTATTCTTAATATCCATCTATTATCTGTTCAAACATATATCTTATTTCAAATATCTCCACTCAATCTCACTTCCAAATGTTCTTTTCCTAAGAATCCAGAATTTTGAAAGTAAGGATTTTATTTTTTTCTAATACGAGAAAGAAAGTAAAATATCTCTATGGATTATTTGCTAAACGGAGAGGCAACTTCAACAAATCACAAAAAAAGGCCAACAGGAAAGATCTCCACGAACATCTTCGGTAACCCTGTATATGATAGAATGAAATACAGAGACAATAAAATCTATTAATAAAGAAATAAACCTGACGAATGATACGTAAAAGTTGTCCCTAATTGGTGTTGTTAGTGTTTGGATTCGGCAATGGAGAAGTCACACATACAATTTAATTAATGAAAAAAACATTGTTTGAACTTGCCTGATCTCTTTTGAATTAAGGGATTTGTTTTCGTTTGTTCATTTATGGTGTTTCTTCTTCTTCTATTATTATTATTATTATTATTATTATTATTATTATTATTATTATTATTATTAGCTAAGCTAGAACCCTAGTTGGAAAAGCATGATGATATAAGCCCAAAGTGCTCCAAGAAGGAAAAATAGCTCAGTGAGGAAAGAAAATAGTAAAATAGATAAACTATATGAGAAGTAATGAACAATTAAAATTAAATATTTCAAGATTATAATATCAAAGCAGATCGTTCATATATAAATTATAAACACAAACTTATATCAGCCAGTTCAATATAAAAACATTTTCTGCAAATGTTTATTCCTTGCATCTCCTTCTCCCCCATGTCCCACCCAGCCGTATCTTTCCCCGAGCCCAATACGTTTTGGTGCCGCTCTTTTGGCGACGATGATTTGGCGCCGCCGTTTTGGCGCTCGTTATTTTGGCGCTAACCAATTTGGCACCAGCTTGAAAATTTTCTGACCTGATATATATATATATATATATATATATATATATATATATATATATATATATATATATATATATATATATATATATATATATATATGTATGTATATACACGCGTGTGTTTATATATATATTGCATGGGTCAAAAATAGCATAAAAATAAAAAAGTTCTATTTATTTTCAGTAATACAGTATTAAAATGCTACAAAAATGAAATGAAATGAATTATTTTCACCAACATGTTAATGCGTGTCATAGTTATATGCCAAACCACGTAAG
Source organism: Palaemon carinicauda (assembly GCF_036898095.1). Classification (NCBI taxonomy): domain Eukaryota; kingdom Metazoa; phylum Arthropoda; class Malacostraca; order Decapoda; family Palaemonidae; genus Palaemon; species Palaemon carinicauda. The sequence goes on from NC_090734.1 coordinate 4,735,238, forward strand.
TATTCCAGTGGTTCCCGTGAATCAAACTGCTCTACTATAGTTAAAATGCGTTGATCAGTCTTAATGTATTTTAAGCGTTTTCGAGCAGGAGGATTCCCAGACATTAGTAGTTCATAAGAATCGTGTCCTTTCTGAATTCTCTTTATGCCATCGATGAATTTCCATATAAGTGGGTGGTTCATTACAATTACAATTACAATTACAATTCTCAAATCAGACAAGCCTTTGGTGTAATGAGATGATCACTAAACGAGACACTGGTAAAATCATATGATAACTAAACAAGACTTAAATATCGCAATAACTGGTTTAATATTACAATTCTCAAATCAGATGAGCCTTTGGTGTAATGAGGTGATCACTAAACGAGACACAAATTTGCGGATGGTCCTGAAGTTTGTTTCTTGGCGCCAAAACAGCTCATCGCCAAAACAATGAGTGCCAAACTGTCTATCGCCAAAATGGTGGCGCCAAATCGACAGCGCCAAAGAGTCGGCGCCAAATCGTCCTGTTCCGTCTTTCCCCACCACATCCATCCAAATGATACACTGCCACCCAAAACTTCGTTCCGTCACTGTCCTTATTTTAACTCCCTTGGTTGTATCCGCCTTTCCTAAGAAAAAAATGAGTGTGGTAATAATCTCATTCTATAAATTCAGCTGCTAAAGATCATAGAAACCAAAGAAAGAGTAAGTGGCGTGTACCGCACGTGTTTTATACACGCTTATACACTGTAATGTTATTGTATTTTTATCCTAAAAAATAACGAGCTTATACTGTGCAAGGAGTTGAGAGTATGAATGTCAAAAATGTTCAAACAATATGAAACATGCAATGGTAAGCTTAAACAGGTCCATCTATTATCATTGCGGGAGAGAGTGAGGGATAAAATAAAAAAAAAACAATAGCATTACAGTGTATGAGATGTATGAAACACGTACGGTACAGGATGTAAAGATGTCGATCATATGATCGACGTCGAAGATTACATACGCAAAAGGAATATAAAACTATTTCTTATTTTCGGACAATAATATATTTCCACAAAGGGTTAAGTCTACATACGTTTTACTGACCGTTATTATTATTATTATTATTATTATTATTATTATTATTATTATTATTATTAGCTAAGCTACAACCACAAGTGACAAAGTAGGATACTATAAGCCCAAGGGCTCTAACAGTGAAAATTGTCCAGTGAGGAAAAGAAATAAGGAAACAAATAGACTAGTATGTTTGAGTGTAACTTTCCCTTAAGCAAGAGAATTCTAATCCAAGACAGTGGAAGACGATTGTGCAGAGGGTATGGCACTACACAAGATTTAAGAACAATGGTGTGATTTTTGGAGTGTTCTCATAGAACAGCTGCTTACTATAATCAAAAACTTTTCAGTTAAGTCTGTTATTTGATTATCATTTCTTCTTATTTGTTCTGCTACCTGATTATACAACCTAGATATATATTTATTTACTCCTGATATCTGTGATTAATAAAAGGGCCTCTTATTTGAAATTTTTAAGATTGAATCTACATGCATATGTTTTAATAAGCAGTCCAAACTAGATGGTATAGCCCAAAAAAGAACAAAGAGCAATTTGTTATAAGAAACCACTGACAAGATAGATTGGAGAGGATTAATATATAGGTCAGAGATTTCTGTTGGAAAATACGACTGAAATTTCGTGATATAATGGAAAAAGAAATCAAACCTTGAATGATATTGAAAATTCCTCATTATTATTCTTTCTACAATATAACAAATCCTTTACATATTATAAGGGATTTGCTTCACTCATCTAGCAAAAAAAAAAAGTTATTGGTTAATTTGAAATGTATTTTGCTTAGTTGAAAATATTTATTAATGAAAGTCTGATATGGGAAATAAATCGTAAAAGTTCTTGTTCCTTATATCCGTATAATAATAATAATAATAATAATAATAATAATAATAATAATAATAATAATAATAATAATAATAATAATAAGATAAAAAATAATATTAATATTAGTATTAGTAATAATAATAATAATAATAATAATAATAATAATAATAATAATAATAATTATAAAGATGATGAAAATAAAAATACTGAAAATAACAACGATAAAAAATAATGATAATAAAAATAATAATTATAAAAATAACAATAATTAAAATAATAAAAATAAAAATAATAATGATAATAATAATGAAAAAAAAATAATAAAATCAATAATAATAATTAATATTACCATTATTATTAATGTCAATATTATTATTTTTATTATTATTTTTATTATTATTTTTATTGTTTTCATTATTATTCTCAAACTATCTGCAGTGAACATATAAACAATTGAATTACTTTAACACACACAAACTGACTTAAGACAGACCAGAAGTTGAAGATTTTCCACCTTATCGGACGGGAAGCTTTTTTTTTAGTCTGCCAAAGTTATAATGAGAGGATTAAATAGGAATAAACTGACGTTCTATGGAGACATATAAAGTCATAGGGGCTATGGTTAATAAGGTGATTATTATTATTATTATTATTATTATTATTATTATTATTATTATTATTATTATTATTATTATTATTATTATTATTATTATTAAATTAGAGGTTCTCTGAAGACATAAAAGGGCATAGGGTTTATAGTAAGTAAGGTGTATATTATTATTATTATTATTATTATTATTATTATTATTATTATTATTATCATTATTATTATTATTATTATTATTATTATTATTATTATTATTATTATTATTATTATTATTATTATTATTATTATTATTATTATTACCAAGCAATTACGCTCAATTTTTTTGCCTGGTGTACAGACGTATGTACTCCAGTCCTACAGAGGGTATATGTATACAGTCATCATCCTGAGTTTTATCTACATTGGTGCTGTGCGTGTAGTCAGCAGCTGCATACTATCCATATTGTCTGGTTTTATTAAATTCACAGCTGGTTTAATTTGGTATATCGACAGCAATTTGCTCTCTATGCTAACTCAAACAGTAGGACTGCTGATGTCAGTGTTATTTAATGGCTGAGATTAACATATTCTGGTTTGGATGTTTTCAGCGATCAGTTGTGGTCAGTGTAAACATTCAATTAAGGTTAGTTTATAGAAAGGTTTGGACAGGTGAGTAATATGCACTTCTTCCATTATCTTTGTTATTCCCGGTTTCTCTTTATAGTTTGCGTTTCGATATTATGAAATGATAAAAAATGGTTCTGTAGAATATCAGTTTCTCTTTGTCACGGTTTAAATAAATTTCAACAACATATGAAAGTGAGAACCAGATAGATGATTACGATTTTTAAGACTAAATTCTCTGTCATAATGACTAATATGACCACGGATTTATTCTTAGGGTGAGAAACCACAGCCTCTTGTTTACGTATACATTTGATAATATCTATTCAGAAGAGAATAGATGTAATATTCCTCGAGTATCTTAACTTATGAAAGTTATCCTTTTCGTGAAAATAAGATTAGGGTTAGGAAAGTCTATTCTGATGCATATCTTGTACCAACTGTGTTTCACACAATTGTACATAATTCCTTTTGTATATATTATGCTTGTATCTTCGCTCTTCCCTCGCACTTAAACGAACATGGAAATTCATGTCTGGTTTTTCCTCTGTGATATTGTCTGTCTTGTGAACTTGTTATGTCCTGTCCCCTTGAGGTTTTGTATATAAGGAGAGTGTTCCACAATAATATAACTCAGTCGTTTCCAATCTGCCTTTGAGTTCACACCCTTACTCGGCGCCGTCACATTGGTGACCCCGGAAGTCGACTCACTCCCACTGCCTTCCACCCCCACCTCCCTCGCCCCTCCATCGTTGGTACTATGACGGAGACTACATCAATTGGCGCCGCGGCCGCCCCATTGAAACTTTCATTGTTCGCCACCGGAGAGGCGTTTGCTTGGTTTCAACGCGCTGAAGTCCACTTTCGTATCGGGGGCGTGACTCGCTCAACCACCAAAGTGGATTATGTTCTCGCGGCGATACCCGAGGACACCTTCCCAGAAATATCCGACTGGCTTTGTGAACAAGGAGACACCCCAATAGCGTATGACGCCCTCAAATTATACCTTCTGCAGCAGTACTCGCCGTCGTCAGCCGCCCGTATAGCAAAGCTTTTTCAGCTCTCGCAACAACCGTTGGGGGACCAAAGGGCTTCACTTGCCCTCAGGGAAATGACCAGTATCGCTCGCCTTCAACCTGCCACAGACGGCTCTCCTCGTGAGGTGAACCTACTCCTTGCCCTTTGGATACGCCGTTTACCTGAACCTGTACGCGCTGCCATACCCGATGTCGATAGTTTACCCATAAAGGACTTGATGACCAAAGCCGACGCCCTTATGGACAGCCACTTCAAGACCTCCATCAACGCCTCCACCCCTGACGACGAGGATGCCTATTCAACGTCAACCGAAGCTGATATGAATGCCGTAGGATATACACGCCTACCCCGTGACGTGCCGAAGCGGCGACACAGCCGCCCACCACCCACCAATCGCTCGCGCCCCAACGAACGACTTCTACAGCCACTTACTACCTCCCATCCGCCGCAGTTTTGCTACTACCACTTCAGATTCGGGGCAACCGCGAAGAAATGTGCCAAAGATTGTCAGTGGCCAAAAAACGTGTAAGCAGGCCATCGCTTGTGGCGGTGGCCTCCCATGTTTCTAATCTGTTCTTTTTACAGGATGCAGGAACGGGCGTGCGATTTTTGGTAGACACGGGTGCTTGTCGTTCTCTTTTGTCAAGGAAACTCTTCAAGGCACAACGTAGTCTGTCTACATCTGCCGACGTCCGCTTGGTAGCTGCCAACGGATCTGCGATACCCACCTACGGTTACGAGAACCTCACATTATCGTTCGGAAACAGTAAATTCAATTGGAAGTTTCTCGTTGCTGACGTCACAATGCCAATCCTCGGTGCGGATTTCCTCTCTCATTTCCACCTTCTGGTCGATGTCGCCCACCGACGATTGGTCAACGCAGACTCGTACTTGTCGACACCTCTTCAACCCGCCCCCTCTAACCTCGCTCTCCACATCAGCACACCCACGGATGCCTACGCCCACCTCCTCACGTCGTACCCGGAAGTTTTCCGTCCAGAACTTCGTCAAACGCCCACGGTTCCTGCCAAGCACGGTATTTATCACCATATCAAGACGACGGGACCCCCAGGCTTCGCAAAATTCAGACGTCTGGCGCCGGAACGATTGGCAGCCGCCAAACAGACGTTCGCCGAAATGGAGAAAATGGGCCTTTGCCAAAAGGCCTCCAGCCCATGGTCGTCACCCTTACACATCGTTCTGAAGAAAGACGGCTCCCTCCGTCCGTGCGGGGATTACAGGCGCCTGAACATGCAAACAGAACCGGATCACTACCCCCTCCTAAACATTGCCGATGTAACCTTCTACCTGCACAAAGCGAAGGTTTTCTCTACGCTCGACCTCTTGAAGGGGTATTATCAGGTGCCTATGAACCCAAAAACATCCCCAAGACCGCCATCACCACTCCGTTTGGCACATACACTTTCAACTACTCCTGTTTTGGCCTTCGTAATGCTGGGGCAACGTTTCAACGTCTCATGGATGGCATCTTAGGGGACCTCCCTTTCTGTGTATGTTATGTGGACGACATACTTGTGTTCTCCTCCTCAAAAGAGGAACACCTCTGTCACCTGCGCATCGTGCTCGACCGCCTGCAACAAAACGGCCTTATAGTCCGGTACGACAAGTGTACCTTTGGCGCCAACGGAGTGTCGTTCTTAGGGCACCGTATCACTCCTGAAGGAGTCCATCCCCTCCCTGAGAAGGTAGCAGCCGTTCAGAATTTCCCCGCGCCCTCGACTGTCAAAGCTCTGCAGGAATTCTTGGGCATGATCAACTATTATCACCGTTTTCTGCCAGCCATTGCCGCCACTCTTGCTCCCCTCTACGCCTCCCTCAAAGGCAAGCCAAAGGACCTGAAGTGGGGTCCCCTTCAAGAAGCAGCCTTCTGTAATGCAAAGAAGGCCCTATCAACTGCTGTGGCTCTCACTTTTCCTATCCCACACGCCCCTCTCCTTCTCTCCACCTATGCCAGCGACGTCGCTATTGGTGCAGTACTCGAGCAGGTGGTCAAAGGCTCGCCCCGCCCATTGGCCTTCTTCAGCAGAAAACTGTTCAAGGCAGAATCGGGTTATTCTACCTTCGATCGAGAATTGCTGGCGTTGCACTTGGCTGTCCGTCACTTTCGCCATTTCTTAGAAGGTACGCCCTTCGTCATTCGCACAGACCACATGCCTCTAGTGCACGCCTCCACTCGACAGTCTGACGCCTGGTCCGCCCGTCAACGCCGACATCTCTCCGCCGTGGCTGGATACAATTGCACCCTCCAATACGTCCCTGAGAAAATGAATCCCGTTGCCGATGCCCTGTCAAGAAACACGTTGGCTGCCATTCAACTGGGATTGGATTACAACGCCCTGGCTGAAGCCCAACGACAGGATCCAGAGTATCAAGCTTGTAGGACATCCTGCACGTCCCTCCGTTGGGAGGATTTTCCCCTCGAAGACTCCAACACCACCCTCCTCTGTGACGTCAGTACTGGTAGACCGCGACCTTGGATTCCTGCTCCCATGCGCCGACAGGTGTTTGATCTCATCCACGGCCTTTCACATCCCTCGTGCCGTTCTACTGCACAGCTGCTGAAGGCAAAGTTCATTTGGCACGGCATTTTTAAGGATGCTAAGGATTGGTTCCGTGCCTGTACTTCTTGCCAAACTTCCAAAGTACATCGACACACGGATTCAGGAGTGGGCACCTTTCCTCAACCTCAGCGTCGTTTCGCACACATTCACGTCGACGTTGTAGGCCCCCTACCCACATCACAAGGACATCGTTACCTGTTTACCGTCATCGACCGCTCCACTCGTTGGCCTGAAGCCATTCCCATGGAAACTGCAACCTCCGCCTCATGTACATCTGCCTTACTCTCTGGATGGATTTCAAGATTCGGTATCCCTGAGCATATTACTTCTGACAGGGGAACCACTATCACCTCTCAATTATGGACGTCATTAGCGAATCTCCTGGGCATCACCCTACATAAGACAACGGCCTACAACCCCGCTGCCAATGGAATGGTTGAACGTTTTCATCGCACCCCCAAAGCAGCTTTGATGTCCCGCTGCAAGGATTGCAACTGGTTTACTCAGCTTCCCTGGGTCCTCCTTGGACTAAGGACCACTCCTAAAGACGCCCTCGACGTCTTGGCAGCCGAAATGGTGTATGGCGACCCGTTGGTCGTCCCTGCCGAATTTTTTCCTTCTACAACCTCCTCCGACGATCTCCAGCGCATACGTCACGTCGTGGGAAAATTTACTCCGTGCCGCCAGACTTACAAGCCCCCAGCGAAGCATCACATACCAACGGGCTTGCACTCTGCAACGCACGTCTTCCTGCGCAACGACACCAGCAAGCCACCACTAACGCCCCCTTACACGGGCCCTTTCCTTGTGATCCGACGCAGTCCGAAAGCATTCCTCCTAAATATTCGGGGCAAAGAAGACTGGGTCTCCATTGATCGTCTAAAACCTGCTTATCTTCTGCCAGATGACCCGCCTACAGTTAGCCTCTCTAGATCAGGGCGCCCTATTTAACATGTACTGTATGTCATTTTTAGGGGGGGAGCCATGTACCAACCGTGTTTCACACAATTGTACATAATTCCTTTTGTATATATTATGCTTGTATCTTCGCTCTTCCCTCGCACTAAAACGAACATGAAAATTCATGTCTGGTTTTTCCTCTGTGATATTGTCTGTCTTGTGAACTTGTTATGTCCTGTTGCCTTGAGGTTTTGTATATAAGGAGAGTGTTCCACAATAATATAACTCAGTCGTTTCCAATCTGCCTTTGAGTTCACACCCTTACTCGGCGCCGTCACAATCTAATACGTTACTTATGAAGTTAAACTGGTATTCTACAAACAAAGAGTACTTTTGTATATGATACATATCTAAGTTCATAAAATTTACAGATTGACTTATTTCGTATGATATGTAGTTATTTATACCTCTGACAATCAATGAAGGGAATTTTTATCACTGGGAGTTTATTATTATTATTAATATTATTATTATTATTATTAATATGATTATTATTAATATGATTATTATTATTATTACTATTATTATTATTATTATTATTATTATTATTATTATTATTATTATTATTATTAGTATGTCATAAGCTCAGGGGCTCCAACTGGAAAAAATTAGCTCAGTGAGGAAAGGAAACAAGAAAATGAATAAACTATAAGTACTAAAAAAAATATTTTAAGATTATTAACAACGTTGACCTAGATTTATCGTATTCAAAATATAAAAACTTCATAAAAACAAGTGGAAGAAAAACTAGGTGTGTACCCTCAAGCATGGTCGTAGTTACGAACAAAAATTTTAACTTTTAAATTCGTAGTTGGATATAGGCTTGTAGTCATTATAGCATAGCCTTGAAATGTGAGAAAGCCTTAAATAATATATGAATATTTATTTTCCTACATACTGTACATATTGTACATACAGCCACACTTGCATATACACAAACAGATAGATTGGTAGGGATTTGGGGGAGAAAGATAGGGTGATATATTGCGAGATAAATATATGGATAGATAAAGGCTTCAGATGTTTATATACATCAAAAAAGTAAATGCTATCCTTCTGATATCTGACATTTTTAACAAACCTCACAATATTGCTCCCGGAAAATCCTTATATGTTGAAAAAGAGAAAAAGTGACAGCAAAGACACTGAATTAATTAATCCAGATGGCGTTTCTTCTTTCTGAATCACACCAAAGAGGACTGGGCCTTCCATACATGGTTTTATTTAATGAGAGAGAGAGAGAGAGAGAGAGAGAGAGAGAGAGAGAGAGAGAGAGAGAGAGAGAGAGAGAGAGAGAGAGAGATTCTCTTAAACGGGTGTAGAATTCGGAAGAAGGTTGAAAATCATTTCAGATTTTTTTAAACATTTAGTCGATAGAAAATCATTCATCGATAGCCTATGTGGTTATGAGATAAGCATTTTTAGTTAAATGTCAAGTTAACAGTCATGGGATTATCCCCAAAACCTGCAATGTACTGGCAGAGAATGGCTCTCGAAGGTCATATTTTGATGATTCATTCAGAGTTTATCAGGTAGATGTTTTAGAAGGACGAGTCGAGAATTGTATTGCAATTACCAATAAGCACTGTTAATTCATCATTATTGGTTAAATGAAAATATAATTCAATAGAATTCGTCTATCTTTTGAATAACAAAACATGAATGATGCCTATGTGTGGGAGGAAACCTTTATTGTGTCATATCATCATCATCATCTACGCCTATTGACGCAAAAGGCCTCGGTTAGATTTTGCTAGGTGTCTCTATCTTGAGCTTTTAAATCAATACTTCTCCATTCATCATCTTCCACTTCACGCTTCATAGTCCTCAGCCATGTAGGCCTGGGTCTTCCAACTCTCTTAGGGAGTCCAAAGAGCATGCCCAACTCATCTTCATCTACCACTAACCTTCATATCAACCACATATGGCACTCGAGTAATCTCTCTTACAGTTTCATTTTTAATCATATCCTGTCATTTAATTCCCAATATCCTTCTGAGGGCTTTGTTCTCAAATCTGCAAAATGTGTTGGATATTGTAGCATTGTCTTATCACGACTCATATCCATACAATAAGACCGATCTCACTAAACTGATATATAACATGACGTTTATATGTAATTTCTGGCGATTTGATCTCCAAATTTTACTTATCGTAGCCATTGTCTGAATTACATTTTTCAATCGTTCATTAAATTCCAATTCTAAAGACCCCACATGGGATATCATAGTTCCTAAACATTTAAATGATTCTACCTCATTAATCCTTTCTCCTTCATATGATATATCATCTTCCATATTCTGTTCTCATTGTCTGTCTTTCTTCTATTTATCATGAGCCAAACCTCAGTTGGTATTGGGGTCTCGCCCCAAAGTACCTACTAGGTTTTTCATACCTGCTCACTGTTCTAAATATTATGGTCCTTCGGTTCGGACACTGATTCAACCCATCTAGGCAGCTTTTTTAAAGTATATTTTTCTGCTACTGCCAACAACATTTTCAAATTATATAACATTCTGGTAAGCCCATCATCGTATTTCTTTTAGCTAAATCAAACTATCTCATAACATTAATATCACTTTTCTCTAATTTAAATACCTTTCACTACTTCCCCAATAGCTCTCTATTCTCACAACACCAACCTCTGTTATTGTTAGTATTTACAGAATGTGAGTAATTCACCTCAAAACTATAATTTTGCTTGTTTCATTGGCCTTCAGAAATATGTACATTGCCATAAAAACATTTGGTTAACAATCCTACATACATTCGGAATAGTGCCTGTTTGGACAGTACCCTTCTACTGAAAAGGGTTGCAGTAGCCTATCGGAAAGGTCTCTGTCTGGCAATCTATTAGACTTGAGTCCGAGACATTTTAAGCTCGAGAATTTCCAGTCTGTAACCTTGCCTTCCTTGTCAGCTAGGGATGAGGGTTTTGGGGAGCATATGATGTACAGTAGGTCTACCCTCAAAGTCATCAGCAGCCATTGTCTGGTTCTTCATGGTCCTAGCTTGATGGAGGGTTTTTGGGTGCTTATTATTATTATTATTATTATTTTTATTATTATTATTATTATTATTATTATTATTATTATTATTACTATTATTATTATTAGCTAAGCTCAAACTCTAGTTGGAAAAGCAGCATGCTAAAAGCCCAAGGGCTCAAAAAAAAAAAAAAAAAAAGCCTCGTGTGAAAGGAAATAAGGAAATATATAAACTGCAAGAAAAGTAATGACTAATCATAATAAGATATAAGGACAGTAACAACATTAAAAAAGCTCTATCATATATGAACTATAAAACTAAGAAAAAAAAATCCTGCCAGTTTGACCTCGAAGTTCTAACGATTCAACTGCGCGATTAGGAAGATCATTTCAGAACTTGGTCACAGGTGGAATAAAACTTCCAAAAAACTGAGTAGTACTGAGCCCTATGACGGGGAAGGTATGACTATTAGAATTAACTTGCATACCTAGTATTATGAACGGGGTGGTACTGTCCGCAAAGATCTGGATGTGAAGGATGGTCAAAATTATGAAAAATCTTATGCAAAATGCATAACGAACTAATTGAACGATGGTGCCAGAGATTAATATGGTCAGTGTCTGTGACAGTGTCCTACTATGGCAGTGTCACTACCCTTCGCCTTTTTTATTCATGAGTGACCTTTAAACTCTGTACACAGCTTTAATTAGTTCATATGTTCCCTTTCCTTTCTGTTCACTATTTACTGATATATTAAATTTCAATTTGCCTATCTTCTGAATTCCACAATAACATAAATTGTTCTATCTTGCTACCTTCTATTTACCCTTATAATCTAGATTTAGATGCCAGTCACATTGTAGTACTTCAACCTATTATCCAAAATCTAAAACTATTTTGTCAGTCACTGAAATTTGTCTCCATTATTGCATATCAATATAACATTAGCTACTACCATCACTTATCACTCATCATTCCCTTAGTACAGGACATTCTCATTTCTCAAACTTACTCTTACATGTCCTGTAAACTAAATGAGTTTTCTAATCCTTCAACAAATAATGTATGCTAGCAAAGTTCGTGAATAAAGCGGGTCAACCTATATACTATTCGTAGAAACAAGCTCAACCAAACATTTGTCTATAATAAGAGTTAATAATTTTATAAACTCAAATTTTATTCAAGTAATTCCTTAAGATTTTGATAATTATGTACATGAAAAAGTTCAAGATTTTAAAATAAAAAGTCCTTGTTGCCATTCCAACTTCAAGATTTCTTATTGATATCAACAGAACAAACTATAATTAATGAACTAATATGTACAAGTATTCTCTTTTAAGTTTCCTGTTGACTAAAGGAAAAAAAGAGGAAGTAAGAGAAAGTTAACTCTAAAGCTCGAAATAAATAATAAATATTTAGAGAGAAATGAAAGAAAAAGTTGAGGAAATCTCAACTGGATAAACCTTGTCGTAAAAGAGGCAGAAAGAGGAGGAAGAGTGAACAGCTTATACTCTGACACCTCAGATGTGAGATTATGGAAAGAAATGTTGGTTATATATGTTTCTTTTTTCTCGAAATATCGGAGAGAGAGAGAGAGAGAGAGAGAGAGAGAGAGAGAGAGAGAGAGAGAGAGAGAGAGAGAGAGAGAGATGTCAGTTGTTATTGTATGTAGATGTTAATAACAAACGATACAGAAAAAAATAAAAACCAAATGATAATTGAAAAAGCAATATCTTGGACAGGAATCACAGCCCAAAACAAAACTACATGTGTTGATAAAAGAGGCAATTTAGTCAGCAATTTTAAGAATAGCAAAAATAGCAAATTAAAATTCTTGATCATTGACATTAGTAGGTAGTAGTTGATACACTGCAGAAGGGTAAAGCAAACAAGAAAAACAGCCACGGGGAAGCAACATAATCCCAGAAGATTTGAAATATCGGAAAAAGTGTATGGGTCGGTAAACTTAAACCCCCATACACACACGCACACACACACACACACACACAGACACACACACACACACATATATATATATATATATATATATATATATATATATATATATATATATATATATATATATATATATATATATATATATATATATATATATATATTCATCATCATTATCATCATCATTATCATCATCTGTTACTAGTCCAAAGCAGAACAAAGGCCTCAGAGACGTTGTCGAGTGGAGACGTGTTACCGCGGTGCTCTGTTGAATTCTTGCCCTGAGCTGTTTCAGATTATATTTTTCATTTGTGAAAGCTTTGCAAGTAGTAGTTAATATTAATGGAGAGACTGAAGTGAATAGTAAAAGTACACGAAGGCTGGTTGCACACCATGTGGATCTTCGATAGGAGACAGAAATAAAGTGGATAAGATGTGGCTGTAACAGATGCTGTCACAAGAAGTTTGTTTATAGGGGCATATATCAGTGATGAAGACATAACAAACTTGAAATGGATTTGTTCAAACTGTGTAGATGACGCCCGTATGGTTATGGCCAAGATAACTATATTGAAAATGGAGGAAAAATTGGAAATGAAAGTCCTTCTTTTGACATTCCATCCTTATTGGTCAATAGCAAAGCTCTGTATATAAACTCTTACAAACGCATTTTGTGTTACAGTTTACTCTTGAAAATTAGCAGAAAATCTTCTCCCTAATCAAAACCGGTTGAGTTGAGGGATTTGTTATACCTAAATATACGAATTTGAAATGTATTTGTACATGAAGTAAACATTACGTAGTATATACAACAATCGTGGAAGTTATTTACGACAAAGACATATTTTGTATTTAATATCTGTACTTTTGCAATGTGCAATGGCATATCAAAGAAGAAGAATCGTTAATGATATCGTCTCCATTACCTTTCTCATGAAATATATCACTTTCACTGTTATTGGCGGATTGTAGTAAGAAGGGGAAATAGATCATATGAACAATAGAAAAAGTTCTTTACAAAATTACCGCCACAGAGGCAGTAATTACTTTTAATAAAACTTGGTTTGGTAAGGGTCTACTCCAAAAACAACAACAACAACAACAACAACAACAACAACAACAACAATAATAATAATAATAATAATAATAATAATAATAATAATAATAATAATAATAATAATAATAACAAATCAACTACTAAAAATAAATAATAATTTGTATTAAACAATAAAAAATTCATTACTTGATTGTACAAGCTTTATCAATCAGTATAGAAATATAAAGAGTATTTCAAATATAGAATATAAAAAAATGAATTATTATATATATACAAAAACCGAACAAAAGAGAGAGTATGTTATTATTAGAAAGAAATTTATTGAAGTTCAGCTTAATGAAGCGATACAGATCCTATTTATCATGTTAGATCATCTGCTCTTGGAATAAGTTACAAAAAAATTGCATATTTGATATGCGTGTATCGATTAAAATGTATTTCAGAACAGGTGATGTAAATGTGATATATAATTTTGTTCCTGTAATTACCATCGGTAATAGAATTCAATATACACAAATGATTGCAAAAATATTTAAAAGTACAGATAAATTTTCTCAAACAAAGAAACAAACGTTCAAATCCTTCGTAAATATATTAACAAATAATAGAAAAGTTATTTATGAAATACTATTAATTTTGTGGCAATATTAGGCAATCATAAGAGTCCATTCTGAAAAAAGCCTCTTTCCTAACAAATTGACATCGTCCATTAAGTGCTCTTCTCCATTCTCTAAACGTTTCACTAATCCTCTCAATGAACGTTTTAAATGAACGTTTCCAAAGTCGAGGACCATCAGGATGATTGAGAGATTCATTTATATATTCACTTCAAATCTCCTTTTGCATTTTGAGACAGGATTTTGCAGAATATTTATAAAATATGTTCTATTTCATTAATAAAAACTACTCCTGACCCCTACGTATTAGGAATTTAGACGTGAATAGCCGTGCCTACTCTTTGCATCTAGAAAATAATTATAATAATAATAACAATAATAATAATAATAATAATAATAATAATAATAGTAATAATATTTTATTTCTAGTTACACTGTTCTCTCAACCATAAAAATGCGAAACGATTTTTAAATTTACTTTTATTTTTTCATGGAAATTATGTTGATTTCTTCATTCATTGAAAATGGCATTTTAATTGACGCTCTCAATTCTTTTAAAATTTATTCATAAATGAGGTCAGGAATAGAACCAATTTGATCTATTGACCTTCAATGTAAATAGTACTTAAGGTCTTTTGCAATTGTTTTTTTTACTTTATATTAAGATATGTTTTTATTCATAAAATATTCATCAATATTCTTTTGACAATTCCCAACATGGCTTTACATACTCCTAAACCTGTCCCAATTTTCGCCTTATACATCATAATATGTCTTTCATATAGGTATAAGGTCCTAAAATATTTGATGACAATTGTTCATTGCTTCTCTGTTAGTTTATTTATTGCCTCATTTCCTTTCCTCGCGTATTTATTTTTCGCTGTTTGAGCCCTTGTACTTATAGTATCCTGCTTTTCCAACTTTCCAACTAAGGTTGTAGCTTAGCTAGTAGGGATGATAATGATAATATTACATA
>NC_090734.1:4778008-4785508 GCF_036898095.1 Palaemon carinicauda
ATATATATATATATTTATATATATAAACACACACATATACATATATATATATATATATATATATATATATATATATATATATATATATATATATATATATATATGTATATATATATATATATATATATATAAATATATATATATATTTATATATATATATATATATATATATATATTTATATATATATATATATATATATATATATATATATATATATATATATATATATATATATATATATATATATATATATATATATATATATATATTCATACAGTATACGCACACTCAGTTCGATGTTTCTTCTTGTAAATGACCGAATTCCAGTCAAAGAATGAGTTATAACTTCCAAACTTGTAATATTCTTGATATTCAACGTCTATATTTAATAAATATAACACAATGTAATCTTGAATTATCTAGATAAGAGTATTCATTATACTAATTCTCATTTAATTTTACAATAAGCGAATGAGATAATTACATTGATCAAATTGAAGTCTAAATCGAAGTCAAGGGAACGTGAGAGCTTCGTCGACCGCGAGTCACGTGATCTCAGTTGTCAACCCCAAATCGAGAGCAATGAATTCTATCAATTATGGTTTATGACAAATTGATTGACAGTCATTCTGGGACTATTTAAAGGTCTCTCTCTCTCTCTCTCTCTCTCTCTCTCTCTCTCTCTCTCTCTCTCTCTCTCTCTCTCTCTCTCTCTCTCTCTCTCTCTTCCTTTGCTATTTTGGTACAATTTATAAATAAATGTTAATTGAGACGTTAGAAGTAGGTAGAAGGATTTCCTTATTTTGAATAGTAAATCTATGATTATCTGACACAAAACTGAACCATTTGAAGCTGTTGATGGATTGAGATTGATTGGTGGAGGTTCTCTATTCTGCTTTTGTTTCTAAGTGGGCGATATCAGGACTGAAGTCATCAGAAAACACCCGACCTCATTTCTTTCAACCCTTCTCCAACACTGTCTTCAGCAATCATTATCCATTGCTGCCTTATTATCTTTAATTCTTATTCTTCCTCCAACTCTCTCTTAACAGTCTTTCACCAACACTAAATCTCCAAAGACTTTTTCCAGACCTCCAACTCCAACAATCTTGAGTAAACCTCAGCTCAATAATCTTATTCCAGACATCCTTCTCGAACACTTCAGAAATCGTTCTCTAAGATTTTCCACCGATTTGACCCTAAACGCCCGAACAAAATCTCTTCAACACTCTCTAACAATATTCCTGCAATAATTATCCTATACTAGTTTTCTCTGGCACATTATTCTTATTATTTTTTTATCTGTCTTCCCCAACATTTCAAAAGTCTTTAACAAACAATCTGTACAAGACCTCATCTCCAGCAATTATATTCCACTATATTCACATCAATATCTAAACAGTACACGGTATCCATGAACTGTCCTTCAATTTTCCATCAGTTTTATTCAGTATAAAATCATCCTATTCTGTATTTTCCCTCCAACACTTCCTCCAACAATGACTCTAGTAATTTTTAATATTATTATTATTATTATTATTATTATTATTATTATTATTATTATTATTATTATTATTATTATTATTATTATCACTAGCCAAGCTACAACCATAGTTGGGAAAGCAAGATGTTATAAGCTCAAGGGCT
Source organism: Palaemon carinicauda (assembly GCF_036898095.1). NCBI lineage: Eukaryota > Metazoa > Arthropoda > Malacostraca > Decapoda > Palaemonidae > Palaemon > Palaemon carinicauda. The sequence continues at coordinate 4,779,657 of NC_090734.1, forward strand.
CCAATATGGATAAATAGCCCAGTGAGGAAAGGAAATAAGGAAATAAATAAATGGTGAGAACAAATTAAAAAAAAAGAAAAAAAACATTCTAAAAACAGTAACAACGTCAAACCAGATATGTCCTCTATAAACTATTAACAACGTCAAAAACAGATATATCTTATATAAACTATAAAAAGACTCATGTCAGCCTGGTCAACATAAAAGCATTGGCTCCAACTTTGAACTTTTGAAGTTCTACTGATTCAACTACCCGATTAAGGAGACCATTCCACAACTTGGTAACAGCTGGAATAAAACTTCTAGAATACTGTGTAGTATTGAGCCTGGCTATTAGAATGAACTGCATGCCTAGTATTACGAACAGGATAAAATTGTCCAGGGAGATCTGAATGTAAAGGATGGTCAGAGTTATGAAAAATCTTATGCAACATACGTAATGAACTAATTGAACGAAAGTGCCAAAGATTGATATCTATATCAGGAATAAGAAATTTAATAGGCCGTAAGTTTCTGTTCAACAAATCAAGATGAGAATCAGCAGCTGAACACCAGACAGGAGAACAATACTCAAAACAAAGTAGAATGAAAGAATTAAAACACTTCTTCAGAATAGATTGATCACCGAAAATCTTAAAAGACTTTCTCAATAAGCCATTTTTTTTGTGCAATTGAAGAAGACTCAGACCTAATGTGTTTCTCAAAAGTAAATTGGCTGTAGGGAATCACACCTAAAATTTTAAGAGAGTCATACAAATTTAAAGAAACATTATCAATACTGAGATGCGGATGTTGAGGAGCGACCGTCCTTGACCTACTTACAATCATACTTCCAGTTTTGTTAGGATTCATCTTCATACCCCATAATTTACACCATGCACTAATTTTAGCTAAATCTCTATTAAGGGATTCACCAACCCCAGAACTACATTTAGGGGATGGAATTGATGCAAAGAGAGTAGCATCATCTGCATATGCAACACACTGGTTTTCTAGACAAAACCACATGTCATGTGTATATAGTATGAAAAGTAATGGGCCGAGAACACTACCCTATGGAACACCGGATATCACATTCCTATACTCACTATGGTGCCCATCAACAACAACTCTTTGAGATCTATTACTTAAAAAAATCAATAATAATGCTAAGAAACGACCCACCCACTCCCAACTGTTTGAGTTTGAAAACAAGGGTCTCATAATTAACAGGGTCAAAGGCAGCACTAAAATCAAGGCCAATCAGATGAACTTCCTCAGCATTGGAGATTGTAAGAAGGGCATCACATCCTTTACGAAAACTAAATTGCAAACTAAGGAATAGATGATTACCTTCAGCTAACCTATTAAGACATTTTGCCAGAAGACATTAAAAAATTTTTGGTAATGTGGAAGTTATGGAAATTAGGCGGTAATGAATGGGACTTGAGCTACCACTAACACATTTACATAGAGGAGTAACATTACCAATTCTCCAACAAGCGCTAAAAGCTCCTTTTCTTGCTAACTTGCGCAAAATAACAGATAACTTTGGCGCTAAGAAATCTGCTTTCTTTATAAAAAAAACAAAGGAAAAATACCATTTGGGTCTACACCTCCATGAGAATCAAGGTCCATCAACAGAGCTTTAATCTCACGAGATTGAAAAGCTAAACTAGTTAGTTTAGCCTCAGGAAAACAGGAATGAGGAAGTTCAAGCTTTTCATTATTATGTTTACTGTCAAAAACATCAGCCAAAAGGGTTGCCTATTCCTTTGGATTGTGAGTGACTGAGCCATCTGGTTTAAGTAAAGGAGGAACTGTTGCATCTACACCAAAGCGTGCAGATTTAAGGGTAGACCACCATTTATGTTCTTGAGTTGTACCAGAAATGGTTTTTTTTAATGGTTAAATTGTACTCCTTTTCAGTTGAGGTATAGAGATGGCATCACATTTCAACATTATTGGCTTCTTAAAACCAGTTATAATTAGCTCAGATGAGTGCCTTATATTAGAAACCAAAGTCTATGAGCACAAAAGAATATCATACTGTCTGGACGCAACTGTAAGGTCTTGGATATTTGCATGAAGACCACGAATATTGCAATACAGAAGACGACATTGACGAAATCTAGGACGTACTAGTCCTGGATTTTGCTCAACGTCCCCAGACAGCATAAGAATTAATAGAAATAAAAAAGAGACATCATACTTAAAAACTTGATTAAAAAGAATTATAACAAAAACAATATTTACAGAATTATAGATAAAGTGATTGATGAAACCCATAGACTATAGTAAAAAGTCGGAAAAGCTGGTCAACATGGAGGAGCCGATACACCATGCAATGCTAAATTCCCTCCAGGATAGCCACTTCAACTAAAGGGAGGACAGTAAGGATGGTTTTGAGAAGAAAAAGAATCAGAAAAGGAAAAGACAACCTCTTGACAAGCCACCAGGAATCTATGGCCCTTCTATTAAGCCTGCCCAACACACTATTCCAAAAAAAAAAAAAAAACAAGAGGAAGAAAATTAATGATAATAAGATAGAATAATGTGCCCGATTGTACCCTCAAGCAAGAGAACTTTAACCCAAGACGGTGGAAGACCATGGTACAGAGGCTCTGGCACTACCCAAGACTAGAGAACAATTGTTTAATTTTGGGGTGTCCTTCTCCTAGAAGAGCTGCTTACCATAGCTAAAGAGTCTCTTCTACCATAAGAGGAAAGTACACTGAACAAATTGCAATACAGTAATTAACCCCTTGAGTGAAGAAGTGTTTAGTATCTCATTGTTGTCAAGTGTATGAGGAAAGACGAGAATATGTAAAGAATAGCCCAGACTATTCTGTGTAAGTGTAGGCAAAGAAAAAATCAGCCGTAACCAGAGACAGGGATCCAATGCATTACTGTCTGGCCAGTCAAAGGTCAAAGGATCCAATACCTCTCTAGTGGTAGTATCTCAACGGGTGGCTGGAGCGGTTTCCATCAATATTTTTCTAACAAAAGACAAAGTCAATCTACAACTTTTATACTTTATACTCTCGAACAGTTTTTGTTCAGAGTCTTCAAAACGTTTTCGTCTCTCTCATGACGGGATCAGGCTTACATCATTAGTTAATCTCTGGGTTTATCTTGGTCATTTCTGTTTCAAATAAAAGATCTTTGCAGTATTTAAAAAAAACGCATACATGTTCATGTGTCCTAATTGCATACATTTCGAAACAAATGCACACACATACTGTACTGACACACACGCACACACACACGCACACACACACACACACATATATATATATATATATATATATATATATATATATATATATATATATATATATATACAGTATATATATATATATATATATATATATATATATATATATATATATATATATATATATATATATATATATATATATATATGTACATATATATAGGCCTATATATATATATATATATATATATATATATATATATATATATATATATATATATATGTGTGTGTGTATATATATATATATATATATATATATATACATATACTCAATCATACATATATACAAATATACAAGTATATATACAGCTGAATAGTCCTAGGTATACTGTTTACAATTATTTTTATCGGCGATGGGGCTCGAATCCTTGCCCGGAAACAAATAATTATCCTTAAAGACATGACGATGCATTGTTCAATTTCTTATTTAATGTAAAACTTTATTCTTGAATTTAGAAAAAATAATCAGTTTATATAAGCATTGTAATATTGTAAGTGCCCGTGCCAAAGCAAAATGAGTTATTTTGAAAACAAAACAACATTCTGTCCATTATGTATTATGATGAAGAAATTATCTTTGTGGGTAATCAAAAGTTTCGGAAACTTAACACAGTTTAAATACAGGTCTCTAAAGATTGCAAAATAAATAGGGGAGAGTAGAGAAGACAATGGATTGCTGAACGAAGAAGATTTGCCGGTACAGACTGGCCTGAAAAGAGCATAAACAGACACGAGTGGTAGGAAATGTCAATCCATCAATTTCTCTTCCTTCCCCCAATTATGTAATCTCTATGGATTAGTTCTGTTATTATTAATGTCCATCTATTGTCTGGGGATATCATCCAACTAGAGGGTGATGATATAACTTTATGATCAGTAGTAATTTATTATAAAACAATAGAGTCTTAACTCACTTAAAAATATTTTTTTTTCACAATATTTCATATCAATACTAAAAATGACAATTCAAATTGAATGATAGTTGTCAAATTTGAAATAAAAATTTAGACACCGATCAGCGGTAAAGTTCTAAATCGTTTGACATTTTCAGAACCAAACATATTTTCTTCCTAAAGGGCTACACAAATTACCTTCGGATATTAACTTTTTTATTCGATTTTTTTTCAAAGCGTATCTATGAGTGGATGGGACCTTCAAAGATTTAAAGGTGACTCATGAATGACAGAGGCAAGGGACGGTCACATTGCCCTAACAAACAGGACAATTCCCTACAGACTGACCATTTATCTGTATGATCAGCCCAAGACCCTCTCCACCCAGGGAAGGTGTCGGGAGGGCCAGGACATGGCTGTTGATGACTCAACAGGTAGACCTATAGGCTCCCTCAACCACCGGCCCCCTCCTTAGCTCAAAAGGATGATGAGGTCACAGACACTATTGGAACTAACGAGTTTGAGCGGACTCGAACTCCAGTCCGGCGATCACCATATAGAGACGTTACAAATAGGCCACAACAACATTATTGAAAAAGCACTGGGTATTAGTGAAACATCGTTCCATACAAAAACAAATCAGGTCTGAGATTAGACCTGGTGACTGATACTACAACTAATCGACTCTCTAAACTTAGATCAATTTCCCTCTATCGAAGTTGTGATTCCTTTAGTGTGGGTATGACCCTTCCTACCAGCCGGCCATAAAAAGTTTTAACAATATATGTAACAAAAAATAGGATTTGCATAAATTCTGTACACAGATATTTGACATTTGAAGACACAAGATTTGTTAATAATAGTTTCCTTTAACACCTTTCTTATTGATAAAATCTCGCATTATATTCTTATTTTACCAAAACCTTTTTTTTTACCTTTTTTTTCATTGTTATATTTTTCCGATGAAAAAATTCCTCGTAATTGAAAATTAGGGTTAGCAATGTTTTGAATTATTGACAGAGCATGATATGAATACTGTCTTATTCTTCCTCTTCTTAAGCTTAACATTTGTTTTCAAATTTTTGAAAAAAAAAAAAAACCTTCCTTTTAAAAAATATCTATTAACAAAACCATTCTCCCTTGCAAAAATAATTTTGGATTAGGTGTAAAACCAATTTTTCATATTTGAAAAAAGAAAAGTATTATGGTGCAAAAAGCCTTTCAAGGTTTGCAGTGCATCAAGTCATGATCCGATATAAACCAAACGATAAATAACAGAAATGGAAGAGAATCAATATATCAAATTGGTCAATAGCAGTCGCTACGTATTTGTGCAAACATTTCGAACGATAAAGTCTAATAATAGATTTACTTTATGTAAATAATGGTAATACACAAAAACAACAACAACAACAAATGCAGCCGTTTCTAGTTCACTGCAGGACAAAAGGATGTGGTGGCCTGTTGGTAACGTCCTTGCCTGGTAATAGCCAGATTGGGGTTCGAGTCCTACACACACTAGATAGTTCTATTAGTCGTTACAACCTCACCATCCTTGTGAGCTAAGGATGGGGGTTTGAGGCAGCCTATTGGTTTATATGCTGAGTCATCAGCAGCCATTCTCTGACCCTCCTTGGTCCTAGCTTGATAGGGCAGGGTTACTGTCCATTGCCACTGCCATTGATAAGCGGTCTTTAAACCTT
>NC_090734.1:4798008-4800508 GCF_036898095.1 Palaemon carinicauda
AATCAAGCCGGCCCATCAACACGTTGGGGGTACAGTTTCGTGTTGAAAAAATCGTTTTTTCAACACATCCATTCACGACTGCGCGCATCATGAATCATAGTCTGTACTGGGACTTCTTCTAACGAAAGTTTTTGCCCAATAACCATTGGGGAGAAAGAAACACGGCAATTTATATCATCCTTCCTGATCTGACAAAGATTCTGTTACTAACCCGTTACCGGTCTCACGTTATTGACCAATTCCATCCTTTGATGTTCAGCCAATTTCAATTGTAGATGATGTTTGGTTAAGAGGAAAAAATTTCCTACAAAATAGGACTTCCTTAATAACAGGTTGATGGACCTTTATTACCATTGATAGATATATTTGAGAATGATTGGACACAAGGTCAATAACTCAAGCTTAGTTATCAATTTAGTAAATCGTAACCATGAATATATATATATATACATATATATATATATATATATATATATATGCATATAAATATATATATATATATATATATATATATATATATATATATGCATATATATATATATATATATATATATATATACATACATATATACATATATATGTATATATACATTATTCAAATTCAATTTCAAATTCAGAATCTTTATTTCAGCTGTAGAGCCATATACAAAATATTACAATAAAATTAATAGTTATATACAAATATATTAGGAATAAAACAAAAGGTCTGAACACAGAAAATGTGATTAGACCACTCTTTAAAAACTAATGATTTTTTAAAACTATCACTGTTAAAAATTGCACAAATGAAGTGTTTTTTTTTAACCTTTTGCTCTCTGAAACAAACTTACAATACATTTTCTCACTAATTCATCAAATGTTGGTATTCGAAAAGAAACAAAGTGTCCACTTACTCCTGAAAACCTTTCTATTCCCATCAGATACCTAAAAGAGTCATTATAACATATCTTAATTTTCGTAGGGTTTCCTTTTTACATTTCATTGCCAGAGGCATACAATACAGGGAAGTACAGAAGGATTTGAACAAATGTACTTTTGCCTCATCATTGCACATATGAAAGCTCCTTAGCAACTAATTGCCTCGCAAACCTTGCCCTCGATAGAGTGATGCAATATGGTCATCGTCCTTTAGATTGTCATTAATATTCATGCTAAGATATTTACAGGATTTAACGACTTCCAACCTGACGTCATTAATATAGAGTGATTGTTCACTAAATGACATAAAATGCAAGGGCTTTATAACAAGAACTTTGGTCTTGTCAGGATTGGCTTCAAGATAATGGTATTTCAAATATTCCATACTTTTATCTATGAGTATTTGCAACGCTTTTAAAGATGGGGCTGAAAGTATTATATCATCTGCATAAAAGATATGATTCACCTTAACCTCTCCCACTGTGCAACCACCTTTCCTGCTGAGCACCTTTGTACTTAAATCATCCACATATACGGCAAACAGAAGTGCTGATAGAACACTACCCTGTCTAATACCACAACTGGGTTTAAAAGGAGAGGAAAGACTATATCCCCCACATTACTCCTAAGTCCTGAGCTTTTTACCAGTACTGTAGCAGTGCTATAATGTAAGATGGCACACGTCTTCTCTTTAAAATTTGAAATAATCTTTCATGACACACTCCATCAAAAGCCTTGGACATATCCATTGCGAATACAAAAACTGGGGTGTTTTTTTTTTCTTTTTTTTTACCTATAAAACTGGCATGTTTGTTTAAAAAGAAAAAGGGCCATATCATTGCTGTGTTTAGTTTTATAAGCAAATTGATTATCCGAAGTTGTTAACAAGTCTTTGCATCTTTGTAGGATGATGCATTCTAATAGCTTAGAAATGATAGAGGCAAGGGCTATTGGACGATAGGTATTCTTATCAGAGAGAGACTTATGGGAATCTTTAACTAGATTCAGAATTTTTATTTCAGTCAGTTTTTTTTATACGAAATGATGTCTGAACAAACAAGTGAACAACAGTGACAGATGCACATGCAGAGTTGGATGGGCATAACGTAAGTGATTCCCTGTGATTCTATCCATGCCCGGGGCACTATTTAACGAAAGGGATTTTAAAGCATCTTGAACTTCTTTAACGGAAACAATTGGTATGGTGCTTTCTTCATCTTCATTTTTCATCGATAAAGACATTTTTGGATGGTTCGTGCCTTCCATAATATAAGCATAATGATTCTTCCAACCTTCTGCTATGTTAGACTCTCCCCTTATTCCATCAATACTAACCGGTAGTTTGGTAGTTTTCTTTCTTATTTTGTTCATTTTTTTCCAAGAATTTCTCCTGCTCATATCTCTAGCGATTTTTTCCTTTGTTGCTTTGTTTACCGTCTTTTTGCAGACTTTGAGTACCTTTTTAAAATTTCGTTTAGACAGCAGGACCATCTCATCGTATTGCACACCCGATCTCGGTATTCCCATTTCCTTCCATAATAAATACTTCTGTCTGGCTGTAAAGTGGTGTAATTTGACGTTT
>NC_090734.1:4809352-4819352 GCF_036898095.1 Palaemon carinicauda
TTTGAGTGATTAATAGGATTAATCTTTGTTACAAGAGCCGTAGCCTACCGGAGGCGTCATGGACGCTGTCGCTTGCTAGGTATAAGTTTTAGTTAGTCAGAGCGACATTCCCGGTTGTTTTGCTTTAATAAATTTTAGCTATTTAGCATTAGATTGGATTTCCTTTCGTGCTTAGTATTATTTTGGCGAAGTATTCGCCATTCTGGCCTACGCTAGGCCATGTAGCCTAGTCGTTTGGTCCTAGTACTTCATGCATGATTTTGGTTTTTCCGAGTGTATTAAAATTTTATTGAAGCTTTAGGCTATGTTTTATACATTTAAGATTGTGTGGAATATTTCCAAGATAGTATACGAGTGAGTTTCGGTGATTTAGGTAATCGATTCTCTTGGTGCCTAGGCTAAGTTGCTTATGGAGCCTTAGTATACTTTCTCATACTCCCCGGTTGCTTCCTTTTCTTCGGAGAAGGTCTGCAATCCCTTTCCCTCTGTTTAAGCCTTGGGCTTATCCCTAAGTGGTTTTTTTTCCGAATTAATTTTCGATAAAACTATACTGGGGTGTTACTGTACCTTCCTGTTCCAGTAAGTCTGGTTCAAAGAGGGACAGAACAACAGAGTTTTTTAGTCTGAGTCTGTGTTTGTCTGGCTTGGGGTAGAGTCTCCCTCGCAGGCCTGACACAGACAAAGGTGGCTTAGCCTCCTTAGGTCACTACCGAAGGTTTCTGTGGATATGATTCCTTCTTTTGTGATCTACCAGACTAGTCCTTGTTGCTGTTCTCGGGGGAGGATAAGTTTCTTTCCCTGGGAGTGGCAACACCTTCCTTGCTTTGGTGCTCTGGGAGCTGGCAAGTATTGCTGGCCTCCCCCCTTGGATCTCCCTTAGGCTAAGATAAGTTTCTTGGCTGCGGGTGATCCGTCACTAAAGCAAGGTTGGTAGGACCCTCTTTTGTCCCTTCCCCCTCTATCTCCGTAATGGCCTAGCCATTACAGTACTGTACGTCGTTCTACATCTGGACCTAGTATAGGTTAGGATGTGGAATTGACTCAGCCCCTTGCCGGCCGGCAGAGCTGCCGGCCGGCAAGGGTCCTATATTTTGAGTGCTGCCTGGACCTCCCTTGGTCCCTCATCCATGCCTGCCTGTAGAGCCAGACGGCATTGGTCAGGAAGCCTGAATTAGATTCTCCCCTTCCCTTATATGCACTCTTTCGGATTGCCGGGCTTGGAGGTAGTATACACTCTTATCCCGGCATCCATCCTATTTTTCTTCTAGTGCTGTACCCCGACCCGGCTGCCGGCCTATGAGGCCGGCTGCCGGCCTATGAGGCCGGCAGCCGGGCGGGTGTAGTCCTCTGGTTCTTTTGCTGCCGGCTGGCATCGGTCCTATACCTTTGCCGGCCGGCTAATGTCAGCCCTTGTCTGCCGGTCACCAAGAGCGTGGCCGGCAGCTGGGTACTACCTTGTGTAGTTGCCGGCCGGCAGCCATTGCCGGCCAACATTGGCTGTTGCCGGCCGGCAGTTGCTGCCGGCCGGCACATGCATTTGAACCAGAGTTCTGCCGCCTTATAGCTGTTAAGTAGTATACTTTAAAGCTAGTTATGGTGTGTGCCGGCCGGCACGTATCCTCCTATACTGTACTAGTATTCTTCAGTATAACATATACAGTAAGAAGAAAACTATGGTATGGGTTTTTGGTACAGCACTGTGTGTTCTAACACTTTTGTGTTTTCTTGCACAGTCCTTTGCTGTTGCCCTACAGATAGGAAAGTGAGTTCTTTCCTGTCTATTATCCAGGATTTTAAAATCATTTCTTAGTGTGAGCTTCACCTGTTTCCTCTGGAAACTTTGCATTGGTTACTCTAGAAGAGATTAACCATTTGATTTTATTATCTGGAAGGCTGCAACAATGGGTTGTGAGGGAAACACAAGTGTGTGTCTTTCCTTTATGAATTGTTATGCTATACTATGCATATCCAGTGATACATAGTTCACTTGATACTCATGGAAATTTCTTCTCTTTACAGGAGGACCCTCCGAAGTGCGGAAATGTTTTCTGCAACGTCCGCAGCAAGAACCTCTGCGGACATGAGTTTTGTAGGAGACACGCAGCATGCGCTGTCTCTAAGGATGATCTCCAGTATTGGGACCCTCAGGTATGTACTGTGTGCACTAACCTGATTACTGAGGCTTTTGATTCCCCTAGGACGGCGGAATCAAGGGATATAGCAAGGGCGAAGCTTCGTACCTGGGTAAGGGGCTTCCAAAAGAACACCTCTGGCCCTTATCTTCCAAGTGAGAAGATGAGGGCGTATCTTTCCCTAAGGGATCAGCTGGTGCAGTGATTCCCCAGCCTCAAGAGGAGATCCCCCAAGGTCAGATCCAGGTGGATGCTGAAGTCGCGGTCGCGATGCAAGACATCCAGTTAGATGACAGGATGTCTGACGTGGACGAGCGTTTGGAAGAAGACCTCCTGGCAGAAGGCCAGGATGAAGTTCAAGCCCCGGACGTCGTAGAGGAAGAGGTCGACGAGGTGTCGGCTACTCCGGTTCAGATTCCGGAGCCTATTCCCTCAACATCGGCCGGTCTCCTAGTAGAGCTGGGACAGGCCCTCTCTTCGATTGTTGGAATGATCCAACAAATGCAGAAGGAGAATCAGGAGAAGGCGGCTGCTATGGAACTGCGGATGCAGTGCCTTGCAGAATCATATGGGCCCCAGAAAAGGCTCAATGTGAAAGACCTTCCCTTGTGCTCAGATGCTAACCCATGGAGGTATGCTGAGCACATGCCGATGACGACTGGAAAGATCGTCATCTCGGATAAGCTGGGCTCAGTTCCCCTAGAGGAGGTGGAATTCTGGCCCAGCAAGGCATCATATCCGGACTGTTATGTCCGGCTGAGAAAGGAACCAGCTTCAAGGGAGGAGACAGAGCCGAAGGAGGTCATAGTGATGGACCATGCTAAGGCTCAAGCTCTACTTTCATCCTCGATGAAGGAGAGGGGCTTCTCTAACTCGAAGGTAGCTGCATTGAGCAAGAATCTCCCTTCCTTTGTGTCCTCTCCTGCTAGAGCCTTCCCCTTTTTACAGAAAGGGTTTGCGGCTGTCCTAAAAGCAGTCGAGGCCGGCAAGCCTTGCCCCTCCCTGGAGGAGTGTAAACCCTTGTCGCTGGCCCTGCCTATGGACCACAAAGACTGGAAGGACGTCCATCTGACGTTCTCAGTGGGAAAGTTGGAGGCTGATATTGCCGGACGGCAATTCGGCGAGGACCTCCCCAAGCTGTCTGACTTTCTTTTGCGAAGAGAGTTCGAGACAAAAGAAAGACTGGCTGCCTCAATGTCTCTTCAGACTACTCTTGAGACGATGGCAAGTGACCCCAAGGTCCATGAAATGTTCATGGTGGTGGCTAAGACTCACCTGGCCACGGTGACGAAGGACCTTTATGGCTTCGTCAAGGCGAGGAGAGCTTGTAGGGAGTTCGTGTTCACCGGGGCTACGGTGAGGCACAAGCCAAGGAAATTAATCTCCTCCAACATTTGGGGAAAAGACCTTTTCCCTACCGATGTGGTCAAAGAAGTTGTTGATAAGGCCGCCGTGGAGAATAGAAACCTTCTCCAGAAGTGGGGCCTGGCTATCAAAAGAAAGTCTTCCCCGGATGAGGGTCCTCAACCAAAGAGGAAGAATATGAGGACTAGGCTACCGTCTCGGCCAGCCAAGCCCTCTACACAGCAACAGCAACTGCAATTGCCATTGCCTCCAGTGCCCCAGATGGTGGCACAAACCCCGACCACTTTTCAGTGGGTACCCCAGGCTGTGCCGAGTCAGTCCACGGCATTCAACCCAATGTTCGAAGGACAGTCTTCTTCCTTTCGAGCAAAGCCTAGAGGAGCAGCCAGAGGCTCGTCTAGGCGCCCCTCAAGGGGAAGGGGATTCAGGGGTGGTCGTGGTCAGGGAGGCAAGACCTCAGGACGGCAGTCCAAGTGAAATGATACCGGTAGGAGGGAGACTGATGAAATTTTGGGATCGATGGACCTTCGACCCCTGGGCCCACAGCCTACTCAAGAATGGACTGGGCTGGAGCTGGTACAGCACTCCACCCCCGTGCCTTCGGTTTTTCCAACACTCCATCCTCGTTCTGGAGGAGTACGTTCAAGAACTGTTGGAGAAAAAGGTGATCCGAAAGGTGAAGTCCATCAAATTCCAAGGGAGGCTGTTTTGTGTTCCCAAGAAAGACTCGGAAAAGCTCAGTGTCATTCTGGACTTGTCGCCACTCAACAAGTTCATAGTGAATTGCAAATTCAAAATGCTAACACTGCAACACATAAGGACCTTACTGCCCAAGAGGGCATACTCAGTCTCTATAGACTTGTCAGACGCCTATTGGCACATTCCAATCAGCCGTCGACTCTCCCCCTACCTAGGGTTCAGGCTACAACGGAGACTATACGCCTTCAGAGCCATGCCATTAGGGCTAAACATAGCCCCAAGGATTTTCACGAAGCTTGCGAGCGCAGCTCTCAAACAATTACGCCTAAAGGGAATTCAGGTAGTAGCCTACCTGGACGATTGGCTGGTGTGGGCAGCATCCGAGACAGAATGCTTGCAAGCTTCCAGTCAAGTGATCCAGTTCCTAGAGTACCTAGGCTTCAAGATCAACAGAAAAAAGTCTCGACTTTCTCCATCTCAAAAGTTCCACTGGCTGGGAATCCACTGGGACCTTTTGTCACACCGTTTCTCCATCCCGGCGAAGAAAAGGAAGGAGATAGCGGGTTCTGTCAAGAGACTTCTAGATTCCGAAAGGATATCAAGACGCGAACAGGAGAGGGTACTAGGCTCTCTCCAGTTTGCTTCGGTGACAGACCCAGTGCTAAGAGCACAGCTAAAGGATGCAACCGGAGTTTGGAGAAGGTATGTATCAAACGTGCAAAGAGATCTGAGAAGACCAGTGCCGCCTCGGCTACGTATTCTTCTCAGGCCTTGGTCCCAAGCCAGACATCTAAAGAAGTCGGTTCTTCTTCAGCCACCTCCCCCGTCGATGACGATTCACTCAGACGCCTCAAAGGAGGGATGGGGAGGTCACTCTCATCGGAAAAAAGTCCAGGGGACTTGGTCCAAGCTATTCAGGACCTTTCACATAAACTTTCTAGAAGCTATGGCAGTGTTCCTTACCTTAAAGAAAGTCTCCCCGCGTCACTCGATCCACATAAGATTGGTGATGGACAGCGAGGTAGTTGTGATATGCTTGAATCGACAAGGGTCGAGGTCACCACCTCTCAACCAGGTGATGTTGGCCATTTTCCGATTGGCGGAAAAGAAGAAGTGGTACCTGTCGGCAGTTCACCTTCAAGGAGTCCGCAACGTGACAGCGGACGCTCTATCCAGGTTAACACCGATAGAGTCGAAATGGTCCTTAGACGCAGGATCATTCTCCTTCATTCTGAATCAAGTCCCAGAACTGCAGATAGACCTCTTTGCGACGAAAGACAACAAGAAGTTGCCCCTGTACGTGTCCCCGTACGAGGACCCCTTAGCGGAAGCAGTGGACGCGATGTCCCTCGACTGGAATAGATGGTCCAGGATTTATCTGTTCCCCCCCTCACAACCTTCTGTTGAGGGTCCTCAACAAACTGAGATCCTTCAAGGGGGTAGCGGCAATAGTGGCCCACAAGTGGCCGAACAGCATGTGGTTCCCCTTGGCGTTGGAACTACAGCTGAAGTTTGTGCCGCTACCACATCCAGTTCTGACCCAGCGAGTCCAGAAGTCGACTGTCTGCGCTTCATTACAGAAAACCCGGACCCTGCAGCTCATGATTTTCTCTCCCTTGCGGTGAGAAAGCGTTTCGGGATTTCGAAAGCCAGCATAGACTTCCTAGAGGAATATAAGTGCAAATCGACTAGAAGGCAATATGAGTCATCTTGGAGAAAATGGGTGGCCTTTGTCAAGGCGAAGAATCCGCAGGAGATCTCGACAGACTTCTGCTTATCTTTCTTCATCCACCTCCATGGTCAAGGGTTGGCAGCTAACACGATTTCAGTGTGTAAGTCTGCTTTGATGAGACCCATTTTATATGCCTTCCAGGTCGACCTAGGTAACGAGATCTTTAACCCTGGATAGGTACGGTCCTCGGACACCCCTTTAAGGGTATACTCGGACGCGAACGACCCCGACGCCAAAAAAAATTCTTGAAAAATCAGTTTTTGCAGTAACCTCCTTTTTTCTTTTGCCAAAAAAAACTTCAATGAATGCTTAAAACAACTGTAAAGATAAATACTACTCATCTGCAGAAAAACTATTTATTATAAATATTTTAAAAAATTAAGTAGAAAATAAAAAAAGACCTGACATAAAAATTCATAAAAAAAAAGTTTATACATATATACACAAATCCTTTTAGGAATTGATTCTTGAATGTTTAGGACACATCTTGATGTATTTTGGATGAAGTCAGACCCATGGAGGTGAAGATCTGAAATGAGAAAAAAAGGGTAACTTTTTTTGGCCAAAAAAAATTGTCCAAATTTCATGAATTTTTTTGGGTACCCAAATGAAATAGGAAGTGGCTAATTTTTTTAGGGAATAAACATATGTTATCCTAAAATAGAAATATGTAAAAAAATCTTCATTATTTTGTAAATTACATTTATATCAGGGGCCATATCTAAAGGTAATTTTTTGAGTACTTGGAAATTTCGTAAAAAAATACATATATTTAATATATAATATGATATTTATGCAGGTAAAAATATACCAAAATATCACAAATTCTATAGGGAACAAGAATATATATAGATAGGGCAGCTTACGCTTCGGATATGTCCACAAAATGGCCGCCAACCACACTGACTCAGACTCCCTAATCTGCCACTTGAAATGTAGGAAGGGTATGTCAATTTTAAGGTGTTATTTACTAATCTAATTATTATTGGATATGCATAAAAATTGTATGGTGGGTTGCTGGATAATTGTCGATTATTTTACGACTAGAAAATTAAAATTCTGACCCAAAAAATTTTTTTGAAGGGAAATAAAATCGAAAAAAAAAATGTAAAACAATATTTTAGCTAAAAAAATTTGATGATAAACAATCAAAAAAAAAGTAAACAAAATTTTCCGACAAATAAACATCTAGAGGAATCATTACTCTGTGATAGTTCCTTAGTACGTAGTAATTTTGAAAGAATTGGGAAAAAAACGAAAAAATGGCAATCACCGGAAAATCGAACACATACCTATATATACGCCATATCTGGCTAAAAAAAAAGATAGGCATGGGTAGCCAGATCATCTAGAAACACTTTCCAACACTATAAAAATATAAGTTTTGCGACACTACTTGCCAATTCCTTACGGTAACATGACTAAGCAAAAAAATGCAAAACAAATAAAAAGGGGCACTCGTGGAAAAATGGCCATTCTAATATACGGCATTTCAGAAAAAAAAAATTTCAGCCACGTGCTAGGCAAACCATCAAGGCATATTTTCCGACAAATAAACATATAAATGAAATATTACTCTGTGATAGTTCCTTAGTACGTAGTAATTTTGAAAGAAATGGGAAAAAAACGAAAAAATGGCAATCACAGGAAAATCGAACACATACTTATATATACGCCATATCTGGCTAAAAAAAAAATAGGCATGGGTAGCCAGATCATCTAGAAACACTTTCCAACACTATAAAAATATAAGTTTTGCGACACTACTTGCCAATTCCTTACGGTAACATGACTAAGCAAAAAAATGCAAAACAAATAAAAAGGGGCAATCGCGGAAAAATGCCCAACATTCTAATATACGGCATCTCAGATAAAAAAAAAAGACATGCACGTGTTAGCCCAACCATCAAGGCACACTTTCTAACACATAAACATGAAAAAAAAATCAATAATATACGGCAATTCCTTACTACGTAGTAAATTTTTACAAATATTGAAAAAAAAACAGAAATTGGCAACCGCAGTTAAATACCCAATATACCAATAACTACGTCGTATCTGACAAAAACAAAATCACGCATGGGTAGCCAGATCATCTAGACACACTTTCCAACATTAAAAAAGCAAAAGTTTTACGACACTATTTCGCAATATCTTACGGAAAAATGACTAGGCAAAAAAATAAAAAAAAATTAAAAAGGGACACTCGCGGTAAAATGCCCGACATTCTAATATACGACATCTCAGATAAAAAAAAAGACATGCACGTGTTAGCCCAACCATCAAGGCACACTTTCTAACACATAAACATGAAAAAAAAATGAATAATATACGGCAATTCCTTACTACGTAGTAATTTTTACAAATATTGAAAAAAAACAGAAATTGGTAACCGCAGTTAAATACCCAATATACCAATAACTACGTCGTATCTGACAAAAACAAAGTCATGCATGGGTAGCCAGATCATCTAGACACACTTTCCAACACTAAACAAGCAAAAGTTTTACGACACTATTTGGCAATATCTTACGGAAAAATGACTTGGCAAAAAAATGAAAAAAAATGAAAAAGGGGCACTCGCGGTAAAATGGTCCTCGTGGTGATGAACGACATTTTAACTAAAAAAAAAAACATGCACATGGTAGCCAAACAATCCACCAAGACTTTCCACAACTGATAACCTATACAAGTTGCACCATTCTACGACAATTTCATAATACGTAATAACTTTGATAATTATGCAAACTACCTCAGAAGGGTAAACTCGGACGCGAACGACCCCGACGCGTCTCAGAAATCGGGGAAGGAGTACAGCTACAGTAATGCACATCTGGACACTACTAGAGCGTGTAGGGGAGACACCTCCTGCAGGTCGATCACCCACAAATTCAGTCACAGGGGTGAGTCACGTGAGAAAAACCTGTTTTTTTTTGACGCTCGGGGTCGCAAACGACCCACCGTACCTATCCAGGGTTAATAAAGCTCCGAAAGCCTGTGCTAGGCTCAGACCTTCAGCACCTCCAAAGCCCATTTCATGGTCTTTAGACAAAGTTCTTCATTTCGCTTCTCTGTTGAGCAATGAAGAATGTGCGTTTAAAGGATTTGACACAAAAAGTTATTTTCCTATTTGCACTCGCGTCCGGGGCCAGGGTTAGTGAGATCGTAGCCCTCTCGAGAGAGGCAGGTCGTGTTCAGTTCCTGGATGGGGGGGGAACTGAACCTGTTTCCGGATCCTACGTTTCTCGCCAAGAATGAGTTACCCACCAACAGGTGGGGTCTGGAGAATCTGCCCTCTGAAAGAAGATGCATCTCTATGTCCAGTAGAATGCCTAAAGGTCTATCTTCGTAGAACTTCAGACTTCAAGGGTGGTCAACTATTCAGGGGAGAAACATTAGGCTCAAATTTATATCTGAATCAACTCAGAGCGAAAATCACATATTCTATTCGCAGAGCGGATCCTGACAGTACACCAGCAGTGTCACGATCCGAGGAAAGTTGCCTCATCCTTAAATTTCTTTAATTGTATGGACTTTGAACATCTCCGTTCATACACTGGCTGGAAGTCTTCCAGAGTGTTCTTTCGCCACTATGCGAAGCAAGTAGAGGAACTAAAGAGATCTGTGGTAGCAGTGGGTCGTGTTGTTAACCCTACTGTTTAACTCTGCGAGGAACAGTGGTCTTAATTGGGACGATTAAGTCCAGGGTGAGTGTGTAGGTACATACTGTACTACAAACTAAATGAGGGCACCGAGTGCCCACATAGACTGTTCCTTTTCCAAAGGTGAACCTAGCATAAGTGCAGACATATGTGCCGAGCGTTTCTAACGCTAATGTGATTGATTTGTAATACAGACTTTTATGACTTGATACCTCGGTATCTTAAAAAAGTGGCATTTGATGTTTTTTCTTTCAGATAAACAAGTTCTGTTTACTATCATACTTATGCTTAAAGTTTTGGGTTATTCTCTTTATATATATATATATATATATATATATATATATATATATATATATATATATATATAAATTTTCTACCTCATACTTGGGATCGAACGCTAGCCCCTTCTA
>NC_090734.1:4834760-4849532 GCF_036898095.1 Palaemon carinicauda
GTTCTAATGGTGTTAATAGGCTTTTGAACAAATTCAATCCCTAGTTGGTTTTCTCTACAAGCATTCGTTCTCGAGATATAAACCGTTTTTTTTATTGGGTCCGGCGGCCATCTTGGCAGTCATTTTGGTGAAAATCTCCCCATACTAGAAATTCGTATCCAAGCTAGAAATTATCCCTAGACATCATTAAATTATTTTATGTATAGAACAGCTGTAGACACTAGACTTTAGGAGTGAGAGGTAATTTGAAGTATATATTATTACCTTGGGAGTGTTGCTTTTTTTGGAGTAATATTATTACTTTAAGGGCATTACGTTATTTGAAGTAGATATCATTACCTTAGGAGTGTTATGTTATTTGGAGTAGATATTATCACCCTAAGGGTGTCGCATTATTTCCAGTAGATATTATTACATAAGACTGTTGCTTCGTTTGGAGTATATATCATTACCATGGGAGTGCTCCTATATTTGGAGTAATATTATTACTTGAGGATTGTCTTGTAATATAACCTTAGGGGTATTCATTATTTGGAGTAGATATTATTACAATGGGAGTGTTGCTTTATTTCAAGAAATATTATTACCTTAGGAGCGTTCCATTATTTAGAGTAGATATTATCGCTAGTACTGACTCCCACTTCAGTGAAATAAATGATTATTATATCTAGACACTTCAAAATTAAAAAACTATTCTCCTGTCTTAGGTAGTTCCATAGCCTCTGTACTATGGTCTTTCACTGTCTGGGTTAGAGTTCTCTTGCTTGAAGTTACACTCCGGTACACTATTATATCTAATTATTCTTCTTCCTGTTTTGTTAAAGTTTTTATAGTTTATATAGGAAATATTTATCTTAATATTATTACTGTTCTCAAAATATTGAATTTTTCCTAGTTTCCTATCCTCACTGGGCTATTTTCCCTGTTGGGGCCCCTGGGCTTATAACATCATGCTTTTCCAACTAGGATTGTAGCTCAGCCAGTAATAATAATAATATATTATTATTATTATTATTATTATTATTATTATTATTATTATTATTATTATTATTATTATTATTATTAATTATTATTAATAATAATAATAATAATAATAATAACAATATATATATATATATATATATATATAAATATATATATATATATATATATATATATATATATATATATATATATATATATAGATATATATATATATATATATATATATATATATATATATATATATATATATATATACAGTGTATATAAATATATATATATATATATATATATATATATATATATATATATATATATATAACAAAAGAAGTCCTATTCTGAATATTATATATTACATATAATACCGGTAATTGAACAACTAAAAAAAATCAAATCTGTCTCAAACAATACCTATTCTATTCATATATGCTTCATATAATTACAAAATGGTAATATCATTGATCAGAGTAGTTCTGATATCACCTGTCTCTAAATCTAAGAGAACAGATATTAGCCACCATTTATACAGCAAACATACCTTTGATCCAACCTACATGTCTTATACATGAAGGAAATACGAATATCAATGATTTTAATGAATTGTTCTCAGTGTTGATTGTATTCATAAAAGAACTTTCCAAGTAGGAATTCCAATAGGTTTGTGATAGATTTTTTTTTTCAAATTATCTGCATACATTGAAAAAAATCTCTATTCACAAATAACATATAAAATATATAATCAAAGACAAAAAGAAACCCACACACACACACAAAAGCCATACACGTAAACACACCTACAAAAACAAATAAACACACACATACACACACACTGGCCCCCCCTATATTCAGGAGAACAAGTTTCTCCCTATATATATATATATATATATATATATATATATAATATATATATATATATATATATATATATATATATATATATATATATGTATATATATAGATATGTATATAATATATATATATATATATATATATATATATGTATATATATATATATATATATATATATATATATATACTGTGTATATATATATTTCTCTCCGGACGCGCTCAGTGGTAAGACGTATAACTTCTCGGTCTCTCCCAATCCCTTGAGCATAGGGAGAGGGAGTAGTAATGTCCTGGTGAGAGGGTTTGTAGTTAGGAATGTGGGTGAGGGTGGGAAGGGTTTAATATGTGTTTGTGCATATCTAGATATTTAGCCGTCATTCATGATGGGTCGCATACACTGTTGTATATATATATATATATATATATATATATATATATATATATATATATATATATGTATATTGATATATATATATATATATATATATATATATATATATATATATACATATGTATAAATATATATAAATACATATGTGTATATATATATATATATATATATATATATATACCTATATATATATATATATATATATATATATATATACATATATACATATATACATACATATATATATATATATATATATACATATATACATATATACATACATATATATTTATATATATATATATATATATATATATACATATATATATAAATATATGTATATATATATATATGTGTATATATGTGTATATATATATATATATATATATATATATATATATATATATATATATATATATATCCATATATCTATCTATCTATCTATCTACACACATATATATATATATATATACATAAATATTTATAGAGAAATATATATATATATATATATATATATATATATATATATATATATATATATATATATATATATATATATATATATATATATATATATATGTAAGGGATATTTTCATATATCCTTATCAGATTCTTTTAATGATGTTTATAGCATGATAATACCTCATAATATTGTGAAAATACAAGGGAGAAAATCAAATAGAGATAAGTTTACCAATATTATATTTATCAATAATATTTAAAGTTACATACAACTAGGGTTCCATATAAATAAGATAGAAATTACGAGAAATTATGAATGTTGATTAAATACAAAACAATATAAATATAATTATTAAATTAACAAGAACAACAAATTCAAACAAGAATGAAGAACCCAACTATGAAATTACAGTTATGAAACAACCTCATTATTACTAGTTGCCCAATACTCTTTGAAGCAAACCAGTCAAATAATTCACGTCACAATAATATATAATAAGAGTTACGATAACAAGCACCAAATAGTAAAATAATAGCCAAAATATAACTAAACAAGATGCAAAATCAAAACAGAAAAATAAACATTAATATTAGTCACATTTATCACTGAATATTTGTCTCTCAAGAAATTAAACAGAGAAAAGCGATGTATACTACTATTCTCCTGTAGTACCGAGGAACATACACTAAGTCTTTCTCCTGCACAATTCCATTGGAAGTTAGGGTTAGGAAAAACTGACTTTTCCTTCACTTTTTGACTTTCTCTTAAAATGTAACAATTCTTCCAAGAACAAAATGGGACTTCGTGACGGGTTAGGGACACACCCGCAGCTGTCCTCTGAAGCTTGAGAGAGTAGCACAGAAAGTGCTAGATTCAACAGAAGAGAGGTCCCAAGAAAACTAGCCAGGGACTCTCAAACAGGTAGTTACTTTAAACAAAAAATAAACAGGAAGTTACACTTGAATACCGTCATTTTTCCTTTACAATATATAATTTATATATACTGTGCGTGTGAAATGCCCGACGAAGGTTTCGTCAGTCTAGTAGGTGTACATCGGCTATCTCCCAGTTAATTAGTAGACCTCCACTGGCTCTCTCCTGTTATAAGTGTTATATTTTGTGGTTAGGTATTCATGGTACGTTTGTGCTGGTGACCAGAACCCTCTTACTGTGAGTTAGAATTCAATGGAACAAAATTACTGTTATCATACTTTCTAATTTGCGTGGTTTCTCTGTATTCTTGACTTAGGTAGTCAGTAACTGAGTTCCAGATTTATACACCCTACCCAGAAACCACATTCGGTTTGAATTCTTCCCGTCACGCCATAACTTTTTCCCAAGTTTTTGGAGAAAACTTTGTCGGAATTGAGTTTTCCTTTTTCTTTGCACATATTTCTTTGATTTTTATTTGCTTTGACTTCTTATTTCTGAGAAGAAAAAGACAATATCTAAATATTAATTTATAAACAGGTCCCTTGTAGCTTCAATACTTTAGTTTCCAGGTTCATTCTTCAGTTTTCTCTCAGCGCGCAAACATCCAAGTCTTGTCTGAACTAGATTCAATTCTCCTTTGATTTTCCTAATGGCATTCAGCGAATTTTTTTTTTTTCACTACTGATTTTTGATGCGTCATTTCTTTAGTTGAAACTGAAATAGAAATCCCTGGAAGTTAAAGACATTACGATTAATAGCTCATGTTTATTCTTACATTTTACTTTTTGTGGAATTATCTACTGTCAAAGTAGCTTAAGTGTTAGGGATGCAACATTTAGATAAACCATAGATATTTCAATCATAGATTTAATACATGTATTTACATAAATGAATATATACAAGCTTTTTATCTATCTTTTGATATTAAAGAATGTAAGATCAGTTTTACAGTGTACCAACCGTGTACCACACGGTCGTACATAGTAACGACATTTCATTTTGTGTATATATTATGCTTTTATCTTCGATCTCCTCTTGCACTAAAAAGAACCTGAAATAACATGTGAATTTTTCTCACCGTTAACTATTAACCGATGCGGTGTCGGTTGAACAGGATATATCCTGTTACATTGAGTTTTTGTATATAAAGGAGAGTGTTCTGTAAAAAAAGTTACACAGTTGCCTTCATCCTGTCTTTCAGTCACAACCTTCTCTTGGCTCGTCGCATTGGTGACCCCGGAAGTCGACTCGCTCCTCCCCCCCCTTTCCACCCCCCCCCTCGCCCTTCCATCGTTGGTACTATGGCGGACTCTACTGAAGTTGACACTGTGGCTGCCCCATTGAAACTTTCGTCATGCGCCAGCGGAGAGGCATTTGCTGTGTTTCAGCACGCAGAAGTCCAGTTTGGCATCAAGGGCATGACTCGCTCAACCACCAAAGCATATTATGTTCTCACGGCAATACCTGAGGACACCTTCCGGGACATATCTGACTGGCTTTGTGAACAAGGAGACACCCCAAAAGCGTATGACGCCCTTAAAACATACCTTCTGCAGGAGTACTCGCCGTCGCCAGCCGCCCGTATAGCAAAGCTTTTTCAGCTCTCAAAAACCGTTGGGGGACCAAAGGGCTTCACTTGCCCTCAGGGAAATGACCAGTATCACTCACATGCAACCAGCCGCAGACGGCTCTCCTCGTGAGGTGAACTTACTTTGTGCACTTTAGATACGCCGTTTACCCGAACCTGTAAGCGCTGACATACCCGATGTCGATAGTTTACCCATAAAGGACTTGATGACCAAAGCCGACGCCCTTATGGACAGCCACTTCAAGACTTCTATTAACGCCTCCACTCCTGAAGAAGAGGACGCCTATTCACCGGCGACCGAAGCTGATGTGAATGCCGTAGGACATACACACCTACCCCACGACGTGCCGAAGCGGCGACAAAGCCACCCCCCCACCCACCACTCACTCGCGCCCCAACCAACGACTTCTACAGTCACTTACTACCTCCCAACCGCCAAGTTTTTTCTACTACCACAACAGATTTGGGGCAACCGTGAAGAAATGTGCCAAGGATTGTCAGTGGCCAAAAAACATGTAAGTGGGGCATCGCTCGTGGCGGCGGCCTCCTGTGTTTCTATTCTTTTCTTTTTACATGATGCAGGAACGGGCGTGCGATTTTTGGTAGACATGGGTGCTTGTCGTTCTCTTTTGCCAAGGGAACTCTTCAGGACACAACGTAGTCTGTCTACGTCTGCTGATGTCCACTTGGTAGCTGCCAACGGATCTGCGATACCCACCTACAGTTACAAGAACCTCATATTATCGTTTGGAAACGGTAAATTTAATTTGAAGTTTCTCGTTGCTGACGTCACATTGCCAATCATCGGTACGGATTTCCTTTCTCATTTCCACCTTCTGGTCGATGTCGCTCACCGACGATTGGTCAACGCAGACTCGAACTTGTCAACACCTCTTCAACCCGCCCCTTCCAACCTTGATTTCCACATCAGCGCACCCACGGATGCCTACGCCCACCTCCTCCCGCCGTACCAGGAAGTTTTCCATCCAGAACTTCGCCAAAAGCCCACGGCTCCTACCAAGCACAGTATTTATCACCATATCAAGACGACGGGACCCCCAGTCTTCGCAAATTTCAGAAGTTTGGCACCGGAACGATTGCCAGCCCCCTAACAGACGCTCGTTGATATGGAGGAAATGGGCCTTTGCCAAAAGGCCTCCAGCTCATGGTCATCACACTTACACATCGTTTTGAAGAAAGACGGCTCCCTCCATCCATGCGGGATTACAGGCGCCTGAACATGCAAACAGAACCGGATCGCTACCCCCTCCCAAACATTGCCGACGTGACATCTACCTGCACAAAGCGAAGGTTTTCAATGTGCTCGACCTCCAGAAGGGGCATTATCAGGTGCCTATGAACCCAAAAGCCATCCCCAAGACCGCCATCATCACTCTGTTTGGTACATACACCTTTAATTACTCCTGTTTTGGCCTTCATAATGCTGGGGCCATGTTTCAACGTCTCATGGATGGCATGTTAGGGGACTTCCCCTTCTGTGTATGTTATGTGGACGACATACGTGTGTTCTCCTCCTCAAAAAAGGAACACCTTCATCACCTGCGCATCGTCCTCGTCCACCTGCAACAAAACTGCCTTACAGTCCGGTACGAAGTGTTGTTCTTAGGGCACCGCATCACTCCTGAAGGAGTCCATCCCCTCCCTGAGAAGGTAGCAACCGTTCAGGACTTCCCCGCCCCCTCCACTGTCAAGGCTCTGCAGGAATTCTTGGCCATGATCTACTATTATCACCATTTTTTGCCAACCATTGCAGCCACTATTGTTCCCCTCTACGCCTCCCTTAAGGGCATGCCAAAGGACCTGAAGTGGGGTCCCCTTCAAGAAGCGGCCTTCTGCAATGTAAAGAAGGCCCTATCAACCACTGCGACTTTCACTTTTCCTGTCCCACATGCCCGTCTCCTTCTCTCCACCGATGACAGCGACGTCGCTATTGGTGCAGTACTCGATCAGGAGGTCAACGGCCCACCCTGCCCATTGGCCTTCTTCAACAGAAAACTGTCCAAGGCAGAATCGGGTTATCCTACCTTCGATCGCGAATTGCTACCGGTGCAATTGGCTGTCCGTCACTTTCGCCATTTCTTAGAAGGTACGCCCTTCGTCATTCGCACAGACCACATGCCTATGGTGCACGCCTTCACTCAACAGTCTGACGCCTGGTCTGCCCATCAACGCCGACATCTCTCCGCCGTGGCTGAATACAATTGCACTCTTCAATACTTCCCTGGGAAAATGAATCACGTTGCCGATGCCCTGTCAAGAAACACGTTGGCTGCCGTTCAACTGGGATTAGATTACAACGCCTTGGCTGCAGCCCAACGACAGGATCCAGAGTATCAAGCATGTAGGACATCCTGCACGTCCCTCCGTTGGGAAGACTTCCCCCTCGAAGACTCCAACACCACCCTCCTCTGTGACGTCACTACTGGTAGACCGCGACCTTGGATTCCTGCTCCCATGCGCCAATAGGTGTTTGATTTCATTGACGGCCTTTCACATCCCTCGTGCTGTTCTACTGCACAGCGGCTGAAGACGAAGTTCATTTGGCACAGCATTTCTAAGGATGCTAAGGATTGGATCCGCGCCTGTACTTCTTGCCAAACTTACAAAGTACATTGACACACGGATTCAGGAGTGGGCACCTTTCCTCAACCTCAGCGTCATTTCGCACATATTCACGTCGACGTTGTAGGCTCCCTATCCACATCACAAGGACATCGTTACCTGTTTACCATTATCGACCACTCCACTCGTTGGCCTGAAGCCATTCCCATGGAAACTGCAACGTCCGCCTCATGTACATCTGCCTTACTCTCAGGATGGATTGCAAGATTTGGTATCCCTGAGCATATTACTTCTGACAAGGGTACAACTTTGACCTCTCAATTGTGGACATCATTAGCGAATCTCCTGGGCATCGCCCTACATCAGACGACTGCCTACATCCTCGCTGCCAATGGAATGGTCGAACCTTTTCATCGCACCCTCAAAGCAGCTTTGATGTCCCGCTGCAAAGATTCCAACTGGTTTACTCAGCTTCCCTGGGTCCTCCTGGGACTAAGGACCACTCTTGAAGACGCCCTCGACGTCTTGGCAGCTGAAATGCTGTATGGCGACCCGTTGGTCGTCCCTGCCGAATTTTTTCCTTCTACAACCTCCTCCGACGATCTCCAGCGCATACGCCACGTCGTGGGAAAATTTACTCCATGCCGCCAGACTTACAAGCCCCCAGCGAAGCATCACATACCAACGGACTTGTACTCTGTAATGCACTTCTTCCTGTGCAACAACACTAACAAGACACCGCTAATGCCCCCTTACACGGGCCCTTTCTTTGTGATCCGACTCAGTCCGAAAGCATGCCTACTAAACATTCGTGGCAAAGAAGATTGGATCTCCATTGATCGTCTAAAACCTGCTAATCTTTTGCCAGATGACCCGCCTACAGTTCGCCTCTCTAGATCAGGGCGCCCTGTTTAACATGTACATTATGTCATTTTTAGGGGGGAAGCCATGTACCAACCGTGTTTCACACAATTGTACATAGTTACAACATTTCATTTTGTGTATATACTATGCTTGTATCTTCGCTCTCCCCCGCACTAAAAAGAACCTGAAATAACATGTATGTTTTTCTCACCGTTAACTGTTAACCGATACGGTGTTGGTATAACAGGAAATTTCCTGTTGCATTGAACCTGAAATAATGTGTCTGTTTTTCTCACCATTAACTGTTAACCGGTGCGGTGTCGGTTGAACAGGAAATTTCCTGTTGCATTGAGTTTTTGTATATAAAGGAGAGTGTTCTGTAATAAAGTTACTCAGTTGCTTCCATCCCGTCTTCGAGTCACAACCTTCTCTCGGCTCGTCACAAAAGAAAGGTCATTTTATACTTCTAACGATGGAGGGAGAAACCTGATGGATGTGTTGAACTACTAAAATGTTCCCTGATTTTCCTACTTAGTTTGAAGGGATTTTTTTGTGGTTAAAACTATTGTTATTGGTATTTTAATTAGTTCAATTAAACCAATGCAACTTTTCTATTTCCCGTGTCATAGTAACCTTTCAATGATAAAAATACATCATAGGGTAATAAATTTTTCTTGCTATCGCTAGAATTTAAATAGCCTATTAAAATAATTATTTTGAGTTGTAAATTATCCTTTTGCATTAACTTTTCAGTGAGATATTGGCATTTTTAGTTCAGCTACCCAGATTTGGTGAAATTAGTCCAAAGTTCATCTCTTGTTGCCAGGTTTCAGAAAGTCCACCCTGTCTTTTCTGATAATTCAAAAAGAAAATAAAGAGTCTCAGTAAGACACCAGGTCCAGATGATATTCACCCAAGAGAGAATATGGAACTAGAAGAAGAGATAACCTCACACTTATAAAAAATTTTGTGAAAGACTGCCAATGAAAGAAAGGCACCACAAGTATGGAATTAGGCAATGTTCTTAAAATCTACAAGAAGGGACCAAAAGAAGAACCTGGCAATTACAGACTTGTGTGCCTAACCTCAGTGCCGAGGAAAATTTCTTAATTAAATATAGTAGATTCTGAAGTAAAAACAAGAGAGAAAAAAAAATCTTTGGATAAACAGCTAACCCGGTTTTAAACAAAAGAAATCCTCTGTGACTATTGGAATTTTTCCACAACATGTTTGCCAATTATGACATAAGAGGAGCAATAGATGTCATATACCCAGACTTTAAAAGGGAATTTGACAAAGTTCCTCTTAAAAAAATAATGGTTAGAATTAGAGCAGTAAGCATCATTGAAGAGCTACCTGAAGGGATCGAAGAGTTGTAATCAGTGGAGAAGCCTCAGAGTAAGCAGCTGTTACAAGCAATGTACCTTAAGAATCCATCCTTGCCAATTACTATTTCTGATTTATATTTACGACATCGATTTAGGATTAACTAGTAGAATAGCCAAATATGCCGATGATAATAAACTAGGCATAAATGCTGTAATCTCAGAAGACGTAGAAACTTTAAGATAGGGTCTAATGAAGCTAGGAGAATGGTCCAGAAAATAGCAAATGCCTTTCAACCGTGGAAAATACGAAGTCATGCACATAGGTTATAGAAACCAAAAAACATATTACTCAGTGCTGGGTAATGAAAGTGATAGTGTGAACCAGGAGGAAAATCTAGGCATTATTGTTTGCAAAGATTTGATGTTCACCAAACAAAGCATAAAACTAAAAGGTTACATAGAGAGACAATTCACATACAGAATCATATCCTGAACTACAGCTGTACACGTCACTAGTAAGACCCCATCTAGAATACGGAGCCCAATTCTGGGCTCCAAGTATTCAGAAGGGTATACATAGATAAAAGAGATCCGGTGTGACAAATTTGTTGGAATTTTTCGACATGCTTATCTTATAGCCTCCTTCTTTTCCAGCTAGACTTATAGATTAGCTAGTAGTAGTAGTAGTAGTAGTAGTAGTAGTAGTAGTAGTAGTCATAAATATAATAATAATAATAATAATAATAATAATAATATTATTATTATAAGCAGGTTAATCCTATTACCTATTTCGAATTTAGTTTACAATTTTAATATTTGTATAATTTCCATCATTCTATTTCACTTCAACATTTGTTTAGGAGATGGGGTGTCAAAGGATTGTGTAAGAAGACCGGGAAAATACCATTTGAAAAAGAAACGATTTTCAATCACATCAAGAAGAAATCATAGTCCACTGCGTATTTTCTGGGAGCCTAGTTTATTTCCATTCTATGTTTCCTTTGTTATTTTATTATAAAAAGTAGATATGGAATTGCTTTTCCGGTTTTTTAGTAGAAGTCTTACCAAGCCTTCAATCTTTATGTCTCGTTTGCCGCTGCGTCTCAGATGACTCGTACCAGTGTTGGTGATCTGTGTATATGAAAATACTGTTGTTATTACGAAGGGATTCTCATTTCAAGGAGTAAGAAAAGTCCCATATATATCAAACAATATGTTTATATTTATACATATTACCCATACACACAAATACACACACACACACACACACACATATATGTATATATATATATATATATATATATATATATATATATATATATATATATATATATATATATATATATATATATATATGTGTGTGTGTGTGTGTGTGTGTATGTGTGTGTGTTTGAAAATGTTGATTTTTTTATTATTTTTAAAAGATGCTTGGAAAGCGAAAGAGCTTTCAGTGGGTGGTGTTGTCTTTATATCTTTAGGATATCTCTGATCCTTCCAGCTGTTTTTCATTTCACGATCAACGTCCCGGAGTAGTTTCTTTCGTCTCAAAACTTAAGCTTTTACATATGCTTTTAAAAGAAAAGCTTTAAGCTTGTTGAGAACTTTTAGCGTTGTGGCCATTGGATGCGTCCCCGCCTGGAGATTTGCTATATGGTGTTCGAGACAGGCTCAATCTCGATAATTTCCAGTAAGGTCTGCAACTTCACCATCCTTTTGAGCTAATACTGGGGTATTTGGAGGGAGCCTACAGTTCTACATGCTGAATCATCAGCAGCCATTAACTGACCCTCAGTTGTCCTAGCTTGAGTAGTGAGGGTAGCAGAGGAAAGGGACAGTGACAATGCCCTAGAGAATAACCATATATCCATATCATCAACCAATGGACCACCACAAACCTAAAATCCAGTATTATGCTTTTTAGTGTAATTCTATAACAGTTTTTCGATAGAAATAAAAATCTTGACCGTTGAAATATGTAGGATTCAATTTAAGATATTTGTATTTATAAACTAAAGGAAATATTATGTCAAGGCTGTTGTTAGAGGGAACGAATCTTTCATAGACCTATAAATGTTATATCAAATCATAATTTAAGCTTTAATAAAAAAAATATTATTTTCAGTTGTATAAAAATCTGAAAAAATCTAAAGGATGCACTAGACACTTTGCTCTCCTTAGAAGTTCTAAAAAAGGGAAAATAATGATTATCATAAAATGCTAAACATTTTACATAAATCTCCACGGCTTGAAATTCTAAATCTCATAGGAACTTCCTCGTACATCATATTCCTCATAAAGTGTATTAATCATTCATCTTAACAAAATCTTAGTATTAACTGGTGTACGGAATATGATTAAAATGTATCCAAACAAAGGTAATTAATTACTTCACTGGACGCTAATTACTCCAAGAGATCCTCATGCTGGAAGCAATTTTCAAGGGAGGAGCAATTTTTTTTTGTTCCAGAAACTGGAAGCTTCTAGTCGAAGGAACTAAAAGGCAGGATTTAAATTCATTTAATTCCTTTTCGGGTTTGCGATGGTTCAGTGAATAAATTCAAACGTTTGTGTAAGTGAAGATTTAGAAACTCTTCATTGAATCTTTATATTTGTAATCTCTCGAAATTATGGATAATTTATCTAAATTGCGATAACTTAACTACTAGGTATTAACAGAGAGGCAACGAGGTGAATGCAAGTAACGTTTATTCAACAGATAATGAGCTTATTTACATGAACTTGCGGTTATAAAAAAGTACCTGGACGAAAATTCTGTGAAGAAACTTGTGATATACTGTGTTATTACCAGGATTGACTACTGCAACTCTATCTGTTACAATTTACCAAAAGTGCAACTTAAGAAATTACAAAACATAATAAACATGGAAGCAAGACTAATAAAAGGTGTCCCACCTAGAGAAAGGATCACCCCTATACTAATCGATTTACATTGGTTGCCGATTTAAGCGAGAATTGAATTCAAAATATGTACAATAACCCACCAATTTACCAGAACCGGTCGTCCAAAATACTTAGAAGAATTGGTACACAATGAGCAGCCAACAAATCGTGTCGACACGAGAATAGTTACAGATGTCTACTTTAGGTTCTAGAGCCTTTAAATCTGCGGCCCCGAGACCATATAATAAGCTCCCACGAAACATTCGAATGATTGGAAACATTAAGGCTTTCAAGAGGAAACTGAAGACTTTCTTATTTAAAAAATCATACAACAGTGACGATTTAACAGTAAATGAACAACACGTGATCTGATACGATAAACACTCTGAACGAAGAAGGTAAAACGACAGCGGAGGTCTTGTGGAGAGTGGGGTTCTCCTGCTGTATGGGACCGGAAAAGCAGCCATCAAAGTAAGTATGGCAAACTTAAACAGGATGTTCTATTACCAGTGTGGGAGAAAGCGAGAGATAAAAAAGCAAAACAGCATTACATCGTATGAGCATTTATGAAACCCGTGCGGTACAATATTTTCATTTTGAGTTTATCATTCGGGAATATTAAGGAGGAATTGTTAAATGATAAATTGATAGATATTTAAATGGTAATTCAATATGATATCTATCTTTCATCTTTTATGTAAGTATTCTTGGAATAATTTAATAAACAGTCTCTCTCTCTCTCTCTCTCTCTCTCTCTCTCTCTCTCTCTCTCTCTCTCTCTCTCTCTCTCTCTCTCATATGCCTTTATAACTTCCTTTCTTTAATTCTGATTTTTACCGCAAAACCCATCCAGTAATATAGATTTTTTTATCTATTTTTTGATAAGAATGGTGTATTAAATAATATGAAACTTATAAAGAAATAATTTTGCATCTTTATTAATACAGACCATTGTTTAAATGTAGAATAAGTCTTTCCAAAAACAAAATGATACTACGAGCTCATAGAAAGACTAAATACAGGTTGAAAAGAGGACTAAGACACCTTGCTGTAGAAGCGAATTACTTTAAAGTACATCAGGAAGTTTTGGGAAAACTAAAAAAGTGCCGTCGATCACGGGCAGAGAGACCATAAAATAAAAAGTTACAAGAGAGAGAGAGAGAGAGAGAGAGAGAGAGAGAGAGAGAGAGAGAGAGAGAGAGAGAGAGAGAGATTTTAACAAATTATCGTCATAACCGATGACTTGCCGTAGGAACAAGATATTGTGTTTTGATGTTTTCGAGCTATTAAATTTTTCCATCTTCATTTTCAGAAATCTTAAAAATATCAACTCTTGATTCGTTGACATAATTTCCCTTGCATTCAAGTGCACAGTACTTAGTTGCCTTGTATTTCCGAGTGGAAAACATGCTGTACACAGGAACACTTATTTTTCTCCAATTTTCTATCACCTCTTTTCCTTTTTTTCGAAAAGCGATATTTGAGAGGGCAATGTAACATAAATTAAGGAGAAGCAAAATTATAATTCATAAAAAAATTAATTTAATTTACAATTAAGCTGTAAATTTATGAGAATTTACACTCCGAAGAATGACTGGCGAATAGGATGATCCTGATCAGTTCAAATCTCGGAAAAACTTAGCGTAGACTTTCTCTCTCTCCGCCAGAGAACCTGCATTTGATCCGCACTATTACCCCTCAATTTTCGAAACATCCGAAGGATCTGTAACCCATAGCACAAAACATTAGGAATTGGAAACGTCAGGGGTTACAAACATAATGTATACATATATGCAAAATCTTAGATACAAAACGAACGTTTAATATTAGTCTATGGAAAATACAAAAACTAGATCAATAAATGGTTTGAAAATCCTAATTTAATTGTTAA
>NC_090734.1:4855032-4857532 GCF_036898095.1 Palaemon carinicauda
CTTAACCTCTCCCACTGTGCAACCACCTTTCCTGCTGAGCACCTTTGTACTTAAATCATCCACATATACGGCAAACAGAAGTGCTGATAGAACACTACCCTGTCTAATACCACAACTGGGTTTAAAAGGAGAGGAAAGACTATATCCCCACATTACTCCTAAGTCCTGAGCTTTTTACCAGTACTGTAGCAGTGCTATAATGTAAGATGGCACACGTCTTCTCTTTAAAATTTGAAATAATCTTTCATGACACACTCCATCAAAAGCCTTGGACATATCCATTGCGAATACAAAAACTGGGGTGTTTTTTTTTTCTTTTTTTTTACCTATAAAACTGGCATGTTTGTTTAAAAAGAAAAAGGGCCATATCATTGCTGTGTTTAGTTTTATAAGCAAATTGATTATCCGAAGTTGTTAACAAGTCTTTGCATCTTTGTAGGATGATGCATTCTAATAGCTTAGAAATGATAGAGGCAAGGGCTATTGGACGATAGGTATTCTTATCAGAGAGAGACTTATGGGAATCTTTAACTAGATTCAGAATTTTTATTTCAGTCAGTTTTTTTTATACGAAATGATGTCTGAACAAACAAGTGAACAACAGTGACAGATGCACATGCAGAGTTGGATGGGCATAACGTAAGTGATTCCCTGTGATTCTATCCATGCCCGGGGCACTATTTAACGAAAGGGATTTTAAAGCATCTTGAACTTCTTTAACGGAAACAATTGGTATGGTGCTTTCTTCATCTTCATTTTTCATCGATAAAGACATTTTTGGATGGTTCGTGCCTTCCATAATATAAGCATAATGATTCTTCCAACCTTCTGCTATGTTAGACTCTCCCCTTATTCCATCAATACTAACCGGTAGTTTGGTAGTTTTCTTTCTTATTTTGTTCATTTTTTTCCAAGAATTTCTCCTGCTCATATCTCTAGCGATTTTTTCCTTTGTTGCTTTGTTTACCGTCTTTTTGCAGACTTTGAGTACCTTTTTAAAATTTCGTTTAGACAGCAGGACCATCTCATCGTATTGCACACCCGATCTCGGTATTCCCATTTCCTTCCATAATAAATACTTCTGTCTGGCTGTAAAGTGGTGTAATTTGACGTTTTCATTCCAGCCTGGTATTCCATGACTTTTATGTACCTCCCCAGTATTTTTTGTATCCCCACTCTTAATCAATGCCTCAACAAGATCGACAGCAAATGTTTCAATTAGAAATACATGGTTTCTGTCTCTGAATCCCCTTGTTCTACAGACAATTGCCTCAACTGGAAGCTCTATTTCTTTTAGTGTCTTCTCGCTTCGAACTTTATATTCATTATTATTTCTAACCTCGTAAGTTATTCTGCGATTATTGGTCCCTGCTACTATGTATGCTGAAAAATCTTGTATACACAAAGTTTAAAACTCAGAGGCCTGTGGTCTGAGCCTATCTCCTCGTAAAAAACTTTAAAACATCGAAGTGCACTCAAGAGGGAGTCAGGGCACACGACATGGTCCAGCCACCTCGTATGACCCATAGCATCGCTTATCCACGTATGGGTATCCCGTGGTAATGAGGTGATGTCGGCTGCACAGCAGTCGTATTCATCACACCACCCAAATAATTCTGCACCAAATTCTGATGAAATGTGAGCGTTAAAATCCCATACAGCAATAACATGATCATTCTGATATTCTTCAAATAGACATTTCATTTTCCCTAATTTACTTAAGTATTCCTCAGTATTAGAACCGTTATAATAGAGCATATAACAATTGATAACCATTATCGTGCTACCATCCAGACTAATATCTATACATAAAAAGCGTTCATCTCTTGTGGGTATTTCCCTGACATACGGAGAGATCTCCTCATGAACTAAAAAAGCTAGACCCCCACATGGCCTTCCTCTCACCAGAGCTTGACTTAGGTCTACTGGTGACGACGATATGGAATAAAACTTAATATCAATATTGTTTAAAAAGTTACTCTCCTGTTGTGGCAAATTATCTTATAGTTATTACATAATTTTTTTACAACGTGGACATTTTTCCTGACAGATTTACAGTTAAAAGTTGCTATATTAATTCAAGCCATGATTAATTTCTTTTTTCGTACCATTTCCTTACCATTACACTTTTTGGCCAATTAACAGACTGAAAAAGGTTAGATACTTCACATTATTCAATGCTCTTGATTGATATTTTAAAGGAAACATAATTGTCCTGTTTCGCTTGGAGTTTCTGACATTGAACTGAATTTTTAACAGATACATTTATGACATGGATTTTCAATTCATCTTCATTTACAAGAGGACTTAACCTGGACACAAAAAGAGAAATATTGGTGAGAGGTTCAGCTGCTAGTAGACCGGTACCCTCATTGGTTCCTATTACTGCAGGCTTTCTTCTTAATAACTTGGTTGAGGTGGCG
Source organism: Palaemon carinicauda (assembly GCF_036898095.1). Lineage (NCBI taxonomy): Eukaryota > Metazoa > Arthropoda > Malacostraca > Decapoda > Palaemonidae > Palaemon > Palaemon carinicauda. The sequence goes on from NC_090734.1 coordinate 4,857,456, forward strand.
AAACCGGGGTGTAGAACTCCAGATGGTCCGTTTTCGATTCTCCTCTGCATCTGCCTTCGTACTTTTCTCCCCTTCCA
>NC_090734.1:4862532-4870032 GCF_036898095.1 Palaemon carinicauda
GCATGTACACTCTCTCCTTCTCTCCGTAGTCGTCAAGCTCTTCCCGTTTTCTATGCGCTCCATCCACAGGTCTACTTGAACCTAATTTCTTTCGTTGTCGTTCCTTCTGCCTTACGTAGATCTATTACCTCTGCTCTTCGTCGTAGAGTCACTGAGCCCGTGTGTGGGCTCTGGCCGTGTTCCGCACCATACACTCCTATGTTTTGCTGGCATCCGTAACGAGCGGTTCTTCACCCTCGTTACACACATGATTCCACATCTATTCCAAGACGGGAATAACATTCCGACTTCCATGATCGGGAGCGGGGGTGAGGGGCTGCTGCTCCGCCCCTCCTCCTCCTTATGCACTCCCTGGGAAGACGAACTACCCTCGCTTGTAGGTGGGCATCCCCTACTGCTCACTGGGGGAGCATCTAGCTCCCCTCCCCCACACTCTGAGGCAAAGATGGCTGGCACTCCCGTCCCCAGTCCTTGCGGTCTGACGGACGGCCCGAGGGACCGTTGATCCCCTTCCGCGTTGTCTTCCCCTTCCTGCGTCGTCTTCCCCTCCCTCTCGTTGGTACAGGGGAAACATGATTTCTTCTGCCGATGCCGTTTTCTTTTTAAACAGCTTTTAGATGGTGGTTTGTGGCCTGACATCCATAACACTACCGCTGTTCATTGTAGGGCCATGAAGGCCATAGGTGGCCATCTGTTAGTACCACCCCTCAGTTCCAACAACCGCCAGTCGCCACATGCTACCTCTCAGACCTCTACCTCTTTGAGGTTCTCTTCTAAAAACACCCCATCCTGGGAAGGTTGTCGATGTCGGTTGGGTGTCGGGCGGCCTTGAAGGTTGTGTATCTGCTATCATGTGCGTTGAAAAACCGTTCACCGAGTACCGGGCATACACGAGCTACACAGTCATTTCACCCCTCTCTCTCTCCGTCACTGCCACTCGACGACGAACTTCTCGTGTTAACCATTGTCACTAGTCTCTTTTGTTTCCACTTTTTAAAAAATCTCACATCGGCTAAAATCACTTAGCACAGACGTTAATCTGTTAATTACCCCACAACACCTGACACCATTTAATATGACCCGATTTAGGTCGTATTAAGGGGCGTTCACACTTCACGTCCTGGGGAAACAAAGATAGAGACATTCCATACTTAGGTTAACACAATTATGAGAGGGGGATCATGCACAAATGAGATTCAGTTTGTTAATTTTCCACAGCTGCTATATTCTATTTAAGCTACAAGTGCGCCCTTTAGTTTATCATTACGTTACTTTACTAAGAAAAAGTCCTCAGAGAAATGGTACTTGTTGGCACTCATTGTCGGCACCCGTGACCCGAACGAACTAGGTCTACACACTCAAGCCTCCCAACTCTAACTGACAAAAACTATGGGGCAGTTCAAGAGCCCACCTTGGCCTTTCTATGCCCTGAACGATGATTGGCTGTTTTTACCCGGAAGTCTTATGAGAACCAATAGAGAGAGATTTTGGTGACGCTAACTTTTAACGAACATATTTGAGTGCCCAAAAAGCCACCCCGATAACGACATTCTCAAAGTGGCACCCACGCCATATCATAACCGTCTTTCCTTTAACAAAGAAGACAGATCCGTTGACATTCACTTATTCCACACAGTAACAACCTGACTGTGCTTAGCTCATATATATATATATATATATATATATATATATATATATATATATATATATATATATATATATATATATATATATATATATATATATATATATATATATATATATATATTTAGGCTCAATCCATGTCGTCCTGATGGAAGGTTCCTTCTGTAGCTTCCTTTGGGTATTTATGAACACCATAAATATTCCCAGAGAATTAAACTAAAGGTTTCACAGAATTCTAACTTCTGGCGCGAGTACCCTAAAGGTTTCTCTCTAGGATATCGTATATCAACAGGGGACGCATGCATTAACACGCCACATGGCTATCTGCACCCCACCTAGCGTTTATGCTTCGAGGGGGAAAGGTGGTGAGGTAACTGAGGAGCCGTTCCAAAGTTACCCTTCCTTCGTTACTGTTACGGTACTCGCAACGTAAAGAAACCGTCCGCCTTACTGTGTGACGTCACGTTCGTCCTCATTCCTTGTTTGGTAGCTCCCAACATTGTTTGTTTGTTCCCAGTGATCATCATTTATCTTGTGCATCCTTCGCCATGTCTCAAACTTCTGCCTCGCCTTCTTATGGAAAGTTGAGTACCAGGTTCTTGTATTGTTTGAATAAGCTCTGGCCGTAAAGTAACGATTTTTTACGCGTAAATCTTGTGTTTTGTGGCAAAGCTGTGCCTTGCCCGGAGGCGCCATTTTATAACGCTGCTGTTCGCCTCGCATGCTTTATTTAGTTAGCCAGAACAGCCTTCCCGGCCTTATAACTAATTAAATATCATTAGTTATTTAGTCTTCATTGCTAGGAATTAGCTATATTATGCCGATGGTATTCTTTGGCGCTCTTAGTTAGCCGACTCCCTACTAGACTTTTAGCCTAGCCTAGGCCGCAGCCTAGTTTTCATGTTTACTTCTGCATGATATAATAAGTGTTCCTATTGTTAATATTAATGAAGATATAGGCATTTTTAAACATATTCAAGATTCAGTGTTGCACATATCTTTCCCCTTCTAGGGACCATACAAGGGACCATGCCTGGTTCATCCGTGTCACATCCCCTAACCCAACGTTGGGGCCCTTGTATGCTTCCTTATCTCCCCTGTTACGTTCGGGTAACCTCCCTCTGGGTAGCCTTGCTATATCTTAACCCCTTACCCGGAAATATTTTCGGGTAGGTTAGGCTAGATCGTTCTTCCCTATTCCCTACCATAGTTTATGGGGGGACCTCGGACAGAACCCCAGAGTACCTATCGTTCATCACAGTCCAACCTTAGGGAACGCATTTCCCTTTAGGTATCGACTGACACTGAAGGTGGAAGGGCCCTGCCCTTCCCCCTAGTCTGCTCTTGGTTGGGACACGTCCCTTTCTCCTGTAGCCTAGCGATATGTCTTCCCAGCCCTCCCTAATCTAGGAGAAGCTCTCCTGGTTTAGGTTAGGCTTTGGGGGATTCTGTTTTATTATAGTTTAGGACAGTACACCAGTGCTGTTCCTACTCTGAGCTAGCCTACCCTAGGGTTGGAGAACGTTTCTCTCCTACCTGGGTACTATAGCATCTAACAGATTCCCCCACCCCTTGGGAGCTTTAGGGTTGCGACCCCTACTGCTCCCTCAGACCCCTACCCCCACTCTATCCCTTTCTGTCGGCTTGCCTTCATACCCCTTGGGGAGAATTGTAGGTTAAGCTGTGTTCCTCTGCTTGGCTGGCCGCTCTGCTACACTTCCCCCTCATAGTCGAACTATAGGGTAGTGTTGGTAGCCGGCCTGCCGGCGGAAGATCACCCCCCCCCCACCTTTTTTGAGTGTCCTCTGATCCTCCCTTGGATTACCATACGCATCCAGCCGCCTGCCGGCTCCCTGCCGCCGGGTGATAGGCATATCCCCTCCTATCATTAGAGCACTCCTTCCGGAGGGAAGCCGGTCGGGTATCGGACATTACCCTTCCCCACTCCCTCCTTATCTTTTTCTCTTCTATCATGGTGCCGGTCCACTGCCTCCTCCGCCTGCACCCCGGGTGACTTTCCTACTTCATAGGATGTTCCTATCTGAGGAATACCTAAGGCGATAACCTGCCGGCTGCCGGAGGCCACCGCCCCTTGCCGCCGCTGCCGCCGCTGCCGCCGCTGCCGCCGCTGCCGCCGACTTCTCAGACAACCTTCCATCTTATGTACCCAGCTAGTTTCACCAATGCCGTCAGCCTGCCGGCTGCCGGAGGCCACTGCCCTGCCGGCGACCTGCTGCCGTTCCGGCGGTCGCCCCATATAGGTGTCTCCTACCTCTCTGCTGCTCAGTGTGTAGCCTTAGATGGATTCACCCCGCTGGACCGGCCTCCGGCTTGCCGCCAGCTTGCCGACGACGCTCCTGCGGCTTCCATGGACAAGCACCCCTTCCCCCGGCTGCCGGCCCCGTGCCGGAAGTCGACCTATACAGCCGTATAGCCAGACTGATCTTCTTTGGTATTTCATACCTTAAAGACAGTGGCTGGGGTGTACGGTTGCACTGTACAATGTTTCCAGCATACTCTGTGCTTCTCAGTGCAGTCTCTTGCCAGGACCTACCCAAATATAAGGGGATTTTACCCTATTTTCCCCCTCTTTTCTCTAGGTTCTGAATGATTTCAGACCCTCTCCAATCTGTAGACAATTCCTTTTTAAAAGGAAGCCTAAGTTTGGCTCCCCCATAGGGATACCATTCCCTCCCCTAGAACCTCAGGTCCTAAGAATTGTCGGCAGAAAAGGTCACGGTAACTGGCTGGACGGGACTCACGAGTATGTGTCTTCCTACTTCCCTTCTAGCTCACCTATCCAGAGCTCACCTAAAACACAATGATACAGATAAGTGAATCTTAATTTTGAGAGTTATGTAAGCCATAACTCTGTTTTCCATGTACTCATGTTCTCTTTCTTTTACAGGAGGAGAACCTGAAGTGTGAGAGCTCCTTCTGCGGAGTTCGCCGCCCGGACTTCTACGGGCATAAGGCGTGCCGGACCCACGCCCCCTGTACAGCGAAAAAGGGCAACCTGAAATATTGGGATCCACAGTCCTGCTCAATCTGCAAAGGCCTCCTTGATAAGGCATTCGACAACCCTCCGTCCGTGGAGGCCAGGGACAATGCTCAAGAGAAACTACGCAAGTGGGTGCGTGGTTTCCAGAAGAACGCCACCGGGCCGTATCTCCCAAAAGAGAAGATGAGGGCCATGCTTTTCCCAAAAGCGTCAGCAGATTCTGTGGTTCCCCAGGATCAGATCTCCTTGGTTCAACTGACTGTTGAGCCCGACATCGAGACCACGTTTAGCAAGTGTCGTCTGGACGAGGTGGAGAAGATGTCGGACGTGTCCGACAACACCGAGAGGACCCTCATGGGTGAGGATCTGGAGGAAGAAGAGGATCAGGTGGAGTACCCTGATTCAGAGGGCGAGGTCACCCCACCACCTCCAGCAGCCCCTGTAGTGGTCGAGAAGCCAGTCCCCTCCACTTCCGCCGCCTCGCAGCCCCTGCTACTCGCCACCGAAGATGCCATTAGGGTATTGGTGGCACTGATGGACGAAAAGCTCAATAAGCATTCAGCGGAGCTCACAAGTCGTTTGATGGGATTGAAGCAACCGAAGAAGATCTTGGTTAAGGACCTTCCCTCCTGCTCTGAGTCTAACCCCTGGAGGTACTCCGAGCATATGCCCATTATGACGGGAAAACTCCTTATTAACGACAAGTTAGGGTCCATCCTTTTGGAAGAAGTGGAATTCTTCCCTAACTTTGAGGCTTACCCGGACTGTTACGTCCGACTCAGGTCCGAACCGGCCTCCAAGAAGGAGACTGAACCCAAAGAGGTGATCATGTTTGATCACTCAAAAGCCCAAGCCATGCTGGCAGAGTGCCTTAAGAGTAGCGGTTTCACCAACTTGAAAATGCAGGCATTGAGTAAGAAGCTCCCTTCGTAGAAAAGGCCTTCCATGCGGTCATGAAGGCGGTGGAGGAAGGAAAGCCCTGCCCTACCCTGGAGGAGTGTAGGCCTCTCTCCCTCGCCCTTCCCCCCGACGACAGATTCTGGAAAGACATCCAGTTTACTTTCACGGTCGGGAAACTGGACCTTGATGTGGCTGGACGTCAGTTCAGCGAAGATCTTCCGAAGCTGAACGACCACCTTCTCCGTCGGGAGCAGGAGACCAAGGAGAGACTAGCTGCCTCCCTTTCTCATCAAAATCAGCTTGAGGTCATGGCCGGGGACGTTAGAGTCCCAGATCTGTATATGGTTCTCGCGAAGACCCACCTAGTGACTGTGATGAAGGACTTGTACAGCTTCATCAGGGCCCGGAGAACCTGCAGAGAATTCGTGTTTGCCAACGCGGTAGTAAAACATAAACCCCGGAAGCTAATCTCCTCCAACATCTAGGGCAAGCATCTCTTCCCATCTGCTCTGGTGAAAGAGATCGTGGACAAAGCCGCTTCTGAGAACCGGAACCTTCTTAATAAGTGGGGCATGTCCCGCAAGAGGAAATCCTCTCAGGAAGAAGGCCCTCAGCCTAAGAGGAAATCCTCCAAACCTAGACCCCAGCAGCGTGAAAAAAAACGCCAGTTTCCGGCTCCCGCTACTCCCCAAGTGGTCGCACAGCTGCAACAGACCTTTCAGTTGGTACCCCAACCGGTGGTGTCACAATCACCGGTCATCACCCCTGCCTACGAACGACAGTCCTCCACCTTTCGTCCCAGAGGTAGAGGCTCCGGCAGAGACTTCTCTCGCCGTCCCTCCAGGGGCAGAGGAGGAAGGGGAGCTAGCGGCCGAGGTGGCAAACCCTCGGGAAACCAGAGGCAATGATGTGCTTCCGGTGGGAGGAAGACTCCGCCTCTTTTAGGATCGCTGGAACTTCGATCCTTGGGCACACAGCATCATCAAGAAGGGACTGGGTTGGAGCTGGACACAACCACTTCCAACCTTCCACCAATTCTTCCAGCCATCAACAAGAAGGTGATCAAGAGGGTAAAGTCCACCAGGTTCCAGGGAAGACTGTTTTGTGTTCCCAAGAAAGAATCAGACAAACTCAGAGTCATTCTCGACTTGTCCCCCCTCAACAAGTTCATTGCGAACAACAAATTTAAGCTGCTGACTCTTCAACAAATAAGAGCCCCACTGCCTCACAAGGCCTACACGGTCTCAATAGACCTGGGGGATGCCTACTGGCACATCCCAATGAACCACCACGCTTCCTCCTACCTAGGATTCCGGCTCCAACGAAGAAGTTACACCTTCAGAGCCATGCCCTTCGGGCTCAACGTGGCTCCGAGAATCTTGACCAAGCTAGCAGACACAATCGTCCACTAGCTACGCCTTCAGGGAGTCCAAGTGATGGCCTACCTAGATGACTGGCTGGTCTGGTCGACTTCGCCAGAAGAATGTTTGAGGGCTTGCAGCAAAGTGACCAAGTTCCTGGAACATCTAGGTTTCAAAATAAACACCAAGAAGTCTCGCCTCGCTCCAGCTCAGAAGTTCCAATGGTTAGGAATCCATTGGGATCTTCAGTCACACCGCCTTTCCATCCCACTGAAGAAAAGGAAAGAAATAGCAGGGTCTCTCAGAAGACTTCTCAAATCCAAACAGATCTCAAGACGACAACAGGAGCAAGTTCTCGGCTCCCTACAGTTCGCCTCAGTGACAAACCCAGTGCTACGAGCACAACTAAAGGATGCCTCAGGAGTCTGGAGACGAAACGCATCCGTCGCTGGAAGAGATCTCAAGAGACCCCTCCCTTCTAAGCCCGTGGTCAGAAGCAAGGACCTTGAAAAGATCCATCCCTCTCCAACCTCCACCTCCATCGCTCAACAGCCATACGGACGCTTCTCTGGGGGGTTGGAGGGTCACTCCCAT
>NC_090734.1:4880032-4885441 GCF_036898095.1 Palaemon carinicauda
AAGATTTCAGTCGCCAGATCCACTTGAAAGGCATATAGGAGAGGCCTAGTCAAGGCTGACTTGCACGTATTTATCGTATTGGCCGCCAGACCTTGGCTATGAAGGTGGACAAAGAAGGACAGACAGAAGTTTATTGAAATTTCTTTCTGTCCTTTTGCTTTGACAAACGCAACCCACTTTTTCCAGAAAGACTCATATTGTCTTCTAGTTGACTTGGCCTTGTATTCTTCTAAGAATTATATATTGCCTTTTGCGATCCCAAACCTTTTTCTAACCGCTAGAGCGAGAAAATCATGAAATGAAGGGTTTGGGTTCTCTGTGATAAAACGAAGGCAGTTAATTTCTGAATCTTCAGAAATATACCTAGGGTCCGAGCTAGGACTAGCCTCATCTAGTCTATCAGCCCCACTAGAGGATCCTCGTAAGGGGCTATATAGCGAGGTAGTTTCTTGAAGACGCTCGTGATGAAGAGGTCGAATTGCAGTTCCGGGACTTGTTCCCATCTGGGACGTAATATGTCTGCGCCCATGGACCATTCCAACTCTATCGGTTTGTATCGAAATAGAGTATCCACTGTCACATCGTGGATCAGTTGTAAATGAACTGCTGGTAGGTGCCGTCCCTTTAAGAGAGGGATGTGTAACTTCACCAAGAATGAATGAGACGTTCGAATGTGACGTCTTATTATCGCTTCGGTGTCCCAGATCAGTCGTAGGGAGCCTGATCTGTGTGGAGGGGGCTTCCCCACCCATGAAAGGACCAGCAGAGTCTTGGGACTTTCGTGCTCTAATTTCTGTTAGAGAAGCGATTAAAGAGGGACCGATCTGTCTTCTTTTATCTCTTCAAGCGTTTGATGCGTGTTTTCTCCAAGCTCTCAACGCATCTTTCCAGTGTGCCCTTAGCACTAGGTCTGTCACTATAGCGAACTGGGGAAAGTTTAGCGCTTTTTCCTGTTGGCGTTTTGGTATTCTGACTGAATACCTGAGTCTCTTGACAGACTTCCCGAGCTCCTTTTATATTTCCAAAGGAGAGGAGAGTTGATGTGACTGAGTGCTTCGATGGTTTTTTAAACATCGAAACCCCTGAGCTGGAGAAAGTCGAGACTTCTAGAAGCCTATCTTGCATCCGTGATGTCCCAAGAACCAGGTCATCTCTTTGAATGCACATTGGCCGGACACTTCGGGTGCTGCCCACTCCAGCCTCTTGATCAGTTATATTGATACCTGAACTATTTCTAGGCTTGACTTTGACGTGACTAAGTTCGTCAATCCTTTGATGATACTTAGGACTGTGAGTCCGACATGTATCTTTCCTAGGATGAACGTTACTCTCTTTAACATGAATTTCAGATAGGAGGAAGGGGGGTGGTTGACTGGTAAGTTCCGAAGGACACCTTTCAGGTCTGACAAGACTACGAACACCCCTAATTGGAACAAGGTCCATATGTTCAGAAGGATTAACATTCAGAACTTGCTGTTTTTTTATGAACTTGTTGAGTGGCGACAAGGTCAGAATGACTCATTGATATCTTGAGTCCTTCTCGTGAACATAAAACAGCCTTCCCTGGAACTCGATGAGCTATAGTTTTCTTACCACCTGTATGCTCTATAGCTCTCAGGTATACTTCTCCAGGAGGGTTTAGAACTGTAGGAGAAGGTAAGGAAATGATGGTAGGGACATTTTTGTTTCCCATCAATGGCTTATCTTGAATAGGCTTTGGACCGAAGGATCGAAGGTCCTGCGATCCTGAGGGATAGTTCCTCCTAGCCGAAGCTTAGAATTTTGACCATCTGCCTTTAGCACCGTGGTCACTGGAATAGTGGGATGTTGTTGAGCAGCCCGGATATTTCCAGCATTTTCGATCTTCTTTTTAGGTTGGGGACCCACAACCACAGAAGATTTTCTCTTTGAAGGAATGCCCCATTTTTGGAGAAGACTTATGTTCTCCATGGTGGCGTTCTTAATTACTTCCTTAACCCTGGATAGGTACGGTCCTCGGACACCCCTTTAAGGGTATACTCGGACGCGAACGACCCCGACGCCAAAAAAAATTCTTGAAAAATCAGTTTTTGCAGTAACCTCCTTTTTTCTTTTGCCAAAAAAAAACTTCAATGAATGCTTAAAACAACTGTAAAGATAAATACTACTCATCTGCAGAAAAACTATTTATTATAAATATTTTAAAAAATTAAGTAGAAAAAAAAAATGACCTGACATAAAAATTCATAAAAAAAAAATTTATACATATATACACAAATCCGTTTAGGAATTGATTCTTGAATGTTTAGGACACATCTTGATGTATTTTGGATGAAGTCAGACCCATGGAGGTGAAGATCTGAAATGAGAAAAAAAGGGTAACTTTTTTTGGCCAAAAAAAATTGTCCAAATTTCATGAATTTTTTTGGGTACCCAAATGAAATAGGAAGTGGCTAATTTTTTTTAGGGAATAAACATATGTTATCCTAAAATAGAAATATGTAAAAAAATCTTCATTATTTTGTAAATTACATTTATATCAGGGGCCATATCTAAAGGTAATTTTTTGAGTACTTGGAAATTTCGTAAAAAAATACATATATTTAATATATAATATGATATTTATGCAGGTAAAAATATACCAAAATATCACAAATTCTATAGGTAACAAGAATATATATAGATAGGGCAGCTTACGCTTCGGATATGTCCACAAAACGGCCGCCAACCACACTGACTCAGACTCCCTAATCTGCCACTTGAAATGTAGGAAGGGTATGTCAATTTCAAGGTGTTATTTACTAATCTAATTATTATTGGATATGCATAAAAATTGTATGGTGGGTTGCTGGATAATTGTCGATTATTTTACGACTATAAAATTAAAATTCTGACCCAAAAAAAATTTTTTGAAGGGAAATAAAATCGAAAAAAAAAAATGTAAAAACAATATTTTAGCTAAAAAAATTTGATGATATTCAATCAAAAAAAAAGTAAACAAAATTTTCCGACAAATAAACATCTAGAGGAATCATTACTCTGTGATAGTTCCTTAGTACGTAGTAATTTTGAAAGAATTGGGGAAAAAACGAAAAAATGGCAATCACCGGAAAATCGAACACATACCTATATATACGCCATATCTGGCTAAAAAAAAGATAGGCATGGGTAGCCAGATCATCTAGAAACACTTTCCAACACTATAAAAATATAAGTTTTGCGACACTACTTGCCAATTCCTTACGGTAACATGACTAAGCAAAAAAATGCAAAACAAATAAAAAGGGGCACTCGCGGAAAAATGCCCAACATTCTAATATACGGCATCTCAGATAAAAAAAAAAGACATGCACGTGTTAGCCCAACCATCAAGGCACACTTTCTAACACATAAACATGAAAAAAAATCAATAATATACGGCAATTCCTTACTACGTAGTAAATTTTTACAAATATTGAAAAAAAAACAGAAATTGGCAACCGCAGTTAAATACCCAATATACCAATAACTACGTCGTATCTGACAAAAAAAAATCACGCATAGGTAGCCAGATCATCTAGACACACTTTCCAACATTAAAAAAGCAAAAGTTTTACGACACTATTTCGCAATATCTTACGGAAAAATGACTTGGCAAAAAAATGAAAAAAAATTAAAAAGGGACACTCGCGGTAAAATGCCCGACATTCTAATATACGACATCTCAGATAAAAAAAAAGACATGCACGTGTTAGGCCCAACCATCAAGGCACACTTTCTAACACATAAACATGAAAAAAAAATGAATAATATACGGCAATTCCTTACTACGTAGTAATTTTTACAAATATTGAAAAAAAAAACAGAAATTGGTAACCGCAGTTAAATACCCAATATACCAATAACTACGTCGTATCTGACAAAAAACAAAGTCATGCATGGGTAGCCAGATCATCTAGACACACTTTCCAACACTAAACAAGCAAAAGTTTTACGACACTATTTGGCAATATCTTACGGAAAAATGACTTGGCAAAAAAATGAAAAAAAATGAAAAAGGGGCACTCGCGGTAAAATGGTCCTCGTGGTGATGAACGACATTTTAACTAAAAAAAAAAAACATGCACATGGTAGCCAAACAATCCACCAAGACTTTCCACAACTGATAACCTATACAAGTTGCACCATTCTACGACAATTTCATAATACGTAATAACTTTGATAATTATGCAAACTACCTCAGAAGGGTAAACTCGGACGCGAACGACCCCGACGCGTCTCAGAAATCGGGGAAGGAGTACAGCTACAGCAATGCACATCTGGACACTACTAGAGCGTGTAGGGGAGACACCTCCTGCAGGTCGATCACCCACAAATTCAGTCACAGGGGTGAGTCACGTGAGAAAAACCTGTTTTTTTTTTGACGCTCGGGGTCGCAAACGACCCACCGTACCTATCCAGGGTTAATGACCTCGTGTGGGAAGAGGTCTTTACCTCAGAAGTTGGAAGATATTAGCTTCCTTGTTTCGTGTTTCACTGTTGCGTTAGCGAACACAAATTCTCTACATGCTCTCCTGGCCTTCATAAAGGCGTAAAGGTCCTTCACCAAGATAGCCATATGCATTTTGCCTATGACCATGAGCATGTCTGGGGTACTTTCGTAGGTTGAACACAACTCTATGTAGTTTTGTAGAGAAAGGGATGTCACAAGTCTCTCCTTTGACTCATGTTCATTACACAAGAGCAACTCAGACAATTTAGGGAGACATACCTTGAATTGTCGACTTGCGATGTCATTGTCTAATTTTCCTACTGAAAATGTCAAATGGACTTCCTTCCAATCCTTTTCCTGTCCGGGAAAAGCTGGTGACAAAGGCTTGCACTCATCGAGTGTGGGACATGGCTTACCCGCCTCTACCGCTTTGGCAACAGAAGTAAATGCCTTCCCCATGAAGGGGAATGAGAGTGAAGTAGGAGCAAGAAAGGAAGGGTGTCTGTTATTCAGTGAGAATGTCTTCGACTCTGAATAACCCGCCTTTCTCAGACTACCTGAAAGGATAGTCTGTGCCTTATCATGGTCGAGAATCAAGAGCTCCTTTGGTACCCGCTTTTTTTTTTTACCTTGGTTCGTACTTCAGTCGAACCCAACAATTAGGGAAAGCATCAAAGCTTGGCCAAAATTGAATTTTGTCCAAAGGAACAGCATTTATTTTCTCTGAGATGTAGAGATTGCCATTGAAATTGGCATCTGCTCCGCAAACCTCCAGGGATTGGTTATGGAGCATGTTGGTAGGTCTTGATTCAAGGGTCGTTTGAGTGACCCCTGGGAAGCAACAAGAGAAGCTTTACGAGGCTCTATCTTGCGTTTTACTTCCTGCTTTTCGTTTTGTTTACGAAAGCTCTCTATTTGATTCTTCAGCTGGATACATAATTGTACCACATTATCCAATA
>NC_090734.1:4885941-4890941 GCF_036898095.1 Palaemon carinicauda
ACACTTTCTAACACATAAACATGAAAAAAAATCAATAATATACGGCAATTCCTTACTACGTAGTAAATTTTTTACAAATATTGAAAAAAAAACAGAAATTGGCAACCGCAGTTAAATACCCAATATACCAATAACTACGTCGTATCTGACAAAAAAAAAATCACGCATAGGTAGCCAGATCATCTAGACACACTTTCCAACATTAAAAAAGCAAAAGTTTTACGACACTATTTCGCAATATCTTACGGAAAAATGACTTGGCAAAAAAATGAAAAAAAATTAAAAAGGGACACTCGCGGTAAAATGCCCGACATTCTAATATACGACATCTCAGATAAAAAAAAAGACATGCACGTGTTAGCCCAACCATCAAGGCACACTTTCTAACACATAAACATGAAAAAAAAATGAATAATATACGGCAATTCCTTACTACGTAGTAATTTTTACAAATATTGAAAAAAAAAAACAGAAATTGGTAACCGCAGTTAAATACCCAATATACCAATAACTACGTCGTATCTGACAAAAACAAAGTCATGCATGGGTAGCCAGATCATCTAGACACACTTTCCAACACTAAACAAGCAAAAGTTTTACGACACTATTTGGCAATATCTTACGGAAAAATGACTTGGCAAAAAAATGAAAAAAAATGAAAAAGGGGCACTCGCGGTAAAAATGGTCCTCGTGGTGATGAACGACATTTTAACTAAAAAAAAAACATGCACATGGTAGCCAAACAATCCACCAAGACTTTCCACAACTGATAACCTATACAAGTTGCACCATTCTACGACAATTTCATAATACGTAATAACTTTGATAATTATGCAAACTACCTCAGAAGGGTAAACTCGGACGCGAACGACCCCGACGCGTCTCAGAAATCGGGGAAGGAGTACAGCTACAGCAATGCACATCTGGACACTACTAGAGCGTGTAGGGGGAGACACCTCCTGCAGGTCGATCACCCACAAATTCAGTCACAGGGGTGAGTCACGTGAGAAAAACCTGTTTTTTTTTTGACGCTCGGGGTCGCAAACGACCCACCGTACCTATCCAGGGTTAATGACCTCGTGTGGGAAGAGGTCTTTACCTCAGAAGTTGGAAGATATTAGCTTCCTTGTTTCGTGTTTCACTGTTGCGTTAGCGAACACAAATTCTCTACATGCTCTCCTGGCCTTCATAAAGGCGTAAAGGTCCTTCACCAAGATAGCCATATGCATTTTGCCTATGACCATGAGCATGTCTGGGGTACTTTCGTAGGTTGAACACAACTCTATGTAGTTTTGTAGAGAAAGGGATGTCACAAGTCTCTCCTTTGACTCATGTTCATTACACAAGAGCAACTCAGACAATTTAGGGAGACATACCTTGAATTGTCGACTTGCGATGTCATTGTCTAATTTTCCTACTGAAAATGTCAAATGGACTTCCTTCCAATCCTTTTCCTGTCCGGGAAAAGCTGGTGACAAAGGCTTGCACTCATCGAGTGTGGGACATGGCTTACCCGCCTCTACCGCTTTGGCAACAGAAGTAAATGCCTTCCCCATGAAGGGGAATGAGAGTGAAGTAGGAGCAAGAAAGGAAGGGTGTCTGTTATTCAGTGAGAATGTCTTCGACTCTGAATAACCCGCCTTTCTCAGACTACCTGAAAGGATAGTCTGTGCCTTATCATGGTCGAGAATCAAGAGCTCCTTTGGTACCGCTTTTTTTTTTTTTACCTTGGTTCGTACTTCAGTCGAACCCAACAATTAGGGAAAGCATCAAAGCTTGGCCAAAATTGAATTTTGTCCAAAGGAACAGCATTTATTTTCTCTGAGATGTAGAGATTGCCATTTGAAATGCATCTGCTCCGCAAACCTCCAGGGATTGGTTATGGAGCATGTTGGTAGGTCTTGATTCAAGGGTCGTTGAGTGACCCCTGGGAAGCAACAAGAGAAGCTTTACGAGGCTCTATCTTGCGTTTTACTTCCTGCTTTTCGTTTTGTTTACGAAAGCTCTCTATTTGATTCTTCAGCTGGATACATAATTGTACCACATTATCCAATAGAGGGGTAGAAGACGAAGATGTCGCCATCGATGGCTCTATAGCCGGCATAGGCGGAGGAAATTCCGACACAACATTTTCCTCTTCTACCCTGGGGCACTTCTTGCCCTTAATCCCAAAGGTTTTCTGGACGTCAGGGGATGTAGTTGGCTCCTGAGGCACTACTATTTCCTCACTTGCTTCTGGAAATAGTAGCTTACGTATCCTATCATTAGGTAGGAAAGGTCCCGGAGAGATCTTTTGAAAGCCTCTTACCCAGTTGCGTAATTTATATTGAGCTGTATCCCTAATCTCCGTAGACTTGGGATTTTCAAACCTTCGGACATTAATGTCCGACATATATTGCAAACCTGTGGGTTCCAATAATGTAGGGATCCAAAAATAATACTGAAGGGGGCATGAAACCTGCAAGTATTATGACCGTAAAAATACTTACTCTTGGCCTTGCAGAAGACTGCAGCACAAGGTATCTGGTGTTCCTCCTGTATAGAAAAGAAAACCAAATGAGTATACAATGGATTATCTCCTTGACAATCAACATGCAAATGTCCTTTACAATAGAGTAGCTTAGTATAGTAAGCTATAAAGGGATAGTAGGAGATACATACTTGTGTACCCCTGTGAGCAAATGCTGTTGCCTCCCGTCAGTATTAACTACATGGAGATTTCTCTATAGAATAACTCCAAGAAAAGGACTCTTACCCCTAGGGGTAGAGAAGTATCAAATCACTGTCCCAAAATAATGTTAATACTGTGGGGTCAGGATGACTGATTCTCGATCAGAATATTGAAGAAAACTTATTCATTCAATATATGAACGGTGCCAGCAGAATGCTCGTACAAGGGTACCCAAGGTATGTCAGAAAATACTACTGTTTCATGGTACTGTAGTTTTCTAATTGCAGTAAGTCTATATTGCAATTTACTGGCTACTTGTACATCATGTATTGTAGTCTAGTCATTATGCTGCCTTCATAGTAGCATATGACAGTATGGTCCATCTAGCATGAAGCCAGCTGGACTAGGAAAATAAAGACATATATTTGTATATCCCACTCAGCCTATTTGCTGTAGTCTTCCTACTATATTAAAATATAGAGTTTTCCTGATCAGGGAGACTCAGGGAAAAAGGCTGAACCCTTTAAGGGTTAGGAGTGTATTACTCCTGGCTTGAAGTTTTTAATATTGTAGGGTAATCCTAATACTGATTTCTAATCAGGATATTGAAGAAATCATATTCATTCAATATAGGATTGGGCTCAGCAAATACCTGTGTTGGATATCCAAAATGTATTGGAAATAACTACTAGTATAAAACTATATATTAGTTTTCTATCTGCAGTATAATTTTATAATGCAGATATACTGGCTACCTGTATAAAATATACAGTAGTTCAGCCGGCATGTAGCCGGCATAGCTAGGTCTTGCCGGCATACCCGGCATGCTAGGTAGAGAGAGAGAGATAGCATGGAAAAAAGGCTACTCCTTACTGTGAATGTATACAGTAATTAAGGATATAAAAGTCTAATTTGACTGCCTTTTTCCAGAGAGAAGGTTCTAATAGAAGGGGAGAATGTACCATTCAGGCTTCCATGCAGCTACAGTACTATTGCTGACAAGGTACCGCCGATACACTGCCGGCCGGCAAGTCCAGCAGTACCAGTACAGTCGGCGTGCTGCCAACTGAATCAGTACTATCTGTGCCGGCCTGGCCGGCAGTACCCCCGGCAACAGGACCTGTAGCAGCAGTCCAAGGGAGGACTGAAAAAACCTTGGGAACAGAAGGGACTTCCCTCTCACGGCCCATCATGGTCGCCGGCAGCCATCCTAGCTGCCGGCTGGGCCCAGCAGTTGCCGGCTGGGCCAGCAGTTGCCGGCTGGGCCAGCAGTTGCCGGCTGGGCCAGCAGTTGCCGGCTAGGCCGACAATTGCAGACAGATGATGTGGTTGGCGGCAGTATGCTCTGCCGTCAGCCAAAGACATGGCTCGAGAGGGAGTCTGGCTAAGCCATCAAAAGAGGACAGTGGGATAGGGAACAGGGTCCTGTAACCAGTGTGAAAGGAACTGGCAAAAATTGTCAATCCTACCACCTGTAAAAGAAACTCTGTTTCGGTATCGGCAGAATCCCCGGGAACAGGAGAGACTCAGTTCTCCAACCCAAAGATTGCCGACACAGTTAAGGGGATGGCGGCACTGCCGCCTCCTCTTAACAAAGAAGAATCGGAGTTCCAGTGCCACGTATCCTAGGCTAAAGAAAATTACTCTTCAGCCCAGAGTACTGTGTCATAGGACTAGTCTTTAAGTCGCAAGGAGAAGATGGATCCTACCATAACTTTAAGTGCGGCTAATGAGGGCTAACCTAGATTGCCGGCAACCTAGCCGGCAGGGGATTGATGGTTTCCTACAAACCCATTCGCCCTGCCGGCAGGTCGCCGACATACGACTAAATACTCTGAGATTCTGACTAAATCCCAAAACCCGATGGTATACCACAACCAACGGTTAAGGGAAGAGGCAGGACAAACCCTAAGTTAGCTATGTCTGAATAAAATTCAAGGCACGGCTATTAGGGTTGTAGCCTGAGGGCTACAATCAGAGGGAAAGAGATTACCCGTAAGTCTCCGAAGAGACGTGCAATGTTTCATAACATTATAGGAGGTATCAGTCTCCACTGAATGAAAACAAAACACGAGGGTAACCGGGGGGAAAGTCTGAATGTATAGTAAAACGTCTAGGTAAGGTTACCTAGGCTATACGAGATCGACAGAGAAAAAGGGAAACAAAAATTCATGCACATTATCAAAACTTTACAAGAGTAATTGCCTAAATAACTAAATAATTAAAATAATTAAATAAAGCTATTAAACAACTGGAAGTCGTTCTGCTATCTAAATAACACATGCCTAACGAACGGACGGCGCCATGGCGCCTCCAGTAACTGGCCTAA
>NC_090734.1:4898441-4918441 GCF_036898095.1 Palaemon carinicauda
AAAATTGTAGGTATACTATGAACTTCTACTAGGGTAGTTGACGTATAATTTACTCATACTGAAACCGTTATTTTTCCGGAACTGATGATGGTCATGCCAAAATCCTTCTGGCAGATAACTATATGATAATTTTCCATTAACTCAAGAATAAAGATGTGCATTGAGGCGTGTAAGTACCATCATAAGCCACATGCCTGATAATTAGATGTCGAAGAGATCAATGAAAAATAGTAGTGAACTAGATGTTCAAACAAAGATTGAAAAAGGAGAAAACAGTGATAGATACGTAGCCCAAAGAGGATGGGAGACGAATGCTAGTTGGCGGCCAACATTAATTTCAACAACAAACGTGTATTTCAATTTCAAATGTTAGCTATTACAGTAATATCCACATCCATTTTGTCATCAATGCTAACTTGGAGGCAGGTCAGCATATAGATAACAAGTGTACCATGGACCTTTCAGTCAAGTATTTCTGGGACACAATCTGTTCCAATTATGTTGATGACAAACGAAATTCACTGTTTATTCCAGTTCCTCCTGCACATTAACATCACAAAGACTGTATTAATCTGAAAAGTCTAGACCACATAATTGTGTGCTAAATCCACTTCATGAATGAAAGAATTACGTTTTTAGCCTGGATGAAACATATTACACAAGTGGCGATGTTAGACTTTCAATGGCCTTCTACAGATCAGAGCCTGCAACAGTGGATGCAGTTTATGAAATGTTTATTTCCAAAGACCAGCAACACTAATACAGATGTATGGTTCTTGAAGTTTAATACACTGTTACAGTTCATGCATTATTGTGTAAGAACTGGAAGAAGTAAAATTCAAATTCATTGTATCATGACCCAAATTATCCAAAACTTTTCAAGAGCAACATAGCTAGACAATGACATAATACACCTACCAAGGTTGCTGAAGGAGTCATTGAGATTACTAGACAGAAAGAAGCAGTAGCCTTATGGTACCACCCAAAGCACGAAAATATCTTATCTGATACAATTGTTGGAATGGTGTAACTTGGGAGGCACAGGCGATAGCGAACTGAGCTAACACCATGAGTTCAGTCCCAAGTTTTTTGAAGACTGGACATGATTGTGCAAAGATGTTTTTGGAATACAAAAAAAAAAAAAAAAAAAAATCTATCAACAATCCATTTAGTGAAGGAATCCGACTTCAATAAATTCTTACTGGAGCTGAAGTAACCCAACACGCTGGTGACAGATTACTCTAAGACCTGAAAACTGTTGAGAAGAGTGAACAAGATTTTGTGCAAACCAGATTACAGTATAAGGACAAACTCCTACATGATACAATTCCTCCCAAAGGCAAGACTTTTTTTTTTCTAAATGTACTTCTACTCAGTCAACAGCAAATAAATCGATGGTGATAAGGTATGCTGCAGAAATAATTAGGTAAATTGGCTGTACTAGAGGAAGAGGGTATAGCAACTAGAACTCCTTAAGTATTAATTGACCAGCACATCCCACTTCATCACCAATGATTTTAAGCATGGCATCACGATAAAGCTTCCTTAACGAGCAAACTGGACAGTGAACTTCCACAGGAATATAACGACTGATGCTCAGATTAATTCATGGCACTTGGGTAAAAATTACCGGTGAAGAGACATTGTTTTTATGTTTATAAAAAAATCATCAATCAACTAATTGAAACAAAGGGAAATATATCAAGAGCAAATCACAATGACCTTTGGTCTGACTGACGAACTGTATTGATCTTGCAATGTTCTGGAGCTCTATGTTAAATAAAGTTCAAGTACAAGCTGCAGAATACCAAGTCGGACAATGAAATCTTGAGAGGAGTAAATGGGGATGAATGCATAAAGCTGTTAGCTGGTACTAAAATTTAGATCACAAGCTCTCAAACAACCGAGTAGAAGCTGATCATAGAATCCGGTTCCATCTCAATTATGTACAATCAGTTTTGATTGATTAACCTGACCTAGATGTATTTGTCATCCTCATCTTCCGCTTCAAAACCACCTGACAATAATGAATGGTGCCGATGAAGATTGGTAATCGGAGACCAAGAAAATGATACCAGTTCACCGGTTGGTTATTCAACTGAATAATGGTTTGGTGACGTGCTTTCCAGCTATTCGTGATATCAGTGGTTGTGACAGCACTAGCAATGTGAGTTCAAAGGTTTTTGGTCTAAAAGCCTCCAAGTATCTCTCTCTCTCTCTCTCTCTCTCTCTCTCTCTCTCTCTCTCTCTCTCTCTCTCTCTCTCCTCTCTCTCTCTCTCTCTCTCTCTACTCTCACCATAGATGACAAGCAATGCTAAGCAATTCCTTGTATCTGGATTAAAGAAGACTGACTACTATTTTCAATGAATATCGCTGGGAGAAGTACCACAACTCCAAGAAAAAAAACTGAACTTCAACCAGTTTGTGTACGTTTTATCAACAAGATCATATCAACTAGCTTATTTGCAGGCTAAGATAAGGTTGCAAGTCCCAACTCCTGCAGCCTCTAAAC
Organism: Palaemon carinicauda; assembly: GCF_036898095.1. Taxonomy (NCBI): domain Eukaryota; kingdom Metazoa; phylum Arthropoda; class Malacostraca; order Decapoda; family Palaemonidae; genus Palaemon; species Palaemon carinicauda. Next base: position 4,900,955 of record NC_090734.1, read on the forward strand.
CAGATATACTCCAATATGGGGAAGAAACAACATAATGATGCAGGCTTAAATACATGTCCCCTCAAAGCAGGTGCCCGACATTATGTATGAGGTTCAGAAAAAGGAGCATAAAATGAAGATTTAATGTGGCTGTAGTGAAACCAAAAGGTGTAAAAATCCAAATAATTATCCCCTCCCCCTAACACCAAAGTCATATATACACGTCATAACAACACACCATGCAAAATTCCAATACTAGATATAAAAGTCCAGCATAAACAAATCTAAAAAAATGTATGTAATGAATTTTAAAGCCTGACATGTAAAGATATAATTTTTCAACATCTGGAAACTACCCTTGATCCATAACCTATTGAAAATAAAAATAGAATAATTTTTGCCTATACTGATTTCTTCCGTATACAGTACATTTTATATATGTAAATAATTATAGTAATAGATATTTCATGATAAAAAAGATGCATTACTTACCCTCATAATGTTGCCATTCTGCACATTTTGAGAGGTCAGGAAACCTCTTAAGTTCAATAGTAGGTAGTAGGTTGGCCAGGGCACAAGCCGCCCGGGAGTTATGGGGTTCTTTGACTGGCCAGACAGTACTACATCGGATCCTTCTCTCTGGTTACGGGTCATTCTCTTTCCCTACACATACGCCGAATAGTCTGGCCTATTCTTTACAGATTCTCCTCTGTCCTCATACACCTGACAACACTGAGATTACTAAACAATTCCTCTTCGCTCAATGAATTAACTACAGCACTGTATTTGTTCAGTGGCTACTTTACTCTTGGTGAGGGTAGAAGAGACTCTTTACCTACCGTAAGCAGCTCTTCTAGGAGAAGGACACTCCAAAATCAAATCATTGTTCTCTAGTCATGCGTAGTGCCATAGCCTCTGTACCATGGTTTTCCACTGTCTTGGGTTAGAGTTCTCTTGCTTGAGGGTACACTCAGGCACACTATTTTTTCTTCCTCTTGTTTTGTTAAAGTTTTTATAGTTTATATAGGAGATATTTATTTCAATGTTGTTACTCTTCTTAAAATATTTTATTTTTCCTGGTTTCCTTTCCTCACTGGCTCTTTTCCCTGTTGGGCCCCCCCTGGGCTTATAGCATTTTGCTTTTCCAACTAGGGTTAAAGCTTAGCAAATAATAATAATAATAATAATAATAATAATAATAATAATAATAATAATAATAATAATAGTTACGGAGATACATTCGGGGCGGATGGCAGTACATCAACCAAAAGGGGCGTGGCCATTTCGGCTATTTCGACGTTAGCGGGAAATGTGTTCTACATAAACAACTACATACAAGTTATTGTCTTTTGGACTTCAAACCAGGGAATTTCTGAAGATTTTAGCTCTGGATATATATTTGCATACAAAACTACCATGAGCTACTCTAGTAAAAGATTATGCTTATTATTTTCATAACTTTCGAGTTATTGTGCATCATTTATATTAAAGAACAGAGAGAGAGAGAGAGAGAGAGAGAGAGAGAGAGAGAGAGAGAGATCTGACTAGCTTTACTGCATATAGTATTCTAGTGAAGTACAAGGCATGAATAACGTTTGCATGGCCTTGTCTATTTACAAAAGGGTGACGCAAGATCAACATGAAATCGTGGGAAGTATCCTCGCCTGCTTAATGGGGACATGAAAGGAGACACGGAAGCTTTGCTTCAAATAGCAGGATGCTCTGTTTATGTTTCCTTTTATTCTTGGCGAATATTATCTTTACGTCCTGGTTTTGAAATATTATATGTGACAGCTGATGTTCTCCATTAATAGTTAAAGAAAAGTACATTATACAATTATTGATAATTATGTAACATTAGTATTATCATCATTACTAGCTAAGCTACAACCCTAGTTGGAAAAGCAGGATATCATAAGCCCAAGTGCTCCAACAGGGAAAATAGCTCAGTGAGAAAAAAAAAAATAAGGAATTACATAGACTTACAGTGAAAGTAATGAAAAATTGAAATAAAACACTTTAAAGCCTTGCACCTATATGATAGACATATTATGATGTATAAGGGGAAAATTGGGAAAGGTTTAGGAGTACGTGCAGCCATAAAGGGAATTGTTAAAAGAATATTGATGAATAGTTTATAGGTGGAAACATATCAATCTAAAGGCGAAAACAAATTGCAAATGACCTTTACTACCATTTATATTTTACACTGAGGGTCTGGAGACCAATTTGGTTTTATTCCTCACCTCATTTATGAATAAATTTTAAAAGAATTGACAGCGTCAATAAAATGCTCTTTTCAAAGAATGAATAAATGAACGTCATTTCCATGAAAAAAAAAGAAGTTATAAATTTGAAAAGTAATTAGTATTGCATGATTGAGAGTCCAGTGTAACCAGATATAAACTATTACTTTTACTGTTTCAAGTATTATTATTATTATTATTATTATTATTATTATTATTATTATTATTATTATTATTATTATTTCTGATGTTGTTGTTGTTGTTGTTGTGGTTGTTGTTGTTGTTGTTGTTGTTGTAATCCAGGAGTAGACCCTCATTGTAGAAGGTTTTATTGAAAGTAATTGCTACGTCATTGGCGATGATTTTTTAATGAACTTTTTCTATTGTCCTTACTTTTTTTTCTCTTCATTACTACAATTCGCCAGTAACTGGGAAAGGGACATATTTCCTTAGGAAGGTAATGGAGATCATATCATACCTAATTCTTCTTCTTTAATACGTCAGCGCATATTATAAAAGTACAGATATTAAGTACAAAATATGTCTTTGCAGTAAACCAGATTCACTATGGTTGTGTGCACTAAGTTATATGCATTTTATGTACAAAAAATTCAAAATCCGTTGAATTGGGCATAACAAACCTTTCATCTCAACCGGTTTCTAGCAAGGATAAGATCTGTTCATTTTCAAGAGTAAACTTTAACACAGGATGCATTTGTAGGAGCTTATATAAGGAGTCCTGCTTAGTGACCAATAAGGATGGAATGTTAAAAGCAGGACTTCCATTTTCAATTCCTCTCCATTTTCGTTACAGTTTTCTTGGCCATAGCCATACTGGCTTCATTTACACAGTGTTGACAAATCCATTTCAAGTTTATGACGTCTTCATCACTGATGTTTGCCTCTATAAACCAAATTCTTGTGGTAGCACCTGTTTCAGTCACATGTTATCCACTTAATTTCTGTATCCCCTCAAAGATCCACATAGGGGGTAACCAGCCTTTCTGTACGTTTACTTTTCACTTTAGTTTCTCCACAATATTAACTAATATATGCAAAGCTTTCTCAAAGAAAAACATAAGCTGAAACACGTCTTCACTCGACAATGTCTCTGAGGCAGTGAACTAGTAATGGCTAATAATGATGATGATGATGATGTTGATGATGATGATGACAATGATGATGATGATAATGATGATGATGTGGATGATAATGATGATTATATATGTATATATATATATATATATATATATATATATATATATATATATATATATATATATATATATATATATATTGTTACCTGTAGAATTATTAAAGTGAAGATAAAAATATTAATGCGTTTAATTTAGGTTGCAGGAAGTAGGGCAGTGGTTGCTGACCTGTGACCTCATCTCCAAGATTCCTTGGTATTGTAAACCCTATCACAAGCTACCGGGCCTGCAGAAAGAGTTGCACCATTAATGTGGAATATAAACCTTTGTCATTCTTTTACTTCCCAGGTCAAATCATGAGGGAGGTTGGAAAAGCGCTGGGGGCTTTGAGGTGGGGAAACCTAAATGTGGGTCACGTAAGAAAAGGATACCATCTATCTCCTAGCGGAAGCACCTAACCCCCATAGAGACAGATGCCATAAAAACTCACATATGGAAGTAGAGTGAGGAGAGTCGGGCGCGGGAGACGGGTGCGTGCCCTTGGCCGCTGGGCGACCATTACCCTCAAACAACACTCCACTAGGTTGCGATCGTAGTAGTAACTTTTGCCTTACATTTATAATGCGAGACAAGTATTATGTGTGTGCCCCTGTCTATTGCTTGACTAGGATAGAAATTGATATTGTAATGTTTGTTTCATAAGTCAGATTTGGGACTTGAGATAAATTGCTATTTTACTGATGGAAAAAGATTAACAGTAACTTGCTCTACGTCGACTCTCTCCAAGTGTGTCTATAATCTACAAGAAATAATTGTTATTTATCATTTTGATAATTCAAAAGTCAGCGAGAAACTTATATTTCTTCTGTTATGTAATTCCCAAAATTTGAAGTTCCATTTCACTCGCTTCGAAGATGATTCATGCTCATATTTGTTATGAAAATTAACTTAGACCAAAAATCCTCTTACGATGTGAAAATGGTCTAGTTCACCGCCTCTCATCATTTATTATTTAACAGCCCACACCATGTGATCATATTGGTGGCCTTACGGTGAGATAAAGAGGATTAGAAGCAAGTGTGATAATAAGCAAAAGACCGAGTGCCGCAGCTACCAGAAATTGATTTTAGACGTGAAGAAACAAGAATGACACACGAGAAGCAAATAAGAAACATCACGGGAGACGAGGAAAGGAAAAACTCAGATGGAAAGAGTTAGAAAACATAACGGAAGAAGTTAAAGGACGAATGGATGTCCTTAGAAAATTTAAGAAGAAAATCCTGAAGATGAGGACCTGAAGGGAGGAGACCTTAGTGCCCTTCATCAGAGATGGGCGGGACGATAAAAACGGCGCCCAAGGGAGGAAACTGTATGGAAACACACTCGTCCCCAATAGGACGACAGGATAATGTTCCTGTGGGAAGAGAAGACGGTACGCTCAAAATTGCTGGTTTTTCTGTTTCCCGTCGTGGGGGCAACAGCATTGAAACTCGCCAACCGAAATGGTGGGCCAGAACCCTTCTATGGGCCCTATCAACGGGACCAGTTGGGGGGCTTCTAATTGTCCTAACTATGAAGGACTTCGGCCGTCGAAGCAATAATAACAGACGCATTGACAGAAATGGCGTGCCCACAAAGGCCAAGGACAAACCCGAAAACTGGAAGAGTCCAGACAGCAACTGTAGGACGAGCCACCCAAGGCGACCCACAGCAATCAACCAACACATAAGGTATGTAACGTGGAACAAAATCTTTAGTTTTATGGATTACGAATATGTTGTAAGATTTTGTAAATGTGTGTAGAGTAACGACGTTGTAATTCCGTTTTATTTACGTTATGTTAAAGTAAAATGAAAGAACAATAGTTTTGTTTGAAGAAATTAACTAGTGAAAAGAAAAAAATCGGTTTTAAAGCTTCGAGTAAGATTGATGTTACCTTTCTTAAAAGAGAGGAAAATAGTAATGTTTTTGTGGTTGTGGATAAATTAGAAATTGTTCTTTATACTGTGTAAACAATGGTCTTTACACTGTGAAAACTATGAATCTTCATTGCATGGTCTCTTTGGTTTAAAGTAGTTTGTTTTTGTTATTTGAGACCTTCGTAGCCAAACGTGTTAAATGTGATTTTCTTTTCTTTTTTTAAAGAAGTAGTCACGTGTGGAAACAATTCTGTATCACAATGATAAAAGTTATTTCATTCGTAAGAGAAGAAATGTTCCAGTCATAATTGAAATATTGTAATTCAGAGTTGAGACCAAATTTATGAAGGTTTGAAATTAGGTACATATGATGATTTGGGAAATTCGTATCACAATATTTGTTCTTACGTCACACACCGTATTGTTGATTTGTAGCCTACTTAATTCGTTATGAAATATTTTAAAAGAAAGTGTTAGGCTTTGTTTGTCAGTTTTAGTCTGAGATTATCCTGATTAATGAAGATGAGTTTGTTAACGTAATAATCGAAGTAATTTCCCTTGCCAACGGTTGTTAAGTAATTTTGATCTGCCACTTGCGTGATTTATAGATTTTGCTTTTAGTTTCTTTTAGTTACAGCGTTTCATAAGTGATTTGTTTCACCAGTGTTTGGTCTGGGTCATGACTAAGAATGCATTTTAAATTTGAAGGGTTCCTGATTAGAGTCAGATGACATAAATGAGATGAATGATGAGTCTATGTGAATCCCTGGAAAAAACATTGCTACGTTATAGCTAATGTTGAAGATCATATCTTAAGTAAGTTTTTTTTTATTGAAAAATAATTTAAGATTCTAGCAGTATCGTAATTTGTTTAACTTAGAAGTCAGTGTTAGATCTCGGTTTTTCAACTGTATAGAATTGGTAGTTATTAGGTGATATTTGGCCACATGGTAGAAAGAAGAGGATTTGAATTCTTACTTAAGTCTTTCCGTTTCTTTTGATTCACGAGAACAAATAAGTAACATGAAAATTTGAGAAATGACGAACAAGTTGCCGTAAACTTTTTTAGTTTGTGTCAAGGAATAAAGTAAATGATCGGAATATGCGTAAAACAGATATGTGTGACACAACAATTTTAACAATAGTTATGATGGTTAGGATTTGGTAAATAGGAATGTCATGTATCAGCAATAATCGCCCCCTAACCACTTGTTGAACAGCACTGTGGATCCATTTGCACACAATGAAGAGCAGGCTGTTGTAGAGTTCAATTCGTGTCATTATTAAATTATATACAATGAATACAGTAAAACAGATAATTAAAATATAGACTATAAAAAGACTTATATCAGCCTGTTAAGCATAAAAACATTTGCTGCAAGTTCGAGCTTTTGAGGTTCTACTGATTCAACTACCCGATTAGGAAGATCATTCCACTGCTGGAATCAAACTTGTGGAATACTGTGATATATTGAGACTCATGATGAAGAAGGCCTGGCTATCATAATTAACTGCATGACTAAGATTACGAACAATATGGAACTGTCCAGGAACATCTGAATGTAAAGGATGGTCAGAATTATAAAAAAGTGCTATGCAACATGCATAATGAACTAATTCAACGACGGTGCCAAAGATTGATATCTAGATCAGGAATAAGAAATTTAATAGACCGTAAGTTCCTGTACAACAAATTAATATGAAAATCAGCAGCTGAAGACCAGACAGGAGAACAATACTCAAAAACAAGGTTGAATGAAAGAATTAAAACACTTCTTCATAATAGATTGATCACCGAAAATCTTAAAAGACTTTCTCAATAAGCCAATTTTTTGTGGAATTGAAGAAGACACAGACCTAACATGTTTTTCAAAAGTAAATTTGCTGTCGAGAATCACACCTAAAATTTTAAGAGTCATATAAAGTTAAAGGAACATTATCAATGCAGAGTTTCAGATGTTGAGGAGCCACTGTTCTTGACCCACTTACAATCATACTTTGAGTGTTGTTAGGACTCAACTTCATACCCCATAATTTGCACCGTGCACTAATTTTAGCTAGATCTCTATTACGGGATTCAGCAACTCCAGATCTACATTCAGGAGATGCAATTGATGCAAAAAGAGTAGCATCATCTGCATATGCAACAAGCTTATTTTTTATGTCAAATCACATGTCATGTGTATATAGTATAAAAGGTAATGGGCCAAGAACACTACCCAGTGGAACACCGAATATCGTATTCCCATACTCACTATGGTGCCCATCAACAACAACTCTTTTCAGATCTATTACTTAAAAATCCAATATTAATGCTAAGAAACGACCCCCCCACCTCCCAACTGTTTAAGTTTGAAAACAAGATCCTCATAATCAATCAAGGCCGATCAATATATATATATATATATATATATATATATATATATATATATATATATATATATATATATAGATAGATAGATAGATAGATAGATAGATAGATAGATGTGTGTAAGTGTATAGATTTTAAATCCTTTATATTAAAAAATACATAAAAGAGAACCTAGTGTCAACTTACGATTTGATGACATTCAATTGTTGCCATATTTTGTATGATATGGACCAAAGTGATGCACATACCAGCGGCTATAAAGTTTTGGAACAGGCGAGATATGAAAAGTATTTGAATTGTAGCGTATATCATCCATGCTACTGTGGCATCGAGAAAATTTAATGTTTGAAGTTACTTTGTTATGTCGATGTCGATGGATAAGAGAATGGAATCTGACTTTGTTTCTGTTTCATATGCATTTCCCTTTCCCTTTTTATTTCAGTGGCTGTAGAAGACATAAGAATATTCTCTCTCTCTCTCTCTCTCTCTCTCTCTCTCTCTCTCTCTCTCTCTCTCTCTCTCTCTCTCTCTCTCTCCTAATTTTCGTTCACATTTTCTCTGCATCTGCTTAAACCTAAATGCATATACATATGCATAACTTCATACACGCATTTATACTTGCAACTATGATTATTAAAATTCAAGAAAAGGACTGTTGTTTTATTGCTATTTGCTAAAACAGTATTGTGATCGCTTATTCATATGAATATAAAATGTCCATTGAGAATAGCTTATAAGATGGTCATATCATTTCTCTTATACAACCAAATCCTATCTCTTGCCTAAGTGGTTTGCTCCTTTGATTCTACTGCAGTAAGTTGTATCCTACCTTCAGAATTTTTGGATTATCGTGCGAGACATTTTCTATTATTATTACTAGCTAAGCTCTAACCCGAGTTGGAAAAGCAGAATGCAATAAACCAAAGAGCTAAACAGGGAAAATAGCTTAAGGTATTTAACATTTCTGGTTTTCCTTTTTAACAACTATTTCGAGAGGAAAGCAAAGAACAGATTAATATTCTCCGTTATTTTTTGCAATGTTCAGCTACGTTGGTCTGGTCATCACGTGGATAGGTTATCACCAATATGATATACTTGAACTTCTCTCTCTCTCTCTCTCTCTCTCTCTCTCTCTCTCTCTCTCTCTCTCTCTCTCTCTCTCTCTCTCTCTCTCTCTCTCTCTTTAATGACCAATTCTGCAAAACAACTCATCCTCACAACTCATTTAAGAAAATAAGAAAAAAACTGAAAACAGAATTAAAATGCAAAACCGTAATTGGGGTAAAAAATAGAATGAAAATTCATGAGACAGAAATGAATTTCCACGAACACTTTCATCACTCAAGACATCAGCCGCCTTTTTTTAATATTTTACACTTACACGACGTTTCCCCACAGGACATTTAGTCAACTTCATCCCTTCTGGTGGATAAGTTCATTTGGCCACATGATTAATGGTATATATCATCTCTCTCTTTCAACTGTTCTCAGTACATTTTTATTCACGAGTCACCCAGACTCCTGTACTGCACGTGTTTCATACACGTTCATCCACTGTAATGCTATTGCTTTTTTTTCATCTCTCCTTTCTCTCGCACTGATAATAGAACAATCGGTTTAAGCTTGCCATCGCATGTTTTAAATGTTTGAAATGTTTTGATATTAATACTCTTAACTGCTTGTGTATAAGCCCGTTATTTATTTGATAAAATTTACTTGCATTCACCTCACAACCACCTCGCACAAAGGTGACCTGGGAGTGACCAATGTACAAGGTGTCTGTTAAATCGACGAATAACTGATTTAAGTACATATTCAACAGAACTATGAATTTTTCTAATTAAATACCAAAGGAAATATTTAGTCTTTCGCTGACTTTTAAATTACTGGAACAGTTCATCGTAAAACGATCATAATGGTAGTTAACAATGAATCACTTGTAAATTACAGACACACCCGGAGAGAATGAACTTTGAACAAGTTACTGTTGATGTTCTTCAATCAGTAGAATAGCAATTTATCTCAAGTCCCAAATCTGACTTATGAACTAAGTATCATCATCATCATCATCATCATCATGATCTCCTCCTACGCCCATCCAAGTCAAGCATGAGGGAAGGGTTCACATATTACTTGTCTCACGTTATAAGTCTAAGGCAAACATTACTCCTTAGATCGCAACCTAGTGGAGTGTCGTTTGGGCATATTGATCGCCCAGGGGCGACGAGCGCACGCGGCCATATTCCGTGCCCAACCCCACTTATCTACTTCCAAGGGTGAGTTTTTATGGCACCTGTCTCTATTCGGTTCAGATGCTTCCTCCAGGAGATAGGTGGTAGCCTTTTACTAAGCGAAATCTGCGATCTAGGTCACCCGGATTTAGGTTGCCCCACCTCAAATCCCCCAGTGCTTTTTTCCAGCCTCCCTTATGATTTGGCCTCGAGAGTAAAAGAATGACAACAGTTTACATTCAACATACGTTGTGAAACTCTTTCTTCACCCCGGTCGCTTGTGACCTGCTTTTTCGGGATCTAATGGCCCATTTAATTATTCATGTTACTCCCTTCAACTTATGACACCCTATCAAGCAGGACTATGCCCTAGAGACTGACCATATATGCATATGATGAGCTCCCAAGCACCCTCTCCACCAAAGCTAGGGCCAAGAAGGGCCAGGCAATGGCAGCTGATAACTCAGCATATACACCAATAGGCTTCCATAAATCCCCCATCCTTCGCTCATAAGGATGGAGAAGCTGCAACGACCAAAAGAACTAACGAATTTGTGCAGGACTTGAACCCAAGTCTGGCAATCACCAGGCAAGGACGCTACCACCAGGCCACCACAACCGTCATCTATACGAATTAAAGCGGCGTTAATCTTTCTTGTTCATCCAGCAAAATGTTACTGCGTTCAGTATCCATTACATCCTCCATTCTTTTAATAATAATGGCACTGCTTCAGGTCTTAGACTTTTCCTTCATTACCAAAGTTTTTTTCTGTTTACATACAACTAATTTCTTCTCATGCTTTGGTTGTTTATCAACACCTAGTGCAACAAACACGTTAATATTTACAAATTGCTTCTCTATCTCTCTCTCTCTCTCTCTCTCTCTCTCTCTCTCTCTCCTCTCTCTCTCTCTCTCTCTCTCTCTCTCTCTCTCTGCAATTATCTGATTTCTCCCTCACATTTCCTTTCCTAGGAAAAAAATTTCTTCAAACGCATCCATTGACTCTGGGAGTCAATTTTAATGAACGCCAGATTCTTACGGTTTTTTTGGAATTGTGTCGCAGAAATCTCCTTTAACAAAGAATGGAAAAGTAAGAGAGAGAGAGAGAGAGAGAGAGAGAGAGAGAGAGAGAGAGAGAGAGAGAGAGAGAGAGAGAGAGAGAGAGAGAATAACAGTTGACCGAAAAAAAAATCTTTCTAAAATATCACTAGAAATTGAAAAAATATCCTGACTGGAAATATTTATGCCTATCTTGTTATAATGATTACTTTTCGTGGAAAAGAATGATTTCCCCGAGATCCAAAAAATATAGTAGAAAGATGACAATTAACCTTTTTACTGAATTTCTAAGGTTTCTTAGTATCTTTCAAACATCTAAAATACCTAGAAACTCACAGAAGTGAATAGATTTGTTAGTTCCAAAACATATCCCATTAAAATCAATATATATATATATATATATATATATATATATTATATATATATATATATATATATATATATATATATATATATATATATATATATATATATATATATATATATATATATATTTATAATATATTGAATATATATATATATATATATATATATATATATATATATATATATATATATATATATATATGTGTGTGTGTGTGTGTGTGTGTGTATGTGTATGAATATATAAAATATACACGTATATATCGACCGTGCTGAGCGGTATATCTTAGCAATCCATGATTGCTAACGGTTATTTTAGCGGATGAGGAACTTGGTGGAGTAAAACGATCTTTGGATGTGGAGGAAATGCCCACCTAAATCCCCATGGAGATACTGGCAGTAGGGTGACGGTTTGGGTTCAAGGCGATAGACAAGAAAACTTTTCGGCTTTTACCCCTGGTTTCTATCGGATAATCTTACTGTATTTAGTATGGACGGACAGGGGGAACTTGTCATAGTTAGATAGGCACTGCGCATCACAAGAAACTGGCTATCCCTTCATGAATTTAGCTAAAGAATCCTCCATGAATTTTGATATTCTATAAAAAGCGAAAATGACTGAATGATCCCCTGTGTGTGTGTGTGTGTGTGTGTGTGTGTGTGTGTGTGTGTGTAACTTGCTAACTAGCAGAAAGTTACACACAACTTATGAGCTATGGGTGCTATGGAGAGTCTTAGCACCCCAGTTTATAAATACTTAAGAAAAATCGAGAAGTAGTAATTGGAATATTAAAACCATCAATTAGATAGGGAAGTTACAGCAAGTGGAGAATGAATATATGAAATATCGTTTGTATATCTTACCTCTAACCGAAACACGTTGTAACATTAGTAGAGAAATGTTATGCTAAGGTCAAGGTCTATAGATATAAGAGGTCTTCTCAGGCCACCTTAGTGCGCAGGTAGCCGGATGGTGGGAGTCAGATCGGTCAGAGTGATGACGTCACTCAGACTTAACCGTGGCTGAGTAACCTGTGGAACTTCCATAAGAAAATAAAGGAACCATGCTTTCTGCTTTGTATTTTTCAATCTTTTCGAAGATTTATATTTTATTCTTTTAGGATAATAAAAGTAAGATTACAAATATATAACTTTATTACACTCAAACAACCAAACAAATATCTGATGATGTAAATAACTGAAATTTGTCGAGCAACAGACAGTTTAAATTCATAAAATAAATAATGATATATACACAATATATATTTCAGTTATGTTCTATATCACGTTGCGAGCTTTTTCATTTTATTCTGCGCTTTTCTTGATGAACTAATATTTCTATTTAAAACACGAATTCTAAAAAATGTACGACATCTAACAAAAAATTTAATCACTTCGTATGGTAATGGGATATCATTGCTTTTAAAACACTAGCTAATTAAATCAGTCAATTTATCCGTCGCTACTTTTCCAGGTTTTAGATATTTTTCCCCATGATGACAAAGTAACATTTTTCCATCGTTTTCAAATGCACCAAAAATTCTTTGCTTGGTTGCATTAGTTTCCTATCTCTTGCACTTATGGCACCAATCCAAGTGCCATCTCCCTTCGTTGCTGCAGTTCCAAGGAATTCATATTCAGGAAACTTACGAGCTATATAACCCCCTACGTATTGTAAGCCTCCATCTTCTATCGCTTTCCCTAATGCTTCTTTTTCAGTGTCAAATTCTACATATTCATCATTTTGCAAATCATTAACAAATTCCCCTGGCAAACAAAAGAGCATTGCCAATAGACTCAGCTCTTTTTGAATAGAAGTTTCTTCATCTACAAAGGATGCGCTTTGTTCAACAGGAAAACTGGAAAATGAGCCTGACGTCATCATATCACTATTGCAACTTTCAACGTTGCAGTTTGATCCTAACAGTTTGCTGTCTTTTCCTAGAATGTGGGCTCTGACTCGGTGCTTAAATGCGACGGGTGATGGGTGTTGATGGCATGCACCCATCTGTCTTATGCAGCCAAAAAAGTGTTCAAGACCATCTTGATTTAGCCTATAAGTAAGAATATATGATGTATCAAATTTAGCTTTGACCATTTTCAGCAGCTTCATTAGAGAATTGCACGATATAATAAAGCCTTTTTGGAAAGGATAGAGCCTATTGCTTTTAATTACTTTCATTTCTTTAGATACTCGAATCATATCTTGCAACGTTTTATTTTGTAGGTCCAGATTCATCCCATAGGCATTTCTTGATGGCTTCCTATCACGAGGTACTCGAGAATTGAATAAATCGAACCAGGTATCTACAAGATATATAAACTGAGTTGTCGTTTCCCAATGCTTATCTTCAAGCAGACCTTTGTTACCGAAGTACTGAAGGCATTTATATGTAGTTTCGGACAGTAATTGCACCGCTAGTTTAACATTCATGCGTTGCATACCCATAACATTGATGTGCTTTTCAGAGAGTTTATGTGCTGTCCGTAGATCACTTTTGTTTTTCATAATTAACTCCCTGACTGAACCACTAAGAGCAAACCTATCTCCCAACAATACAAATTCATGATCAAGAAAATTATTCCTTATGAGTTTTATTAGGCGCGGTGCATCGGCAAACACATGTATTTCTCTGTTATCATCTACCGGGTTAACAAATGCAGAATTTTCTATATCAATGCCTAAGGAATTCCACAAACTGATATTTGTTGATCCTAAGTCACTAACCATGGCTACTACAGGAAACCCAGCTTTCTCAACCCGAATAATCAATTTAAAAAGGAGATCTTTTTTCATGTTAGTGTCGAAATTTTAATAAATAATTTGTTTCCAGGAAGTCGTAAGTCCTCTGATCATTGCACATTGTACTTTGGATTTAGGATCATACAAAGTGTCCGCGCCTTTATCGTAACTCCAAATTTGTGCAACACTGCACTCGTCAAATGAAATTACATACAGACGCTCGTGTTCCAGCATTGACTCCGATTTTATTTTTAATAAGTGGATTACCGATTCCAAAATGCCAGGTTCCACAGCTATCTTACTTGACCAGCGATATAAAGTTGATAAAGAAGGAAAAGATAATTTCCACTCTTCTCTTAAAAACTTATAAGCTTTTGGACTCAAACTGCGTTAAGGCTTTGCTGATATCATCGTCTTCCCAAGTATTAATATTACTTCCAGTGACAAGACATGCTACTTGTTTGGGTGAAAAGTATTTCTTTAAATTAGCTTTTACTACTGCAGTTGCTGATGCATACATCTCATTGAACTTAACGTACATCGCTGTTTTCTCTTTTTTCCAGTTTTCCTTTTCTTTTTCCCACTTGACCTTATTATCCAACCATTTAGCTTTTTTATTTTCCCATTTAGCCCTTTCAGTAGCAAAATAGCTTTCTTTAACTTCCCACTGCTCTTTTTCACATTTCCACTTTACCCCATATTCTTCCCACTTCCGTTTGATATCATCTCTCTCCTTCTCCAGTTGCTCAATTACACGTTGCCAATCTTCAATCGTGGGCACCGATTTGACTTTTAGTACAAAAATCTTCCCTTTTTCGTCTTGCTCTTGACTAAGGATTTCATCTACAAGTCGTTTTTCTCCTCTTTTTTTCGGCTCTTACCATCCTGGACGTATCTGATTAAAATCAAAATTTAATTATTAAAAAGATGGACTTGTATAGAGAACAATGCGATTAGAATTTTCTGACATTATTGAATATGCAAAAATCTGAACTAAAATTTATGAATGGTACTTTTTCACAGCGAAATGGAATAAAAGAAAATTTTTGTTTAACCATATATGAGGAAAACAACTTATTCCGCGATTTCCAGATTACTGGTGAATAATAAAGTGGATATACAATAATTATAATCTATGTAAGATGATTACAGCGTCATTTATATCTTAATGTTTAACCAACAATACACGATACTGGCTTTTTACCTTGTGATGCATGTGAATGTCCAGTTGTAGGTAAATGCATCGTTGGTACAGATCCTTTCCTTATTCTGATGAGAGATCGAGGCTCTGGTTGATTCAGCAATTCATACATCAAATTCCTTTCAAGTGCACCAGCTTCAAAGTGTTTACTACATATCTAAGCGTGTTCCCCATTAATAAGATCTTTTCGTTTGCACAGCTGAATCCACGTTTTCCTTGTGATGATGTCCTTAGGAATTTATGAAAAGTGAGATCCTTACTTTTTCCTCTATATGAGAAGCATCCGAAAACTGCACAATTACTGGGCATTTTGTTATATATAAAACAGCTTTGATCAGCAAGGCGGAAGTGTACACCACGTTTGATTGTAAACAACTGCCCGGTCAAGGGGTGATCGACCTTTGGTATGCTTGGGTGAATCTAGTCTATGACCTTGGCCTCACCTATAGGTACTGCCTGCGTCACAGTCTATACCTGCGCAGAAGACTCATGTTTTTGGTCGGGGTTGAGAAGATCTCCTTAATCTATATACCTTGGCTAAGGTAATATATATATATATATATATATATATATATATATATATATATATATATATATATATATATATATATATACTCAGGAAAAACAGATGGCCTGCGAAGAGGAGAGGTAAGAATAATTATGACACCATGAGCAGAGAAGGCATTAACGAAATGGAAAGCTGTAAATAGTAGACTGTTACTTGCAAAGTTTAAATCAAATCAGCGCAATATATGTATTATAGTTTGTTATACACCAACAAATGATTCCTATGAAGAAAGTGAAGATAAATAGAAAGAACTCCAGAGTGTAATAGATGAGATTCCAGAGAGAGATATGAAAATTGTGATTGGTGACTTCAATGCTAAAGTGGGAAGGAATAATCAAGGTACAGAGAACAATATGGGTGTCGAGGGTCTAAGCGGCGTTGCAAACGAAAAAGGGCACATATTATAAATATTATGTTCAACAAACAATCTTTTTATTGAAGGAAATCCACAAATTGTACTTCACCATGTGGCAATTACAAAAATCAAATAGATCACATAGCCATTAATAATGCAAGAAGGAGGACTCCGAGTAATGTAAAAAGCTATAAAGGTGACGATATTGGTAGTGATCACCAGCTCCTCATTGCCACACTAAAATTAAAAATGAAAGTACCCAACAAAAATGTAGATATAATACCTAGGTATGATACAACTAAGCTTCTAGAGGATGAGCACAGAAAAAGATTTGCAATTGAATTTGGAAATTGATTAGCAGTCTTGGAGACGTTAAGAAACAAAAAGCAGACAAATAATGAAGAATGGTGTGATATTAAGAACATATATCAGTCAGTTGGTAGTGAAGTTTTGGGATATGCAGTTACAAGACGAAAACCATGAATTTCAAATGATTCTTGCAATATTATAAAAAAGGAGACAAAGACAAAAAATGATCGTTGAAAACAATGAAAATTACAAGGTTGTGCATGCTGAATATTCCAGTAATGATAGTGAAGCTAATATAGAGGCTGCGAATGATTGGAGAGAATATTTAGACATTAAAGCAGATGAAGCTGACAAATCTATGAATTCAGGAAGTGGAAATGTTGTGAGAATTGCTCAAAGAATTATTATTGAAATCTTGACTCGGGCAAAGAAGAAGGAGCATATACAAATAGAAAAGAGTTGGATCTTTTATAACAACAGAAGATGAAGAAAGTTAACGTTGGATGGACCACTTCAGTGAGGTCAGGAATAGGAGATATGGAAGGAATATGATTCATATACCTGAAGCCGAGGAAGACCATAATGTGCCCATAAATTAATTCAGTGTGTTTGAAGTTGAAGCTATTTAAAAAAAAAAAAAAAAAAAAAATAGGTACAGAGCCCGTCTATACGATGGAATAACTGCTGAAATGATATTGGCCGAAAATTAATATATTCTCAGAATACATACAAAATTATTTTGTAGACTTGGGCGTGAAGTGACAAAACCTGATGAATGGGAGATATGAGTGTTGGTGAAAATGCCAAAAAAAAAAAAATCTGTCTGATTGCAATAATTACAGAGCATCACACTTAGAAGTTAGAAAATGTTCGTTTTAAGACATGTGTTACAGCAATGGTTTGAATATAGAAATCCATTTTGTATGGCATTTGTGGACAATGAAAAAGCCTATGATAGTGTGTAAGCGTTATTATGGAGTTCCTCTTA
>NC_090734.1:4930941-4948441 GCF_036898095.1 Palaemon carinicauda
TAGAAACCCATCAGGGAATCTTCCCATTTGCAATCTCTCGAAATTATGGATAATTTATAAATGGTGTGACAACGTAACTGTTAGGTTCTAACAAAGAGATGAGATGAATGCAAGTACATCAATTAGACAGATACTTAGCTTATATACAAGCACTTGCTAGCAAGAAATTCAAACAAACTAAAACATGTGATGGAAAGCTTAAACCGGATGGTCTATTATGTAAGTGTGTGAGAGAGCGATAGATCGTATGAAACACGTTTGCTACAATATTCTCATTTTGAGTTTTTCAATCGGGAATATCAAAGAGGAATATTTAAATGCATAATTGATAGATATTTTAATGCTATTTCCCTTACATTTCATACTTTTATCCAAACGATAATGAATGAGAATTTTGGGAATAATTCAATAAATATCTCTCTCTCTCTCTCTCTCTCTCTCTCTCTCTCTCTCTCTCTCTCTCTCTCTCTCTCTCTCTCTCTCTCTCTCTCTCTCTCTATTGTATTATAATATTTGTGCCGTTTGTAACTTCCTCTCTTTAATTCTGATTGCAAAACTCATCCAGTAATATAGAATTTTTTATCCAGTCCTTGACATGATAATGCTGTATAAAAAGAACTTGGTAATAATAAAGAAATAATTCTCCCTCTTTATTAAGGAGGAATAATGTCTGAATGTAGAAAAAGGTCGATCAAAGCTGAAGTGATACAATGAACTCATAGTGAGACTAAATACGGGTTGAGAAGAAAACGAAAACACCTTGCTGTAAAAGCGAATTATTTAAAAGTACATTTGGAATTTTGGGAAACCTCAAAAGGGGCCGTCCCTCACAGGCAGAGAGATAACATGAAATAAAAAGTAGTGCATAATATAGATCATTATAATCTGCCATTTCTGAAAACAAACTTCTTATATTTAAAAGATATTAAAAATTAGTCTCAAATTCTAAAAGGTTGCATTAGTTTTCCATCAGTGTTAATAGAAACTTTTTGTAATAATGCCATAAGCTACTACCCATAGACTGTAATTTAATGTCTTTGTATATCTACACGATTTTGTAATTCAAGTACAAACGTTGTTAATAAAGCTTGAATCAGTTTTAATCATGTTTACCCTAATAATCAATAAAGATACTACTCATAATTTCATACACACACACACACACACACACACACATATATATATATATATATATATATATATATATATATATATATATATATATATATATATATATATATATATATATATATATATATATATATATATATATATATGGGGTAGGGACATTTCAGCGCCGCCAGGTCAGCACCGCCGATTCAGCGCCGCCAGTTCAGCGCCAGACGTTTCAGCGCCGTGGAAGTGTGGAATTTGTGTGTGTGTGTGTTTATAAATAAAAGAAAAGGTTTTGAACAAATATTTATTGATAAAAAGTATTTATACTACTGTGTTTATAAACAATAGAATAGGGTTTGAACAAATATTATTGATAAAAAGTATTTATCTTACTGAATAGTTTAAATAGTCCAAAAAAAAGTTCAAAATACAAATATTATTAAACCTAGGTTAATAAGTTATGCGCAAAAGCTTGTAAATATTCAAACTCATTTCTGTTTCCATAATCCGATAAGATTTTTGATATTCTTTCGTCTGCCTTTCGGTTTTTCAATAGCTTTTTTTGAGGCTCATGACCTGCTTTAAGTTTCTCTAAATATTCATCACGTCCTGTTTGGACCCGTTTCAGCGAATCAGAAAAATTCCAAATTGTTTGGTATAACATTCCTAATTCTGTATGCAGCCGTCTGTTAGCTGCTTCTGCGTGGTTATTGGTCCTATCTTCTCCTTTAAGCGTTCGTTCAAACATGTTCCAAATATCTGTCGGAAATAACAGTGCTCTTCGTCCAATTCCTCTCCGGTTTGGACGACCAATGCAGTTCTCTTCAAACTGACGGTCAAGGTCGTTAACTGGGAAAAATGATAGAGCAAGTATCATTTTTACCTGTAAAGCAAAATCCGCATTGATATTATATGAAATCATGTGACCCATATATATATATATATATATATATATATATATATATATATATATATATATATATATATATATATATATATATATACAAAGAGAGAGAGAGAGAGAGAGAGAGAGAGAGAGAGAGAGAGAGAGAGAGAGAGAGAGAGAGAGAGAGAGAGAGAGAGAGAAAAAAAAAAATTACCAACATACCTGATAATTTGCCGTAAGTCGAAAATCTTACCTTATCATGTTTCAAAGCCATTCGATTTGCCCTTCTTCATTTTCAGGAATGTGAAAATATTAACTTTTGATCAGTTGTCAAAATTTCCTTTACACTTAAGTGCACAGTACTGAACGCCCCCGGATTTTCGCGCGAAAATCACGCTGTATACCACAACACTATCATTGTTCACCATCTTTCTCATTTTCTTCCTTTAAACATTTGTTTTCAAATTAAATAAAAATTCTTTTAGTATGACCCTAACTAGTTCCTTAAGATTCACCATTATTTGTATCTATTTTCTTCAAGTTCAAACTAAAAATCTATCTCAAAGCAGCATGACTTCTATTGGGTCACGGCAGCATAACCTTTCTCGGGCACTGACCCAAGAAGACTAATTTTTTATCCGGTCTCTTCAGCCTACATATTCTACGTCAATTGGGTTTAAACATCCATATGGAATGGCCTTGTCATCTTGGTGTCTTCGTCTAAAGAAGGGAAATACAGAATGGGTGTGTACAACTACGAAACACAAGAAAACCACGAATACGGTTAACTACAACAGGCACTCGGTAAAGCGCATACCTTCGCCTATACCATGTTGTATATCACAGAATTAGCAATTGAGTTATGCACGACTTGACACTAGTTTCATGCAAATCAGATAAAAATTGGTCACGATAAGGTAAAAAGATATTTCTGATCTTTTCGTGACCTTGGCCTTAACTTTTGACCCAATCATTCCTAAAAATCTAGCCAAATGGTACTAGGATTATGGCCAATCGTCCCACCAAATTTCATGAGATTCGGTCAAATAGTTTTTGAGTTATGCAAATCACAAACACACACAAGACACACAAACAAATACATGTCTGTCAAACCATAACCTTCGCAACGAATTTGGCGAAGGTTATTAGGGAGAGATACGATACCTGAAAAGAATGGCAAATATCATGTTGAAAAAGAAAGGAAAAATGAAGATAAAGAGATGGGAATTTTTTTTTTAATTGAGAAAGTTGAAATTAATGAAGAGATAAAAGGTTAATAACGAAGACCTAAACCTAAACCTCACAAAAGGAATTCAACGAGATAAAAAACATGTGATTTTGAAATGATTCCTCCAACCTTGTCCAGTAGGGAAATAAATAGTTGGTTTTATAATAATTACATTTACCTATCATTCTTTTGACAAAAAAATTGTATATGCACAACGCCAATTTTTTTACCTTATACATTTTTTGCTGTCAGAAATCTTTTTTTATGTATGCGGAAACTGATATTATTATTATTATTATTATTATTATTATTATTATTATTATTATTATTATTATTATTATTATTATTATTATTATTATTATTATTATAGCCAAGCTACAACCCTAGTTGAAAAATCAGGATGCTAAAAAACCCAGAGCTACAAAAGGCGAAAATAGTTTAGAGAAAAGAAAATAAATAAACTACAAGAGAAGTACTGAGCAATTAAAATGAATTATTTTTTCGAACATTGAAACATTAAAACTGATCTCTCCTAAACAAACTATAAAGAGAGACTTATGTCAGCCTGTTCAACATAAAAAATAGTTCCCGCAAGCTCGAACTTTTCAAGTTCACACCGATTCCACTACCTAATTAGAAAGAGCATTCCTAAACTTGGTCTCAGCTGGAATAAAAGTTTTAGAGTATTTTGCAGTATTTAGCCTGATGATGGGGAATGCCTGGCTATTAGAATTAACTGCATAGAAAGTGTTATGAAGAGATATATCGATCATGGCAAGATCTTCGAACAGACCGATTATATGCTTGTGCACACTTTTCTATCTTATTTTTCTTCCTCATGTTATATACATATATATATATATATATATATATATATATATATATATATATATATATATATATATATATACATATATACATATATATATATATATATATATATATATATATATATATATATATATATATATATATATATATATATATATATATGCGTAAAAATCACAGGAAAACGTGATACTCAGATGCAGAAGAACCACAGGGAAAATGAAAATACGAAATATAGGCTGAAGACCTGACTAGTTTCGTGATACTTCTTCAGAGGACTGATTTATTGAAAGAGGTTTCATTACATTTTATAGGGAAAGCAAACGTACGAACATACATATAGAGATTAAGAGAACAATGACACTCCCTTACCAGCTACCTTGGTCAAGTGGGCGGAGTCCCCAAGATCATTAGACACCTGCCAAAGAGGGTCATCTAGTGGTGGGTAAATTCTTGTTTTTTTGACTTTCAGTACAGTTTATATGAAAAACACAGTAGCCTTATCTATATAAATACATAAGC
This sequence comes from Palaemon carinicauda, assembly GCF_036898095.1. Taxonomy (NCBI): domain Eukaryota; kingdom Metazoa; phylum Arthropoda; class Malacostraca; order Decapoda; family Palaemonidae; genus Palaemon; species Palaemon carinicauda. The sequence continues at coordinate 4,935,522 of NC_090734.1, forward strand.
AAAACATACACATACATACATATACACACATGTACATATATACACACATACATATATATACATACATATATATACACATACATACATATACCCATATACATATGTATATATACATATATATACATACAACATTAATATCATAAACATATAATCATGTATATATCAATATCTATATCTAGCATAACACTATATAGTGCCAATATACTTATGCGTACTATATAGAATAATTGTACCTATTAATGAATGGTAGCTTGAGTCTAAATATTAATTTTACAGCGATGTTAATTATTTACAATACATTCAATTCTACATTAAGTGGTTAATGTTTTTTTATATAGCTTACAAATCTCTTTACATATAAATGCGTCGAGTTTATACATTCCATGACCAATATTCAAGTTGTTTTCAAAGGTTTCCTTTATGAAACAGGACTCTATGATGTTTCTTTCCACTAATTTATTTGAATGAACCAATTTCTTTGCACCTGACCAATTAATGGTGTGATTTTCATCTCTAACGTGAGCAAAGAGTGCATTATTATCTTGAGCGTAACTGACACTTTTTTTATGTTGTTCAATTCTCTTTTCTAGGGCTTTACCAGTTTGACCAATATAGTATTTTTCACAAGCATTGCATGGAATACGATATACAAATCCCTTGGTAATGTCAGGAGAATTCTTTTTAAGGCTGTTTTTATTGTATTTTTACTCCTAAATGCTACATTTACATTGAAGTTTTTCAACAGTTGGGGAATTTCTTTAAAAGAATTACAATAAGGTAGTACAAGTAAATTTTGTGTGTTGTAGTTTTTTCTGTTATCATTAGCGAAAAAAAGTCTTTTTTGCTGTTCTTAGGGCATCATCTAACACAATTTCAGGATACTTTACTTTTTTACCAATTGCTCTAATCCCATTTATTTCGTCATCAATATATTCAGGGCTGCAGACTCGAAATGCTCTTAAAAACATAGAAGTAAATACAGATTTCTTAACTTTGTTGCCTTGGTTTGAGTAGTAATGGACATATGCCGAGATGTTCGTTGGCTTTCTGTATACACTAAACTTAAGACTATTGTTACATCTATGTATGCGACAGTCCAAAAAAGGTAGGGTACAATTATTCTCCAGCTCCATAGTGAAATTTATTGATGGTACCAAACTATTCAATCTAAGGAAAAAGTTATCTAAATTTTCATTTCCTGGCCACACACATATTATTATTATTATTATTATTACTTACTAAGCTACAACCCTAGTTGGAAAAGCAGTATGCTATAAGCCCAGGGGCTCCAACAGGGAAAATAGCTCAGTGCGGAAAGGAAAAAAGGAAAATAAAATATTCTAAGAAGAGTAACAACAATAAATATCTCCTATATAAACTATAAAAACTTTAACAAAACAAGAGGAAGAGAAATAAGATAGGAGAGTGTGCTCGAGTGTACCCTCAAGCAAGAGAACTCTAACCCAAGACAGTGAAAGGCCATGGTACAGAGGCTATGGCACTACCCAAGACTAGAGAACAGTGGTTTGATTTTGGAGTGTCCTTCTCCTAGAAGAGCTGCTTACCATAGCTAAAGAGTCTCTTCTACCCTTACCAAGAGGAAAGTGGCACTGAACAATTACAGTGCAGTAACCCCTTGGGTGATGAAGAATTGTTTGGTAATCTGTGTTGTCAGGTGTATGAGGATAGAGGAGAATATGTAAAGAATATGCCAGACTATTCAGTGTGTATGTAGGCAAAGGGAAAATGAACCGTAACCAGAGAGGAGGCTCCAATGTAGTACTGTCTGGCCAGTCAAAAGACCCCATAACTCTCTAGCGGTAGTATCTCAACGGGTGGCTGGTGCCCTGGCCAACCTACTACCTATTATGTCGTCAATATATCGAAACCATTTTACATTATTAGGTATGATGTTATTTAAGATTCTGCTTTCAAAAAATTCCATATATAGATTGCTCAATACTAGGGATAAAGGGTTTCCCATAGCCATACCAAACGTTTGTGCATAAAATCTCCCATTGAATTCAAATTTACAATCTTTTATACATAGTTTAATTAATTCTATTAAAGTGTGTTTGGAGATTGGTAGATTCAATTGTCTATTATCTAAGGTTTCAGATAAAAATTCCAACATGTCATCAATAGGTACTTTAGTGAATAGTGAGACTACGTCAAAACTGACAAGCCTACAGGTACTGTTAATCTGTACTTCATTCAGTTTGAATATGAAATGGTGCCAACTAAAGGATTGAGGATATTCACAAGGTACTTAGATAATTTATATGCTGTTGAACTTACAGAGCTAATTATTGGCCTAGCTGGATAATTTGGCTTATGAGTTTTAATAGTTCCATACATATATGGCAATGTTGGTGATATTGTACAAACCTTTTTTATCAGATCTTCATTCCCTTTTAGTAACTCTTTCACTTTTTTGTTGTAATTACTATTCACAAACTCAATTGGATTTTTTCTTAATTCCATGTATGTGTTTTCATCACTCAAGAGGTTTTCCATTTTTTCTATATAATCATTTTTATTCAAGATTACCAGTGCTCCAGATTTATCGGCTTTTGTCAGTTTAATATTTCTATCTTGCTTCAATTCAGCAATTGCTCTCTTGAATCTTTTTGGGCAATTTGGAACCACTGGTTTTTTTCATATTGCTATATATAATACCCTTAATCATATTTACTTCTTCTGCAGAAATATCACTGAATTTTTCCAGGTTACACACACCATTTGTAATTCCTACACTATTCACTGCACTTGATGACATCGAGAAATTTAAACCGTATCCCAAGGCACACTTCACATTTTTATCTAGAATTTTATTTGACAGATTAACCACACATTCTGGATTAACGTTTGCAGTCCACGGGCTACTTTCTATCAATGCATTGAGTTTCGTGTCATGCTTTTGTTTGAGTTTTCTATACACTTTCTCGTTCATTTCTTCATAGTAGAAACCTCAAACTGGGTCTTTCCAATCCGTTGGTATTGAGGCTTCAAAATGTCTCCTTTTTCTTGTTAGGTCTTCAAACGCTCTTCGGTTTTTAATTTTCATTAAATTTATATGCTTTTCTAATACACTTCTCTGTATATCACCAAATGGCTGATCTTCTATTTCCAATAGGGATTTCGTTATCATGCATTTCGGAATGACTTGTTCCTCCCACCATTCACGAAGAAACCGCAGGTGTTCTTTAGTAGTATGGGCGCGTGTGAGGGCGTCTATAAATTCTCTAACAATATATACCAAGATAGGGAAAGTCGTACAGAAAGTCTGGAAGGAGTACGTGGTATCCATTTATGCGTAAAAATCACAGGAAAACGTGATACTCAGATGCAGAAGAACCACAGGGAAAATGAAAATACGAAATATACGCATTGTATGTTTTGCTTTTGTATTTATATAGATAAGGCTACAGTGTTTTTCATATAAACTGTACTAAAAGTAAAAAAAACAAGAATTTACCCGCCACTAGATGACCCTCTTTGGCAGGTGTCTAATGATCTTGGGGACTCCGCCCACTTGACCCAGGTAGCTGGTAAGGGATTGTCATTGTTCTCTTAATCTCTATATGTATGTTCGTACGTTTGCTTTCCCTATAAAATGTAATGAAACCTCTTTCAATAAATCAGTCCTCTGAAGAAGTATCACGAAACTAGTCAGGACTTAAGCGTATATTTCGTATTTTCATTTATTTTCCCTGTGGTTCTTCTGCATATATATATATATAGATATATATATATATATATATATATATATATATATATATATATATATATATATATATATATATATATATATATATATATATATATATATGAAGGATCTTTTTTAATGCTGTTACTGTTCCTAGACTATTTAATTTTGATTGTTCATAACTTCTCTTATAGTTCATTTATTTCCTTGTTTCAATTCCTCGCTTGGCTGTTTTTCCCTGTTGGAGTCCTTGGGCTTATAGCATCCTGTTTTTTCAACTATCTCTGTGAGCTTATAATAAAAATAATAATAATAATAATAATAATAATAATAATAATAATAATAACAATAATAATAATAATAATAACTAGAGAGCCTTAAAACTGCTGAAACAATTTTTAGCAAAAACTCCTCACAAACTTTGCCAGTAATTTGCTCTTAGGAATATCAAAACAATAGAAAGATTGGAAATAGCAAATTATTGATTATACGCCCACAAGAGGACCTAAACTACATTCCTAAACAAAGTAACCAGCCTTTTAATATCGAAGTTCGGATGAAATCCTTCATGAAATTGGGCTGGATAGCACCGCAGATTTGTTCTTATTTTTAATCCTCATGTGACCTTATGGTCAAGGTCAAGGTCATTCATATTGCACAGTTTATCATGTCTCGTGACCCTGTACATTTTCTGATTCACCATATTCGAGTATGCAGCAACGATTTTTGACGTCATGATATCTCAGAAACTAATGAACAGAATTAACTCAGAGTTGCGCCTTCACCAGACCATGGCTTAATGTATCTCCAGCAAATATTAGAAATCAATTGACAGACCGAATCTTGAGATCTCTAATAGCAATCGTTTCAAATATTTTTTTCTTCGTGCATAGAGGCCGCTACATGCACCTGTACGATTTTCTTGATTTATACTTCCCCCATATCGGTCATACTGCTGCTCAAGGTTGAAAGCAAACACTTCAAAATTGGAGAAGTTATTAGTTATCAAAGACCGGAGAAGAATAAAAAGAATAATATTAATAACAATAAAACTCTACTTATGTGGAGTTCTAATTATTATTATTATTATTATTATTATTATTATTATTATTATTATTATTATTATTATTATTATTATTATTATTATTATTATTATTAGAAGAAGAAGAAGAAGAAGAAGAAGAAGAGGTATGACCATCGAAGTCCACTTGTGTAGAGATCTAATGATAATAATATTGCACAGTGTGAGAAAGTATCATGCCCAGAATACAGAAGCTTTGTGAAAATGGTGTCGTTCCAACTCTATAGTCTGTTTGAAGTTGGCTGTATTCTGGATGTATGAAAGAGAACACTCCCTCTCTCTCTCTCTCTCTCTCTCTCTCTCTCTCTCTCTTTCTCTCTCTCTCTCTCTCTCTCCCCCCCCCCTTTATACGTCCATAAGATAAATTCACATAACGGATGTTCACAGCGAACAAGCTATCTATTATTACGGACTAGCCGTAAGTTGCCTTTCCCAAAGGATTTCCGAAGAGATTTTCCAAACAATTTTATAGTCTTTAAGTAACACTGGAGAATCTTCCCTTTCTGAAAGACCCATTCACTGGGAGTTACAAAAAAAATGATCAAGTACTTTTATAGTTTCGGGGGAATTCAGCTACTATGATATTGGAATTAAAAATACCACCTCATCTTGCTTAATAAATTACTTGAACAAGTTTTTGTCTATCGCTTTCCATCTATTTACTTGGGATTATATAACCTAGGTGATTAATTAAATGATAAAATAGGAAGGATTTATTTCTACACGAACCTCATTTTCTTCTTTCAGTTCTCATTTTTATATATCTTACTTCCATTCAATTCATTTACAAAGTTTATGTATTCGTGCTAATGTAGGTCAATGTTTATGGTTTCAAAAAATTTTTATCACTACTGCGTTTGCATATCCTCTTCAGAGTGTTTTATATATATATATATATATATATATATATATATATATATATATATATATATATATATATATATATATATATATATATATATATATATATATATATATATATATATGAGTTTTTATTTCAATCCAACGTTTATCTTAAACGAAATGGTCCATAGATCTACGTGTATTTGGAGAAGAATGATTTTATTCAGTTATCATCACCATCATCAACATCATCATCTCCTCTCACGCCAATTGACGCAAAGGACCTCGGTTAGATTTCGTTAGTCGTCTCTATCCTGAGCTTTTAATTCAATATTTCCCATTCATTACCGCCTACTTAACGCTTCATACTTCTCAACTATGTTGGCCTGGGTGCCAGGGTCTTCCACTCTTCTAGTGCCTTGTAGAGATTAGTTGGAATTTTGGTGAACTAATCTCTCTTGGGAAGTGCAAAGAGCATGCCCAAACCAGTCAATCTACCCGTCACCATAATCTCATACACATATGGCACTCGAGTAATCTCTCTTATAGTTTCATTTCTAACTTTGTCCTGCCCTTTAACTCCCAATATCCTTCTGAAATCTTTGTTCGGAAATCTACAAAAAACTGTTGGATATTGTTTAATTGTCATACACGACTCATGTCCATACAGTAACATCGATCTCACTGAACTGATATATAACCTGATTTTTATATTCAATTGCAAAGGATTTGATTTCTAAATTTTACTTAACTTAGCCATTTTCTAATTTGCTTTTTTCAATCTCTCATTAAACTAAAATTCTAAAGATCATGTATTATACATCACAGTTACTAAATATTTAAATGACTCAACTTCATTAATCTATTCTCCTTCCAATGATATTTCATCTCCCATTGCAAATTCTGTTCTCATCATATCTGTCTTTCTTCCTTCTATTTATTTGGAGGATGAAAGAATAATCTAATCTACCTTCTAATACTAGAAAATATATCTATCAGTAGATATGACTATTACATTGTGAGCGAACCCTTTCTATATGCAGTTTACAAACTGTTACACAAGTCTCCAAATTGAGGATGTGAATCAGTTACAATACAATTTTCTGACTTCTCATTTCTCCCAATAGGTTTAGAAATGGGTTTCCCAATTACAGCCTGACGGGCAGCCACACACACTTCAGAAAACGTTTTTCGCTACCACTAAAAGTCTAGGTACTCTAAGCAACATACGCGTTGCATCATTATATTCCACCGTAAGGCCGGCCATACACTATCATGTACACCTGACAGGTACACCTGAGCAGTTACGCCTGTCAGGTATACCTTATACCTGAGGAGCACACACACTCTTCATGCATACCTATCAAGTTTGTCAGTTCGCTATGGATTCTCGAGAAGATGAGTTGTTCTTTTTCTCCTTATTATTTGTAGTTTTTGAGAAATGTAAAAACAGAAGGAAGAAACGCCAACAACGGTGTAAGGAATGTGTACCAACCGTGTTTCACACGATTGTACATAATTCCTTTTGTATATATTATGCTTGTATCTTCGCTCTTCCCTCGCACTAAAACGAACATGAAAATTCATGTCTGGTTTATCCTCAGTAATATTGTCTGTCTTGTGAACTTGCTATGTCCTGTTGCCTTGAGGTTTTGTATATAAGGAGAGTGTTCCACAATAATATAACTCAGTCGTTTCCAATCTGCCTTTGAGTTCACACCCTTACTCGACGCCATCACAAATGGCTGCAAAGAAGAAATAAATTTACCCATATCAATCTTCTTAATGAATTGAGACATGAACCATCTGATTATAACAATTTTCTTCGCATGAATGAATCAGTGTATAACGAGTTGCGGTCACTTTTATCTCCCTTGATTTAAAGGAACCCAACTGTAAAATAAATCAAAATTACAAAACTGAAACCAAAAAAATTTAAACTAGCCACATCAAATGATTGTTAATAACTGAGAGACCTGTTCAGGTACACCTGATGAAAGCGCCACACACAACTGATAAAATTTTCATCAGTTTTCAGGTCGTATGAGAGGCTATCTGGTGTACATGATAGTGCATGGCCGGCCTTAAGAATCTTCATACTGCATTCTTCACAATGTTCCTATTAGATTAGTAATGGAAATGTTTATATTTAGAAATGTGTATGCAGACTGACGCTACTTTTCTCCTTCAGGAAATAGAAATGTGTATCCCCAAAGAGGTCTCTGAGATATTTTATGACAAGTAAGGCGGGTCCTTTTCTTGAAGGAAATTGTCCTGAGATGCAAATCAATCCTGGATTCGTCACGGGTGACGATTGGAATAAAGTGGGAATTAGTGCATTTCATTTATGTATAAACACATCTACGGTTTGCTCAGTCTTCTGATAAGTAGACTGAAGATTGAATTGTTCTCTAAGTGTTTTGACAGTAAACGAGCAATATGCGGTGTAAAATGCTGAATGTATACGATAAAATAACTGTAAAGATCCTATAGAGATAGGATTCCCCTGCTATATAGGAACAGAAAAGCAACCCTTAGTGTAATGCAAAGTAATAACATGGGTTTAAGGTGCTATTCCAACTGGCTTTAATGGTATTATTTATAAGGATACCAATTCGGCACTCCATGTAATATATTTAGATAAATTTCATCTATTAGATTGAAACTTTAGAACAACCGTACTAGATGTATTATTGATACTTCTTCATTCATCATCTCCTACTTCGCTCTTTATAGTCCTCAGCCATGTAGGCCTGGGTCGTACAACTCTTCTAGTGTCTTGTGGAGCCCAGCTGAACGCTTGGTGAACTAATCTCTCTTGGGGAGCGAGAAGCGCACACCCAAACCATCTCCATCTACCCATCACTATGATCTCATCCACATATGGTGCTCGATCAATCTCTCTTATAGTTTCATTTCTAATTCTCTCCTGCCATTTAACTCCCAATATCCTTCTGAGTGCTTTGTTTTCAAATCTACTAAATCTATTAGATATTGTTTCATTGTCAAACCATGACTCATGTCCATAAAGTAACACCGATCACACTAAACTGATATATTGTCTGATTTTTATATGTAATTTCAGGAGAATTAATTTCCAAATTTTATTCAACTTAGCCATTGTCTGTTTTTTTTTTTTCCCCTAAACTCTAATTCTAAAGACCCTTTATTGAAGATCATAGTTCCTAAATGCTTAAATGATTCTACCTCATTAATCTTTTCTCCTACCAATGATATTTCATCTTCCATTGCATACTCCGTTCTCATCATCTCTGTCTTTCTTCTATTTTTCTTCAGCCCAACTTCGTGTGATATTTCATGCGTTCTGGTAAGCAACCTTAGCAAATCCTGTGGTGTTCTGCTAATAAAGACAGCATCATCACCATACTCTAGGTCCTACAGTGGTTCTCAACCTTTTACTACCATGCCCCCTCCACAATTATTTTTTTATCGCCACGCCCCCCCCCCCTTGCATATAAAGATAAATTTCACTTGCAGATTTAATATGAAAAGGAATAAAAAAAGCCTTATGGGTTGTATAGTCAATTTACTAAGTAGGAAATAAAGTGAGATAATTGACATTTTCACTTCTACAGGATAACTTGCTTAACTTATTTAGTGAGATACCTGACACTGCTTCTTGGATACCAGATCTTGAATACGAGGTTTAATGTTAGAGAGTGCACAACGTAAATCATCTTCCACATCCAGGCGGTTTCTGTATTTTGTTTTTATAGCAGTGAGCGTAGAAAATGCAGTTTCACACAGGTACGTTGATCCAAACATTGTTAGAACCCGAAGAGCCTGATGTGAGATCAGAGGGTACACAGAATGGTATTTAATCCAGAATGTCTCCAAATCCAAATCGTTGAATTCATCCTTAGCTGTGGAATTAAACTTTAACTCAAGAAACTCCTCTTGAATTTCCTCAGCAACATTAGCGAATTCACACTGAAAAGGATTCCTAATGAATTTCCAGGATTCACGCATGTCATCTATGTCTGGAAAGTATTTCGTGAATTCTGCTTTCAAGCTGCTTAGATGAGTGATTATAAGGATCTTTAACTCAGGGTCAAGGTTACCATGAGCGAGCCCAGAATCTAAGTTCCTAAAACTGGCTGCATTTCCCTGCTGAATTCGACATTTCCAGAGGTCGAGTTTGGCCATGAAAGTTCGAATGGTGTCGTGGTGAGAGATGATGTGGATATTTTTCCCTTGTAGTTTAAGGTTCACTGCATTCAAAGATTCAAAAATATCCACCAAGTAAGCTAGAATTATCTGAAAGCTGTCAGACTTGAATTTGTCATGAAGGGCTGCCTTCTGCTGTGAATCTAGAAATATTATTACTTCTTCTCGTAGCTCATAAAGCCTTTCAAGCATGTTTCCTTTTGATAACCATCGTATGTTTGTGTGAAAAAGCAGGGCTTCATGTTCAGAATCCATATCCTTACACAATAATTTGAAGAGACGACTGTTTAAGGCTCCAGATTTGATGAAATTTACTACCTTTATAGCCACGTTTAGAACATCCCTCATTTCATCAGGCAAAGTTCTGGATGCTAAAGATTCACGGTGAATTATGCAGTGTGTACTTATTACAGAAGGATTTTTTTCTTTCACCTTTGTGATGAACCCAGAACGCAGGCCAACCATGGCTGGGGCTCCATCAGTACACACCCCTATTAGTGAGTCCCAAGAAAGTTTATTTTCCTTAAAAAAGTCTGATGTAACTTTATAAATGGCTTCTGCTGTTGTACAACTTTCCATGGGGCAACAAAACAAAATTTCCTCCTTTATATTGTTGCCTGACACAAAACGAGCATACATCAAGAACTGAGCACACTGAGCGATATCGGTCGTTTCATCACACTGGATTGCAAAAACAGGCGAGGCTCTTACTAGTTCGAGTGTTTGTTCTTTGATATCTTGAGACAGTTCATGGATCCTTCTCTGGACTGTATCGTTTGGCAGGGAAATTTGGGAAAGCTTATTTGCACTATCTTTACCAAGAATGAGGGACACAAATCCAAAACGAATATAATCTTCGTTATACTTCCGCTTTTTGGCACTCATTGCAACGTAGTTGGAGTGAAACTGGCAAAACGTATCTGCGATCCAGATAATATGCATTTGTAAATTAAGGTATTTTTCACCTCTTGATGATAACCACCACAGTATGATTATCACAGCTACATGATCAATGAGTGAGAAGGACAGAGAAAGAGGGAGAAAGATATATCCAAAATTTTTTGAAAATTTTGAGGCTAAACACGAGATTGGCAGAAAATTGAGACAATATAAGAAATACATCCAGCCTTGGACGTTAAATTAACCTTGAAGGAAAAGAAGAAGGAAAAAAGGAGAGGAAATAATATATATATATACATATATATATATATATATATATATATATATATATATATATATATATATATATATATATATATATATATATATACAGAGAGAGAGAGAGAGAGAGAGAGAGAGAGAGAGAGAGAGAGAGAGAGAGAGAGAGAGAGAGAGATACAAACATTTATAACTAAATTTTATATACATATATATACATAAAGTATATATATATATATATATATATATATATATATATATATATATATATATATATATATATATATATATATATATATATATATATACATACACGAATCTCTCTCTCTCTCTCTCTCTCTAATACAGCCCTATATATATATATATATATATATATATATATATATATATATATATATATATATATATATATATACATGAATCTCTCTCTCTCTCTCTCTCTCTCTCTCTCTCTCTCTCTCTAATACAGCCCTACTCGCTGACTCTACCTCTCTGACTCGGTCACTGATCATATGGTTGAGATAATCATGAAGTGGTGGTTATTAGTACATCTTCTTTTGCAAATAGTAAAATTTGAGACCATTAACTTATGATTTTTACAATATGAAGGAAAAATAGCTAAAACAAAATATACATCTTCAAAATTTTGCAGTAATCTTAGCAACGGTCTCTCAACATATTTCGGTATATTGATAAACATAGAAACTGATATATTTTTTTTTCAAATAAAGGACAATAACCCCACCAATGCAGGGCAGCCCATCAACGACACAGGGAAAACAAAACTAGTCAAAAATAATTGATAGGAAAAAAAATTAATCCCCAGAATATATCTCTCCCCTTTTCTTTCATTCACATTCACACAAACCTGACAATGTTAATGGGTCGATAAGAAACTGAGATAATATACCTCAACAATTTCGCCTGTAGAAACGGCAAGGAAGAAATGTTCAAATACTTTCGGACATGTGTGGTAAACTGGGAGTGTTGACAGGGACTGTGTTGATAGTGTGTACGGTGGGACTGGGTGTGAGAAACGGATCTCATAGCTCACCAGTAAGGGACACGTATTATACACGTCCACGACAGGCAATGTACTCTACGGTAGCCTACGTGGAAGGAGAAAGCATGAATTAGTAACGATGATATTACTTTATTATATAAAACTTTCACCATTATTATTATTATTATTATTATTATTATTATTATTATTATTATTATTATTATTATTATTATATTTTTTACTATAATGTCTTTTTTATTTAACTGATCTAGTCTAAAATAACACAACTTATTTTTTTTTCATTTATAGCTGCATTATTCTCCTGAGGCTCACGCCCCCCTTTGAATCCTCTTGCGCCCCCCTAAATTCCTATCACCAGAGCATGCAAAGTATTCCAGTATTGAAAATCCAGGAATGACTGGAGAGAATATTTAGACAGTAAAGGAAGGTGATGCTGACAAAGCTGTGAATTCAGGAAGTGACTATGGTGTAATAATTGTTCATAGAATTTTTTAAGGGTTGTCTCCACGATGAGAGGGTGATTTTTGCCAATTTTTTTTTTTTGCTAAAAGTCTTCCTTTTGCCTATCAGAAGGCCGTGATATGTGTAGAATTCATCTCCAGCCTCTATAATGCCCCCCTTATGTTAATAGTAAAAATACGAAATATCATTAGTAATTTTCTAATTTATATAGTTTACCCCCTAAAAACTGTTCAAAGTCGTTTTCTCATATCAGTGACATCAAAGAAAATGGGCTCAGGGGTGACTATGATTTTATATCCAATATTTTCGTCATCAGACAAATATCGTAATTTCTCGTTTTTTCTTTTTCGGGAGAGGGGTGTATTTCTTTGCTTGTCCTGCTCTTATGCCTTAAGTAATATAATATTTAGATGTTTTAGGCCATCAAGTGACATAATACCTACAAACTCTCAGAA
>NC_090734.1:4955941-4965941 GCF_036898095.1 Palaemon carinicauda
GCCCAGTGAGGAAAGGAAATAAGGAAATAAATAAACTGCAAGAGAAGTAATGAACAATTTAAAAAGAATCAAATATTTCAAAAACAGTAACAATATGAAAGCAGATCTTTCATAAACTATCAAAGGATATGTCAGCCTGTCCAAAATAATGACATTTGCTGCAAGTTTGAACTTTTGAAGTTTTGCTACTTTAAACGAAGGAGGGTCTTTATTAGTATGCCAGGATGCCAAATAATTCATTCATCCCAACAGCGAAACAAGGAAATAAATGAGGTTCAAGAGAAGCAATAAACAACCAAAGCAAAACATCAAGAGAACAGCACCATTAACAAATAAGATCTTTCATATAAAGACTATAAAAAACTATACAATTTTATATATATATATATATATATATATATATATATATATATATATATATATATATATATATACAGGGTGTCCCAAAATAATATATATACCCTTTGGATTATTACAACTTGTTCAATTTATTGATAGTAACGTGGAAAACAGATTCACAGGAGAGAAAAAATGCACATTTAAAAATCTGAGATTTCACAGTAAAAAGTAAGGATACATGGGGCAATTTGAGAAGGTAAAAAAAAAAAAGATCAGATCACATAAAGTGTTCAAACTGGTTACCGTTTTGCTCAATATACTTTTCGCATTGTGAAAATATGGAACTAAAAACAGTTAGTAGCATTTCTCTCGGTATCTGAGCACATTCTTCTTCAATTACCTCTTTAAGTTCGTCATTTGTTTTAGGTTTTCTGCTGCGCACGATTAGAAATGCCATGGACGCTCGATTTTGGGATACCTGTTTCACGTGACAGTTGACGAACAGATTTTCGTGGGGAATTGTGAACATTAGCAATAACATCTTGCTCTTTAGTTGGGCTTATGGATGTGTTCCTCCTGAATGTCCTTTTCTCATGCACTGGATGGTCCCATGATTCTCAAAGTTATCTACGATTCGCGAAATTGTGACGTGTGTTGGGGCAGCTCTGGAGCTCACTCGTAAATCGTCTTGGCACTTCAGCTTTATTTTCACATTCCCAAAATGTTTTCAGAGCAAATTTATTTTGCTCGAACGTAAGCCCCGGATCCGTTATTCTTACTCCAATATCAAATCTGAAATAGAAAAAAAGTTTATTAGCTATTCAAAGCCAATGAGTGTATTCATATATATATATATATATATATATATATATATATATATATATATATATATATATATATATATATATATATATATATATATATATATATACACACATAAGTAAATATTTCTATTCTCATTACGTTTTTTCTTTGAAAACTTATCGGGATATATATTCATCATAACTAAACAATTCCCAATCTCTGAAAGAAAACATCTTCATAGGAAAATTCCAAAGCAAAAAGGAATATGACAGGAAAGAGGAGCCACGACAATAAAAGTTCAGCAGTTAATCATCCCACAAAGTCAAGAAGAATTGTTTGGTAACCTCAGTGTATTCAGTGTAGGATCCCATTGAAGAGCAGGAACGAGAAGGACGGAAATCCTCCAACCAATATTGACTGAGTATAACTTAGCGCTTGTTCCCGGAACAGCTGTTGTTGATCCCACGCACGTATAACGTTCGTTCGTAACTTGAAGTAAATATCAATTAAGGAATTATAGCTTTTCATCAAAGATTGATTGGTCTGTTAATTGTTGGGGGGAAATTTGGAGTTCTGTTTTTGGTTAGGCAATATGCTCCTGGTTGAAATATATTATAATAGAAATCACATGATTTACACTATAAATACAATTATATAAAGCCGCACACACATACTCACATATACATGCACATACACATAGGCATATATATATATATATATATATATATATATATATATATATATATATATATATATATATATATATATATATATATGAGTGTGATAATTTTTACCAGATTTAAACGTGTTTATCATATTTCAAATAAGCCATATATATTAATACATTAAAGTGTGGATTCTCTAAACGACCTCAGGATCAGAGCCCTAGGCGAAATCACTCAAAGACTATAGTATCAGACCTGCCGGGATTTGAACCCTGGTCCAGGATACCTGTATGCCAGTGACCATGCCACTTAGTGGCTGAGTGGATGGTCACTGGCATACATGTATCCTAGAACAAGGTTCAAATCCCACCCGGTCAGATACTATAGTCTTTGATTGATTTCGCCTGGGGCTCTAATGCCGAGGTCATTAAGAGAATCCAGACTTTAATGTATTAATATATATGGCTTATTTGATATATTTATATATATATATATATATATATATATATATATATATATATATATATATATATATATATACTGTATATATATACACACACACAAACACACACACACACACACACACACACGCATATATATATATATATATATATATATACATATATATATATATATATATATATATATATATATATATATATATATATATATATATATATATATATATATATATATATATAGATGCATACAATATATATACATATATATACATATATATATATATATATATTTATATACATCTATACATATATCTATATATATATATGTATATATATATATATATATATATATATATATATATATATATATATATATATATATATATATATATATATATTCATATATATATATATATATATATGTATATGTATATATATATATATATTTATATATATATATATATATATATATATATATATATATATATATATATATATATATATATATATATATGTATGTATATATATATATATTTGTTAGTGTATAAGTGTGTGTGTAAATTGATGAGCATATATATATATATATATATATATATATATATATATATATATATATATATATATATATATATATATATATATATATATATATATATATATATATATGTGTGTGTGATAAATTTTTTTTTGCACATTTATCATTGACTTTTATCTTTCTTCCTGGCGGAGTGGTATGGTCACTGGCATACAGATATCCTGTACGAGGGTTCAAATCCACGCCGGTCCGATATCATAGTCTTTGGGCGGTTCCACCTTGGGCTCTGATCCCAAGGTCGTTAAGAGAATCCAGACTTTAATGTATTAATATATATGGCTTATTTGAAATATGAAAGAAACACGTTTAAATGTGCGAAAATTTTATCATTAATCGAATGCCAAGTCCCAAACCTACCAATTAGCTACGATGGTGAAGATGGGTTGATTTCAGTTCTAAGTACAGAAAACCTGAATTTGACAGGTATATGTATAGAAGAATTGTCATTGGCTTTTATCTTTCTTCGTGGCGGAGTGGTATAGTCACTGGCATTCAGATATCCTGGACGAGGGTTCAAATCCACGCCGGTCCGATATCATAGTCTTTGGGCGGTTCCGCCTTGGGCTCCGATCACGAGGTCGTTAAGAGAATCCAGACTTTAATGTATTAATATATATGGCTTATTTGAAATATGAAAGAAACACGTTTAAATGTGCAAAAAAATTATCATTTATCAAATGCAAAGTCCCAAACCTACCAATTAGCTACGATTGTGAAGATGGGTTGTTTTCAATTCTAAGTACAGAAAACCTGAATTTGACAGGTATATGTAAAGAAGAATTGTCATTGACTTTTATCTTTCTTCGTGGCGGAGTGGTATGGTCACTGGCATACAGATATCCTGGACGAGGGTTCAAATCCATGCCGGTCCGATATCATAGTCTTTGGGCGGTTCCGCCTTAGGCTCTGATCCCGAGGTCGTTAAGAGAATCCAGACTTTAATGTATTAATATATATAGCTTATTTGAAATATGAAAGAAACACGTTTAAATGTGCAAAAAAATTATCATTAATCGAATGCCAAGTCCCAAACCTACCAATTAGCTACGATGGTGAAGATGGGTTGATTTCAATTCTAAGTACAGAAATCCCGGAATTTGACAGGTATATGTATAGAAGAATTGTCATTGACTTTTATTTTTCTTCGTGGCGGAGTGGTATGGTCACTGGAATACAGATATCCTGGACGAGGGTTCAAATCCGCGCCGGTCCGATATCAGTCTTTGGGCGGTTCCGCCTTGGGCTCTGATCCGAGGTCGTTAAGAGAATCCAGACTTTAATGTAATAATATATATGGCTTTTTTGAAATCATATATATATATATATATATATATATATATATATATATATATATATATATATATATATATATATATATATATATATATATATATATAAATATATATATATATATATATATATATTGTATATATATATATATATATATATATATATATATATATATATATATATATATATATATATATATATATATATATATATATATATATATATATATATATATATATATATATATATATATATATATATATATATCATACCTGGGATCGAACGCTAGCCCCTTCTAATGAAAGGCCAGCTGGTAGCGGTCAGGTTCCAATTTCTTTTATGGGCTCTCGTGACATGGTTGGTTTCGACCTGGCCTTTAATTAGAAGGGGCTAGCGTTCAATCCCAGGTATGAAGTAGAAATTTATTTCTATTTGAACACGATGTTGCGTTGATATTAATCCATATTGACTCATTAGGGGTAATTTGAATGAATTACTAGCAATTGTGTCCCGTGGTGGCCCGGGAAATTGGGTAAAACTCGCTGGTAAGAGACTGATGTGTCGCCAGGTAAATCCTCGGACAGCTGGTAGCGGTCAGGTTCCAATTTCTTTTATGGGCTCTCGTTACATGGTTGGTTTTGACCTGGCCTTTCATTAGAAGGGGCTAGCGTTCGATCCCAGGTATGAGGTAGAAATTTATTTCTATTTGAACACGATGTTGTGTTGATATTAATCCATATTGACTCATTAGGGGTAATTTGAATGAATTACTAGCAATTGTGTCCCGTGGTGGCCCGGGAAATTGGGTAAAACTCGCTGGTAAGAGACTGATGTCTCGCCAGGTAAATCCTCGGACAGCTGGTAGCGGTCAGGTTCCAGTTTCTTTTATGGGCTCTCGTGACAAGGTTGGTTTCGACCTGGCCTTTCCTTAGAAGGGGCCTGTGTTCGATCCCAGGTATGAGGTAGAAATTTATTTCTATTTGACCACGATGTTGTGTTGATATTAATCCATATTGATTCATTAGGGGTAATTTGAATGAATTACTACCAATTTTGTCACGTGGTGGCCCGGGAAATTGTGTAAAACTCGCTGGTAAGAGACTGATGTCTCGCCAGCTAAATCCTCGGACAGCTGGTAGAGGTCAGGTTCCAATTTCTTTTATGGGCTCTCGTAACATGGTTGGTTTCGACCTGGCCTTTCATTAGAAGGGGCTAGCGTTCGATCCCAGGTATGAGGTAGAAATTTATTTCTATTTGAACACGATGTTGTGTTGATATTAATCCATATTGACTCATTAGGGGTAATTTGAATGAATTACTACCAATTGTGTCACGTGATGGCCCGGGAAATTGGGTAAAACTCGCTGGTAAGAGACTGATGTCTCACCAGGTAAATCCTCGGACAGCTGGTAGCGGTCAGGTTCCAATTTCTTTTATGGGCTCTCGTGACATGGTTGGTTTCGACCTGGCCTTTCATTAGAAGGGGCTAGCGTTCGATCCCAGGTATGAGGTAGAAATTTATTTCTATTTGAACACGATGTTGTGTTGATATTAATCCATATTGACTCATTAGGGGTAATTTGAATGAATTACTACCAATTGTGTCCCGTGGTGGCCCGGGAAATTGGGTAAAACTCGCTGGTAAGAGACTGATGTCTCGCCAGGTAAATCCTCGGACAGCTGGTAGCGGTCAGGTTCCAATTTCTTTTATGGGCTCTCGTGACAAGGTTGGTTTCGACCTGGCCTTTCATTAGAAGGGGCTAGCGTTCGATCCCAGGTATGAGGTAGAAATTTATTTCTATTTGAACACGATGTTGTGTTGATATTAATCCATATTGACTCATTAGGGGTAATTTGAATGAATTACTACCAATTGTGTCACGTGGTGGCCCGGGAAATTGGGTAAAACTCGCTGGTAAGAGACTGATGTCTCGCCAGGTAAATCCTCGGACAGCTGGTAGCGGTCAGGTTCCAATTTCTTTTATGGGCTCTCGTGACATGGTTGGTTTTGACCTGGCCTTTCATTAGAAGGGGCTAGCGTTCGATCCCAGGTATGAGGTAGAAATTTATTTCTATTTGAACACGATGTTGTGTTGATATTAATCCATATTGACTCATTAGGGGTAATTTGAATGAATTACTACCAATTGTGTCACGTGGTTGCCCGGGAAATTGGGTAAAACTCGCTGGTAAGAGACTGATGTCTCACCAGGTAAATCCTCGGACAGTTGGTAGCGGTCAGGTTCCAATTTCTTTTATGGGCTCTCGTGACATGGTTGGTTTCGACCTGGCCTTTCATTAGAAGGGGCTAGCGTTCGATCCCAGGTATGAGGTAGAAATTTATTTCTATTTGAACACGATGTTGTGTTGATATTAATCCATATTGACTCATTAGGGGTAATTTGAATGAATTACTACCAATTGTGTCACGTGATGGCCCGGGAAATTGGGTAAAACTCGCTGGTAAGAGACTGATGTCTCACCAGGTTAATCCTCGGACAGCTGGTAGCGGTCAGGTTCCAATTTCTTTTATGGGCTCTCGTGACATGGTTGGTTTCGACCTGGCCTTTCATTAGAAGGGGCTAGCGTTCGATCCCAGGTATGAGGTAGAAATTTATTTCTATTTGAACACGATGTTGTGTTGATATTAATCCATATTGACTCATTAGGGGTAATTTGAATGAATTACTACCAATTGTGTCACGTGGTGGCCCGGGAAATTGGGTAAAACTCGCTGGTAAGAGACTGATGTCTCGCCAGGTAAATCCTCGGACAGCTGGTAGCGGTCAGGTTCCAATTTCTTTTATGGGCTCTCGTGACATGGTTGGTTTCGACCTGGCCTTTCATTAGAAGGGGCTAGCGTTCGATCCCAGGTATGAGGTAGAAATTTATTTCTATTTGAACACGATGTTGTGTTGATATTAATCCATATTGACTCATTAGGGGTAATTTGAATGAATTACTACCAATTGTGTCACGTGGTGGCCCGGGAAATTGGGTAAAACTCGCTGGTAAGAGACTGATGTCTCGCCAGGTAAATCCTCGGACAGCTGGTAGCGGTCAGGTTCCAATTTCTTTTATGGGCTCTCGTGACATGGTTGGTTTCGACCTGGCCTTTCATTAGAAGGGGCTAGCGTTCGATCCCAGGTATGAGGTAGAAATTTATTTCTATTTGAACACGATGTTGTGTTGATATTAATCCATATTGACTCATTAGGGGTAATTTGAATGAATAACTACCAATTGTGTCACGTGGTGGCCCGGGAAATTGGGTAAAACTCGCTGGTAAGAGACTGATGTCTCGTCAGGTAAATCCTCGGACAGCTGGTAGCGGTCAGGTTCCAATTTCTTTTATGGGCTCTCGTGACAAGGTTGGTTTCGACCTGGCCTTTCATTAGAAGGGGCTAGCGTTCGATCCGAGGTATGAGGTAGAAATTTATTTCTATTTGAACACGATGTTGTGTTGATATTAATCCATATATATATATATATATATATATATATATATATATATATATATATATATATATATATCTATCTATCTATCTATCTATATATATATATATATATATATATATATATATATATATATATATATATATATATTATATATATATATATATATATATATATATATCTATCTATCTATCTATCTATCTATCTATCTATATATATATATATATATATATATATATATATATATATATATATATATATATCTATCTATCTATCTATCTATCTATATATATATATATATATATATATATATATATATATATATATATATATATATATATATATATATTCATAAACAAGGGGTTAATAGATTTAAAAACTCTTTACTCTGTCTGAGCCAGTACTCGAATAAAACAGTAGCATTAGGTGGGTTTTGTAACATATGGTTATTTTGAGTTTTCCACAAACACCTGTCGATCTGCTGAACTAGGGTTTGAGATCCGATCAAGCTCGATAGTTTTTAGTAATATCTGCAACCTCATCATCCTTTGGGGAGCCTAAAGGTCTACCTAGTGAGTCATGGCCTTCTCTTGTCCAAGTTTTGGTTGGACACAAGTTGCTTGGGTGCTGATCATATGTATATATGGCAATCTCTAGGGCATAGTTTCTGCTAGCTAGGGCATTGCTCTGTTAGCTTGGGCATTGTCACAGTCCTTTGCCTATTACTTTCGTGGAAGACTTTTAATCACTTAGACCTTGCAGGACAGAAACTGAAGTCACTATGATCATTTAATACTAAATATTTCATTCACTTAATTCATATAGTCATGCTTTCTCCATCATAAGACTCAGTGCTGCACTGTATTCTAGAAGCTTTATCCAAGCTCTGACCAAGTGTGGAACGATCTTCCTAATCGGGTAATTGAATCAGTACAATTTTAAAAGTTTACAATTACAGCAAATGCTTATATGTTGAGCAGGCTGACACAAGTCTTTTTAGAGTTTATTTATAAAAGATCTGTTTTATTGTTGTTACTCTTTTGGAAATAGTTTAATTTTGCATTAGTTCTCTTGTAGTATATTTCCTTAGTTCACTCCTCACTGGGTTATTTTTCCTTGTTGGAGCTCTTAGGCTTATACCATCCTGTTTTTCCGACTAGTGTTGTTGCTTAGCTAATAATAATAATAATAATAATAATAATAATAATAATAATAATAATAATAATAATAATAATAATAATAAATCCCCTTTCCCAAGAATGTCTAATTCATCATGTAATTATTCCCACTGTAAATGCATTATGCATATCTTAGCTTTCTGTCAACAGTAAAGGAGCGAGAAGGCTATGGTCTACCACCGAAGATGCTCTAATCTGCATCTTTATATATGTGAGGAGCCCAGAGAAGCAGAGAGGCTGGGTATATCTACAGTCCCTATTTGCAAAAAATACGTGATTGGTGCCTGATCTGGGCCCTTATCATTTGCTTGGATGGAAGAAGAGCACCAGCATTGCCTGTAAGGGATTTCCATAGGAAAACAAGTGATTTAGTGAATCTAGAAAGAGGTGCATTATTCGAATTTGGAGAAGAATTGTTCAACTTCTTGAAGATTCAAATTGAATGGTTGAAATAAATCAGAATTAAAATAAATATCTCTCTCTCTCTCTCTCTCTCTCTCTCTCTCTCTCTCTCTCTCTCTCTCTCTCTCCTCTCTCTCTCTCTCTCTCTCTCTCTCTCTCCGACAATTCTTCAATTAACGATTGCTATAATATCAAATGAATAACAAAGTATATTTAAACCACTGTAAGAAATTAATATAATATTTATATTTCAAATCCGAAAAAGCGTAAATTATTGAAGACTTAAAACTAATGTAACGATAAAGCAATAACATTTTCTTGTCTGGGACATATGAGAAATAATTAAAAAAGCAAACCGACTAAAGAAGATAAACACACAAAAGAAACAAGAAAGAGGCCTATACTTGAAGACCTTAAAATGCTAGTATTTGTTTCCATAGCCAACATGAAAAGTCTGGCGGGTTAAAAAAAAGGAGAATAACTTCTAGAGATAAAAATGAGAAGACAAAAACTGGTGAATTTTTTCTTGTAAGAAAGGACAGTACTAGTGAAGAGACACTGAACTTTGTGATTCTGCCAGATTTATTGATTTCCTGCCAAAAAGAGCACTGGCCACTTTACTGAGCTCTGTGTTTCTGACAGAATTGTTGATTTCCTAGGTAGTAGGCTGGCCAAGCCACTAGTCATATGTTGAGATACTACCGTTAGAGAGTTATGGGGGGTCCTTTGACTGGCTAGACAGTACTACATTGGATCCTTCTCTCTGGTTACGGTTCATTTTACCTTTGCCTACACATGCACCGAATAGTC
>NC_090734.1:4975941-5000941 GCF_036898095.1 Palaemon carinicauda
TATATATATATATATATGTGTGTGTGTGTGTGTTTGTGTGTGTGTGTGTGTTTATGGAGTAATCTTATATTCCCAACCTTCCACTTAAAATCTTTAAATTTAAACTTCTTCGTGTAGCAATATCAGCTAAATAGAAGCGTCAGTCATTTTCACCTTTTTCTCGATCCATAAGCTCTGTTGATGGAAGATATTATAGACTTGTAGACAAAACTTTATTTTCGATCTTAAAGTAAGCCCCCTGCCATTGTCTCTCCTAATATATATAAAATTATATTTTCCCTAAGGCCATATATTCTAGTATAGGTTACCCTAGAGTGAGTACTGCTTCCATCTGTTATCTTGGTAATGGACAACTCCTCTGTTCACAATATAGGCCAGTTGAAAAATGATTAGAACAGCATCCAGAAACTATTCTGATCGACTGGTCTGCTAAATCTCCGGATCTCAATCCCATAGAAAATTTATGGCCTATATGACTAAGGAATGGGATGGCTCACCTCAGAAAACTAAAGAAGCCATCATAAGCCATTGCTTACCAGTATGGGAGTCTATGCGAGGGGGAAATATCTGCAATAAAATGCTAGAAACATTGAATGACATCTCTCTCTCTCTCTCTCTCTCTCTCTCTCTCTCTCATTTGTTTGTTCTGTTTGTATTGATGGAATTTGTGCATTATATTTTTCCCAAGGACCTAAGATTTTCAAATAAATATACAGTACGCATTTTCTTTTTTATAAATCATAGCTGTATATCATTTACTAAAACTAAAAATATTTTAATATCACTCATAATCATTATTTGTCACTTATTTATTGATGGCTTTAGTATCTAACATCTTTTGATATTTACTTAGGATTTCATTTGACCTAAGTTCTGGAGGTTGGATATTTTGGTCAGGGCACCAGACACCTGTTGAGATACTACCGATAGAGAGTTATGAGGTTTTTTGACTGGCCACACAGTACTATATCGGATCCTTCTCTCTGGTTACGGTTCATATTCCCTTTAACTACACAAGGACACTCTCTCTCTCTCTCTCTCTCTCTCTCTCTCTCTCTCTCTCTCACACACACACAGAATAATCTGGGCTATTCTTTACACATTCTCATCTGTCCTCATACACCTGACAACAAAGAGATTACCATACGATTCTTCTTTACCCAAGGGGTTATAGTACTGTAATTTTTCAGTGGCCACTTTCCTCTTAAGGGTAGAAGAGACTTTTTAGCTATGGTAAGCAGCTCTTCTAGGTGAAGGACACTCCAAAATCCAACCATTGTTCTCTAGTCTTGGGTAGTGTCATAGCCTCTGTACCATAGTCTTCCACTGTCTTGGGTTAGAGTTCTCTTGCTTGAGGGTATGCTTGGCACGCTGTTCTGTTTTGTCTCTTTTCCTATTGTTTTATCAAAGTTTTCATGGTTTATAGAGGATATTTATTTCAATGATGCTACTCTTCTTAAAAATTCTATTTTTCTTTGTTTCTTTTTCTCACTGGGTTATTTTCCCTGTTGGAGCCGGCATCCTGTTTTTCCAATTAGGGTTGTAGCTTTGCAAGTATTAATAATAATAATAATAATTATTATTATAATAATAAGATCCCGCCATTTGTTTAAATGGCTCAGTTTACCTCCCTTCGCCTTTCCCGTAGACCAAGTGCATCTCACGCTTCTCGATTATATCATTGTTATTAAGTCTGTACGTCTCTGAAGATGATGATAAAGGAATTTTACCATACCAAGACCGTGGTAGAATTTCATAAATCTTGCTTTACAGCCGTTTACACAAAAGTCTGATGCAACTATAGGAAGCATAGCTTAGTATGTTTAAGAAGCCAACACAATATGCCAAGACTCTAGAGCCACACTATTATTATTATTATTATTATTATTATTATTATTATTATTCAATATACGTTGTTGTTGAAGATTCTACACATAATAGCCGTGAGTGAATAAGTATGACCTTACAGTTCCTGTTCGTAAAATAAAAGAAAAATATTGAAGAGGTAGAATTAATTATATTTCTAATATCAGAGATAACTCGCCATCTCGCTGATTTAATTATTTATTTATCATGATTTCCTTTCGCTGAAGAAACTCCCCGAGAGACTAGACCTATATAGGTAGCGTTGACTATAACCAAAGGTATGACTTAAAATTATTTATTGCAAGTTTCGAAATCACGATCCTAACTAACATTTCCTTTATACTCTAAACGACTTAAGCAAAAATAAGTAATAACTTTGAATTCACATCCAAAATGCATAAATTGTTTTCATTGGATTGTAGGGTTCTATTTAAAATTTTCTCCTTCTCTCTCTCTCTCTCTCTCTCTCTCTCTCTCTCTCTCTCTCTCTGCTTCCATCCAGACAGTTCCACGAGTAGTCTCGCGGAGTCACGGTGACACAGGGATTCGTGCTACATTAACGCATTCAATGTTTGTTCCGAAATATCATTTAACTAATATTTTGCAGTGATGGAATCATACAAAAAAAGAAAAAATGACCAACGTTGCCTTATATATACAGTTTGCAAAGGGAAATATACGATTTAATACTAAGCGGCAACTTAACATCAACGCTTGTCCGAAGCAAAAATAAAAAGTATCACCAGTTTTGCTGCATACTGTACAAGCAATTGGAAGAAAGAATATCGTATAAATTCAAGCACTATGAAACATGCGATGGCAAGCTTAACATGTTGTTTTATTATCAGTGCGGGAGAGAACAAGAGATGATTATTATTTCTATCTAGGCTACAACTTTAGTTGGAAAAGCAGGATGCTGTAAGCCCAAGGACTCCAACAGGGAAAAATAGCCCAGTGAGGAAAGGAAATACGGAAATAAATAAACTACAAGAGAAGTAGTAAACAACTAAAATAGAATATTTTAAGAACAATAACAACATTATAATAAATCTTTTATATATAAACTATGAAAATTTATAAAAAAAAAAAAACCAGGAAGAGAAATATGATAGAATAGCATGCTTGAATGTAACCTCGAGCAAAAGAACTCTACCCCAAGACAGTGGAACACCGTGGTAAAGAGTCTATTGCACTACCCAAGACTAGAGAACAATGGTTTGATTTTGGAGTGTCCTTCTCCTAGAACAGCTGCTTACCATAGGTAAAGAGTTTCTTCTTCCCTTACCAAGGGGAAAGTAGCCACTGAACAACTACAAGGTAGTATTTAACCCCTTGAACGAAGAAGAATTATTTGGTAATCACAGTGTAAGAGGAGAGAGGAGAATGTGAAATTAATACACCAGACTATTCAGTGTATGTGTAGGCAAAGGGAAAATTAACCGTAACCAGAGATGTATCTAATGTAGCACTGCCTGCTAGTCAAAGGATCCAATAACTCTCTATCGGTATTATTATTATTATTATTATTATTATTATGTGTTCAGCCACATTGGTAGTTGTGCGCGTAAACAAGTGCACAATAGACACATTGCCTGGTTATACTCGCATTCAATGCACAGCCAGCTTGTTTAATATGGCAGCAGCATTTCCCTGTCTATACAAACCCGAGCGGTAAGACTATCTCTGAGGTTGAACAGTGTAAACATTCAATTAAGGTAAATTTTGAAATATATTTTGACAAGTAATTAATATGCGCTTCCATTATCTCTGATAATACCGGTTTCTCGTGATAGTGTGCGCTATGGCATTTTCAAATGACAATAAAACTGTTCTGTAAAGTATCAGTTTAAGTATTGTGTTTTAATGAATTATGAAAGTAAGGAGCAGATAGGAAAAGAAGAACGCAGCACCCACTCCAAACCCTACTTTGCCTCCAAGAAGATGCAGCCCCTTCCCTTCCGTCCCTCGGCAGTCAACGGGAAATACACAAGAGAAGACTTGACACAAAGGCCTGCTTCACAGGTCCTCTACAGACAGGCCAAGCTCTAGGTGCAGAGCAGCCTGTCAAACCCGGGTAAGCCGGCATATTGCCAAGGGCCCCACTGTCGAGCTGGACGGATCCACCAGGGGCTGTCTGCCGCGAACAACGACTAGACGATGAAGAAAAATCTCAATCACCTGTGTGTGTTCCATATAATAAAGGTCCCGACCCAAACACACATCAACCTCCCCGGACGGGCTGCCAACGCAAAAGCCCGTGTCCAGCAATAAGGCTGGGCAATCTATAAGCAAGCAAGCAAGATAGGGAATTGATGCTTAAGACTACAGTAAACTACAGTCAGAGACTCTTCGTAAGGCGCAGATAGGGAATTGATGCTTAAGACTACAGTAAACTACAGTCAGATACTCTTCTCTGTCAGAATTCCCAACATTACCACGGATTTATTCTTAAGATAAAACCAAAGCCTTTTTATTAAGTATATCGACGAATAAGGAGGCATAGGAACATACTAAATCTACTAAATTTGTGAAAGCCTCCTTCATCCGTGAGTTTTACAGTTCACGTCACATATAAGAGATTCCAATGATCTCGCAAACCATTTTATAATGGTTGGTACTCTTAGAAAGGTCAATGGAACACGTATACATTTGATATTATTGAACCCACTTAATCAGTACATAAGCGATATAAAATTCAGAAGAGAATAGAAATATTTTAACTTATAAAAGTTATCCCTTGCTGGAGTCTGGTGCAGAATATAAGATTATGGTAAGAAAATTCTATTCTGTTGCATATTTAGAAAGTTACTCATAAAGTTAAACAGGTAATCAAGAAATAAAGGAAACTCTTTAAACTCTCTCTCTCTCTCTCTCTCTCTCTCTCTCTCTCTCTCTCTCTCTCTCTCTCTCCTCTTTTGCTACGGAAATTCTATTCTGGTGCCTTTTTAAAATGTTCCTCATAAAGATTAATAGATATTTCGAAAATAAGGGGCACTTCTATAAAACGCTCTCTCTCTCTCTCTTTTTGTGTTACAGAAGTTCTATTCTGATGCCTCTCTAAAAAGTTTCTCATGAAGTTTAATAGGTAATTCTAAATAATGGGCACTTCTCTCTCTCTCTCTCTCTCTCTCTCTCTCTCTCTCTCTCTCTCTCTCTCAGTTATGAAAATCTATTCTGATATTTTTCTAAAATATTTCCAGAGAGAGAGAGAGAAAGAGAGAGAGAGAGAGAGAGAGTGAGATAGATTAGATTCTTCGTAAATCTAGGCAAGAGAGTAGATTTTACTTAAATGAGAGAGAGGAGAGAGAGAGAGAGAGAGAGAGAGAGAGAGAGAGAGAGAGAGAGAGAGAGAGATTAAATTCCTCTTAAAATGGGTGTGGACCTCGGAAGAAGGTTGGAAAATGGTCTTAATTTTTCGGGAATCGTTTTTCCTTTCAAAAATTATTAATCGATTGCACATGTGGTTTTCGCAAAAGCCTTTGTTTAAGCTACACGTCGTATTCACAGTCATGGGTTTATCCCCAAATCCTCTAATGTACTAGTAGGGAATCACTCTCAAAGCCGAACTTCGTTTTGATGATTCTTTCAGCGTCTGTCAAAGTATTTGTGTTAGAGTTGTATTGCATATACCAATAAGCGTTGTGTATTCTTAATTAATGGCTAAACAGAAATAGAATCCAATAAATTATTTATACTTTGAATAACAGAACATAAATGAAACAATTGTGTGGGAGATGTAAGAGGTTTAAGAACCTTTGCTTCTTCATATACTTACACGAAAAGTTTCTCTAAATGTTCTCAACTACTGCCCACTCTTCACATTATTCTGCCCTCGTCTTTTGTTATTGTATTTAAAACATGCAAACAATTCACCTAAAAAAACATCATCTTGCTTCTCTTATTAGCTTCCGAAAACATCAGCATTAAGCTATCTGGTTAAAAGATTGCCCATATATTCTAAATATTGCTCCCTTGGACAGAAATCATCTACTAAACAAGAGTTCTGGGAGCCTATCGGAAACGTCCTTGCCGTGGTGATCTCATAGTGTTTGGAACTTTACCATCCTTGTGAGCTGCGGATGGGGGAAGCCTATAAGACTACTTGCTGAGTTATTAGGATATTTGATCAAACTAGTCTCAGTAGGGCAGTATTTTGATATAACGACGTTTTTTAATATGGTCGTGTTTCAGAGAAACAGTAACTCGATTTAGTTTTACAAGTCTTAGAAAACCGAACGAGGAAAGTGAGAGCCTTTCCCAACCAATCAGAGCTATGCAAACCCCACCGTTATTAGCCAATCAGCATCAGCATAGCCTCTCTCTCCCATATGGCCCTTTCCCTTCCTCCCATCAGTCCAAGACTTCAACGACTCACATGGTGGTCTTGCCGTGTATAAATGCGTGTTCTCGCTGTGTTTGACAATTATCTGTTGATTATGGCAGTGCAGAGTGCTAATTACCTCTAGGAACATGGCTTCTAGTAACAGTGACTTTTTAGTTGAAGCGGGTCTATTTCAGGATAATGTTAATGATGTTGATATCGTAATTAGGGGAACAGATGTTCACTCCAAGGTGATCAAGTGAGTTTCAATATGGAGGAAGGAATGAAGTGAATCTACTTGAATATGTTTCTCTTGACTAGTTTTACTGAAGACGTGATCTCGACCATAATTGATGGTGTAGTAATGGTTATTTTGAAGGGCTTCGGTAAATGTTTTTGAAGAATTGGAAGGTGCATTGGTGACCGTTGGACCTTAGGTTTTGTTGGCGATTCGCCAAGCACCATACGGTACGTTGGTGAACTTAGTATCAAACGATGTGCTGTGAATAAGCTTGGTACCATAGGTTAGTAATAAACCTTGTACTTTTGAGAATATTGGTGATAAATCCAATACCATTGGGTATTTTAGTGATAAGCCTAAAACCATGCAGTGTTAGGATAAATCTAGTATTATACACGCTGTGTATCTTGAAGAAAAGCCTAGTGACCAAAGAGTAAATCGGTGATAAGCCTAGTGGTAAAATTATAGTACTAAAATGTCTATTGGTAATAAGATTAATGTCATATTGAGTGTTGGTAATACGCCTAGTGTTGTTGACTGTCCTGGTGTAGACACGGTACCACAACATCTGTAGGTAGTGTTTCGTACTAAATTATAACTATGGATACAATAATGTTTACAATCAATTTTGGCAATTTTAACCGATCATACTTAAGTAACCAAGGACAGAATATAGATGAGCTTGGAAGTATAGAAGTTAGTTGTTTGAAGAAAACACAGAACATTTTTGTTCAATTACGCCCATTACACCTGGGAAGGTCAAACGTCCCTGAAATTGGAGGCATGACCTCATTCGACGGCAACGGGACTCTGCAGAAGAAATTGGAGGCGCAAATGGTGAGTGTTAATTACCATAAACCCTAATAAAAAAAGGGGAGAAATTTATTATCATTCTTCCTCTTTTTTTCATTGATGTTCTGATTATTATATTCGAAACCTGTTGTTTATTGATCTATGTTTTCACCCCATATATACATTGTAATATAACATAGGAATAAATTTTCTAAAATCACCAGAGTTATTAAATATAATTTTCCTTATAACTTATTTATAATACGCGTTCTATGCGACTTGGGAAGTTGTGTAATGCATTTGCATCATGTTTACAATACCATGATAGGAAACTCTACAATTAGAAACACATTTTAAATCTATTCTACATAAAATGTAGGTGTTCGGATATGTCAAATGCACATATGCCTAATGTAGAAACGTTAGGTTTCAGCTCAAACAAACTGTCTTTTGATATCTCAGAAATTGTATTGTTTATAGAAGTGTAAACATCATAAGGGTACAAACACTATTTTTCCTTATTTTTTCTTCACTGTTGTGGAGAATCTTTGCGTTTCTTGAGTGAAATATATGTAAAAAAATCCATTTTCTTCAAAATTTAGAGAGAAAACAAAACATATTTTCAGTACTTGCCGCTAATAAACATAACTTTAAGATTTCTACCATAACAAAATTAGAGACCGTTCTTCATAGAAAATGGGCCACCAGTTTAGCCTATATGGTTTAATCAACTGTTTAAAAGTTTAAACACCAGCGTTTTCTTGCTTGTTTGTTTTTTTATTTTTTTTTTTTTTTTTTATACCTTCGTCAACTTTGTCGCGGCGAAGGTTATGTTTTGATAAGCGTGTGTTTGTATGTCTGTCTGTGTGTTAGTGAATCGCAAAACTCAAAAACTATTTGACCGAATCTCGTGAAATTGGTAGAATGGTTGTATATGATCCAAAGACAAATTGTTTAGATTTTGGGAGTGATTGGGCCAAAAGACAGGGCCAATGTCATGAAAAGGTAAAAAAAAAAAAAAAAAAAAAAAATAAAAGAAGAAAAAAAAAAGACTCTTTGCCATACAGTGGCCAATTTTCATGTGGTTAGCATGAAACAAGTCTCAGAATGTGCACAATTCCATTGCAGATCTTGTATTATACAACATGATATAGGCAAAGGTATGCACTCTACTGAGTGCCCGTTCTAGTTTGTGTATGCATTACGCGTTCTTTTTCTTTTCTCTTTGCTCATTTTGATACTTCCAAATTCCTCAAGAAATATCTGCGCTTAGTAAAAAGAAGTAAAAATATCTTTTAGAATTCCCAACTTGAATGTCCTTGGCGCTGAGACACCAGCTGTGCAGTCGTCAGCAAGCAAATATCGGCAAAGCCTCGTTGCCGAATATGTGACGTCAGTTGCAACAACAATAATTGTCCTCCTAATTTTCACTCATTTTAGCGAATAGTTATATTTTTCGATAGTTCTAAATATTATTTAAGTTTTATAGCCTTTATCGGTAGTACATGATTCTCTTTATTCGATAATGATCGACCGGTTTTCCATTTTGATTTCCTGGTACAAAAAGCACTTCAGCATCCGAACGTGTCGTGTAAATTACTTTTCATTTACTCTCTCTCTCTCTCTCTCTCTCTCTCTCTCTCTCTCTCTTTCCGATATAAAAGGAAAAATATTATTAAACAAATGGAATTTCCTTTATCAAACACCGACTTACAACTAAAATCCTGTGTCAAATACAACATTAACCCTCGTGATGAATATATATATATATATATATGTGTGTGTGTGTGTGTGCGTGTGCGTGTATGTATATATACGTACATACATATATATATATATATATATGTATATATATATATATATGTATATATATATATATATATATGTATATATATATATATATATATATAATCATATATATATATATATATACATATGTATATAATTTTATATATATATATATATATATATACATATGATAAATCAAATGAGAAAACCTAGAAAAAAGTGCCATTTTAGCTTATGTCATCAATGTAATGTATGTGACTAATGTAACTAATCATACCAAAATAATGATATAACGAGTTAGTGTTGGATTATTCATTATTCATCGTAACATGGAAATACAATTGTATATGCATATATATATATATATATATATACACAGTATATATATATATATATATGTGTGTGTGTGTGTACTGCATATACAGTATATATATATATGTATACACACATCATATATATATATATATATGTGTGTGTGTGTGTGCTTGTGTGTGTATGTGTGTATAAATATGTATATATATATATATATATATATACACATATATAAATAATATACATACATACTAACATACATGCCAGCAAAAACATAGTCTACATTTTTTTACTTGCTGGTAATGAAACGATTGCTGGAAAAAAAAAATAACTAAATATTCAATGCAAACTCATATTAATAAATAGATAGAATTTCTTAGCATAAACAAAATAATTTGTCAATATGTAAAATATATAAAAAAAAAAAAAATGGACGAACATCAAACCATCGATAGTTCTGACTTTGACTCACACTTAGCATTCAATTGATTTGAAGTGTTTGTTCTTAATATAGGACTTTGCGAAACGATGCTGCAGAATGTATTACCTTGTTTGTGGTGTTTCCTGGAAACTTGAATAAACAGAGATCAATGGGACGACGAGAAGTGGGCCTATTATTAACCTGCCATTGTTGTAGCTCAATGTTACAACATTATAAATTTTAGGTTGAAGTCAGAATACAAACAATAAAATAGAGTACAGGGAATGGAATGACTCTGCTGTCGAGATGGAATCTTGTAATCAACTCTTCCTAGTTTTCACATGTGGGAGAAAGGACAGAATAAGGTAAAATGTCATAATTTCTTTTGTTAAGATCAATTTAAGAAGCTGATGTTCTCACGTGGGTCTGTCTGTCTATAGTGTCGGTGTTTCTATAACTTAAGAATGAATGAACGGTTTTTAATGATATTGTGAACACTCTTAAAAAGATCTTGATGGACGTTTAATAATTTGCCAACAGTGAAATGATAAAAAGTTTTGATAACTTATCACCAGTGAAATGATAAAAAAAAAAATATTTTGCCACCAGTGAAATGATAAAATGGTTTATTAATTTGCTACCATAGAAATGATAAAAAAAAGTTTTAACGATTCGCTATCAGGGAAATGATGCAAAATATTTAAAATATTTTGCCACCAGTGAAATGATAAAAAAGTTTTGATAATTTGTCACCAGGAAATTTATCCATTTTTTTTTTTACCAATTTGGCAACAGGGAAGTGAGCCCAAAACATTTAGTAATCTACCACCGGGAAAATTATCCTAAACGTTTTAATAATTTTCAACCAGGAAAATTATTAAAAAAAAAATTAAAAAAAAAGTTCAACAATCTGCCACAAGGGAAAAATCCAAAAGAGTTTTGATATATATATATATATATATATGTATGTATATATATATGTTTATATATGTATATATATATATATATGGATATATATATATACACATATATATACATATATATATATATATATATATACGTATATATATATATATATAAATATATATATATATATATATATACATATATATATATGTATATATATATATATATATATACATATATATATATATATATATATGTGTATATATATATACATACATATATATATATATGTATATATATGTATAAAATATATACATATATATATATATATATATATATACATATATATACATTATATATTTTAGGTAGTAGGTTGGCCAAGGCACCAGTCACCCGTTGACGTGCTACCGCTATTATTATTATTATTATTATTATTATTATTATTATTATTATTATTATTATTATTATAAATAAGCTACTAGAGAAGTAATCATCAATTAAAACAAAATATTCTAAGTTCAGTAATAATAGTATTCTTTTTTATATATAAACTATAAGAACTTCAAAATAACAATAGGAAAAGAAATAAGATGAAACGCAGTGCCTGAGTATACCCTCAAACAAAATAACTTCACCCAAATAAAGTGGAAGACCATTCTACAGAGGCTATAGCACTACATAAGACTAGAGAACAATGGTTTGAATTTGGAGTGTTCTTTTCCTAGAAGAGTTGCTTACCATAGCTACCTTTACTAACAGGAAAGTAGCCACTGAACAATTATATTGCAGTAGGTAAACCCTTAAGCGAAGTAGAAATGTTCAGTAGTCTCAGTTGTCAATTGTATGAGGAAAGAATTGGCCAGAATATTCCGTGTATGTGTAGAAATAGAAAAATTGAGCCGTAACCAGCCGCAGCACTGTTTAGTCAATCAAAGGACCCAATAACTCCCTAGTGGTAGTGTCTCAACGGATGACTGATGCAATGGCCAACCTACTACTATTACTATTATTAATACTACTACTACTTTTACTACTACTACTACTATTATTATTATTATTATTATTATTATTGTCATGTTTTGTTGATATTTATTGTTCAATTATTATGTTTATTATTTATTATCCTCATGATTATTATCCTTATCAATAATATTATCAATATCATTAATGGAATCTAGCATCAGGATCTCAAAGAAATAAAATCAACTTATAAAACCAAGGATCTTTGTAAAAAGACTAATATAGAAGCAATTTCTGCTTCGGGTAATTTCATCTGTTTTCTATCTATTTAGTCATCTACAATGGAAGCAACGCGCCCCAGGAGAGAGATTCACACCATATTGGAATTCCATTTTAACCACTATTCTTAACTCCGCATAATATTCCGTTTCGAAACTTAATAACTGGTATTAGGTAACACTGCTGATAAAAGCGTTTATTTTCCATCCTAATGAGAAAATTATAATTGTTGAAAAACTACCAGTTATTTTTACGTTGGTATCTCTGAAATAAAATGTCTTTTTTTTTTTCAATATGGCATGTTGCTAGATCATGTTTTTAAATATTAAAGACATTTAACCGAGAGGCTTTGGGAGATCAGTTTCCAGCCTGGACCACCAATATTCCTTCAAAAATGTCAGGGAAAGAGAAAGAATAAGTGAATGGAGTTTTTAAATAAAAAGCCGTTCAGTGACCTTCTTTGAATTTGAAAGGGTACTCGGCCTTTAAAATCAGACTCTATTCATGTTACGCCTAATATTCAGTCGAAATATTCAATATATTCCAAAATAAGATAGTCCCAGATAAGAACAAAGTACATATCATTCCCCGACGTTATGATGCTAAATCTAGGATGTAAGTATAGAGCGGAGTTGACACAGCATAAATTAGTTTGCTAACAGTGAGACAGACATATTCCACGAACTGTTGGTAAATGTATTAAATGAAATTCATGCAGTAAATATCCAGGACTAATCCCTCCCTTAACCTTACTGGATTGGAAAGGGGCCCTTGGGCGCTGATCATGTGGATATAATGGTCAGTCTCTAGGGCATTGTCATATTCCTTCCCTCTGTCATTCATGATCAATATTTAAACCTTCAAAATTTAAATATATATATTTTTTTTACTTGCATAAATGCTCTAATAATCATAACAGGTAGATAATCAACATAGGTGATGACATATTCACTAAATTATGTTTTTATTTATTTGTTTTAGTAAAACTTGTGATTATGTAATATGATTTTGAAATATTCGTTTAATGTTTAAACTTTTTTATTAATTGCATCCAGAGCAATGTTGCACTTAGAATTACCCGATAATAATGAAAATATAAAAAAATAATGAAATCATATTTAATATTCAGTAATGAAATCTTAGGGAAGAGGTGCAACTGCGTTTTCTTTAGAAATATATATATATATATATATATGTGTGTATATATATATATATATATATATATTTATATATATATGTATATATATATATATATACATACATACAAACATATAAATACACACACACACACACAATATATATATATATATATATATGCATATATATATTTATATATACATACATATATATATATATATATATTTATATATATACATATATGCATATATATAATATATATATATATATATATATATATAAATAGTATTATATATACATATATATATATATATATATATACACACATATATATATATATATATATACAGAGAGAGAGAGTGAGAGAGAGAGAGAGAGACCCTTTTTGTTTGTCTATGCTTAAAGATTCTTAAATCTTCCCAATAGTTGTTTTGCTATATTTAATCATCAAATATAAGTAGAAGATACTAGATATTTTTAAAGCAACGTTTTTCATCTTAAAAATTTTAATTTTCAAAATATCAAGAGAAAAAAAAGGTCTTTATTGCATTTGGCAGTGGGGCAGTTAATGTGATCGACATGTTCGAAGGAAAAGAATTATTTTTAATACAACTTCACTATGGATTTAAGTAGTTTTATGTATATATATATATATATATGTATATAAATATATATATATATATATATATATATGTGTGTGTGTGTGTGTGTGTGTGGTTGTGTGCGTGCGTGTGTTTGTATATGTAATTGTATATACATATAAATATAAACACATGTATATATATATATATATATATACACAAACATATATATACATGTGTAAAAATATATATATGTATATATATATATATATATATACATGTGTAAATATATATATATATATATATATATATTTATATATATATATATATATATATAAAACTATATATACATATATATATATATATATATAAATATATATATATATATATATATATGATAAATTTTGCACATTTTTACGTGTTTTTCATATTCAAATAAGCCATATATATTTTTGATACATTAATGTCTGGATTCTCTTAACAACCTCGGGATCAGAGCCCCAGGCGAAATCACACAAAGACAAGAGCTTGGCTCCGGCCGGGAATCGAACCCTGGTCGGCAAGCTTGTATAGACAGTGACTAAGCCACTTGGCCACGAAGAAAGATAAAAGTCAATGACAATTCTTTTGTACTTATACCTGTCGAATTCAGGTATTTTGTACTTAGAATTGAAATCAACCCATCTTCACCATCGTAGCTAATTGGTAGTTTGTTACTTGGCATTCAATTAATGATAAATTTTGCACATTTTTAAGTGTTTTTCATATTCAAATAAGTCATATATATTTTTGATACATTAATGTCTGGATTCTCTTAACAACCTCGGGATCAGAGCCCCAGGCGAAATCACACAAAGACAAGAGCTTGGCTCCGGCCGGGAATCGAACCCTGGTCGGCAAGCTTGTATAGACAGTGACTAAGCCACTTGGCCACGAAGAAAGATAAAAGTCAATGACAATTCTTTTCTACTTATACCTGTCGAATTCAGGTATTTTGTACTTAGAATTGAAATCAACCCATCTTCACCATCGTAGCTAATTGGTAGTTTGTTACTTGGCATTCAATTAATGATAAATTTTGCACATTTTTATGTGTTTTTCATATTCAAATAAGCCATATATATTTTTGATACATTAATGTCTGGATTATCTTAACAACCTCGGGATCAGAGCCCAAGGCGAAATCACACAAAGACAAGAGCTTGGCTCCGGCCGGGAATCGAACCCTGGTCGGCAAGCTTCTATAGACAGTGACTAAGCCACTTGGCCACGAAGAAAGATAAAAGTCAATGACAATTCTTTTGTACTTATACCTGTCGAATTCAGGTATTTTGTACTTAGAATTGAAATCAACCCATCTTCACCATCGTAGCTAATTGGTAGTTTGTTACTTGGCATTCAATTAATGATAAATTTTGCATATTTTTACGTGTTTTTCATATTCAAATAAGCCATATATATTTTTGATACATTAATGTCTGGATTCTCTTAACAACCTCGGGATCAGAGCCCCAGGCGAAATCACACAAAGACAAGAGCTTGGCTCCGGCCGGGAATCGAACCCTGGTCGGCAAGCTTCTATAGACAGTGACTAAGCCACTTGGCCACGAAGAAAGATAAAAGTCAATGACAATTCTTTTGTACTTATACCTGTCGAATTCAGGTATTTTGTACTTAGAATTGAAATCAACCCATCTTCACCATCGTAGCTTATTGGTAGTTTGTTACTTGGCTTGCCGACCAGGGTTCGATTCCCGGCCGGAGCAAAGTTCTTGTCTTTGTGTGATTTCGCCTGGGGCTCTGATCCCGAGGTTGTGAGCTACACCTGTTTCCTCTGGTTACTCTAGGACAGATTAACCATACGATTTTATTATCTGTGCATATCCAGTGATACGTAGTTCACTTGATACTCATGAAAATTTCTTCTCTTTACAGGAGGACCATCCGAAGTGCGGAAGTGTTTTCTGCAACGTCCGCAGTAAGAACCTCTGCGGACATGAGTTTTGTAGGAGGCACGCAGCATGCGCTGTCTCCAAGGGTGATCTCCAATATTGGGACCCTCAGGTATGTACCGTGTGCACTAACCTGATTACTGAGGCCTTTGATTCCCCTAGGACGGCGGAATCAAGGGATATGGCAAGGGAGAAGCTTCGTACCTGGGTAAGGGGCTTCCAGAAGAACACCTCTGGACCTTATCTTCCAAGTGAGAATATGAGGGCTTACCTTTTCCCTAGGGCATCAGCTGATGCAGTGATTCCCCAGCCTCAAGAGGAGATCCCCAAGTTCAGATCCAAGTGGATGCTGAAGTCGCGGTCGCCTTGCAAGACATCCAGTTGGACGACAGGATGTCTGACGTGTCCGAGCATCTGGAGGACCTCCTGGCAGGAGCCCAGGATGAAGTTCAAGCCCCAGACATTGTAGAGGAAGAGGTCGACAAGGTGTCGGCCACTCCGGTTCAGATTCCTGAGCCTATTCCCTCAACATCGTCCGCTCTCCCAGTAGAGCTGGGACAGGCCCTCTCCTCCATTGTTGGAATGATCCAACAAATGCAGAAGGAGAATCAGGAGAAGGCGGCTACAATGGAACTGCAGATGCAGAGGCTTGCAGCATCACATGGGCCCCAGAAAAGGCTCAATGTGAAAGACCTTCCCTTGTGCTCAGATGCTAACCCGTTGAGGTATGCTGAGCACATGCCGATGACGACTGGAAAGATCGTCATCTCGGATAATTTGGGTTCAGTTCCCCTAGAGGAGGTGGAATTCTGGCCCAGCAAGGGGTCATATCTTGACTGTTATGTCCGGTTGAGGAAGGAACCAGCTTCAAAGGAGGAGACAGAGCCGAAGGAGGTCACAGTGATGGACAATGCTAAGGCTCAAGCTTTGCTTTCATCCTCGATGAAAGAGAGGGGCTTCACGAACTCAAAGGTAGCTGCATTGAGTAAGAAGCTCCCTTCCTTTGTGTCCTCTCCTGCTAGAGCCTTCCCCTTTTTACAGAAAGGGTTTACGGCTGTACTAAAAGCAGTCGAGGCCGGCAAGCCTTGCCCCTCCCTGGAGGAGTGTAAACCCTTGTCGCTGACCCTGCCTATGGACCACAAAGACTGGAAGGACGTCCATCTTACCTTCTCAGTCGGGAAGTTGGAGGCTGATTTTGCCGGATTTCAGTTCGGCGAGGACCTCCCTAAGCTGTCTGACTTGCTTTTGCGGAGAGAGCTCGAGACAAAAGAAAGACTGGCTGCCTCAATGTCTCTTCAGACTACTCCTGAGACGATGGCAAGTGACCCCAAGATCCATGAAATGTTCATGGTAGTGGCCAAGACTCATCTGGCCACAGTGACGAAGGATCTTTATAGCTTCGTCAGGGCGAGGAGACTTGTAGGGAGTTCGTGTTCACCTCGGCTACGGTGAGGCACGAGCCAAGGAAGCTAATCTCCTCCAACATTTGGGGCAAAGACCTTTTCCCTAGCGAACTGGTCAAAGAAGTTGCTGATAGGGCCGCCATGGAGAATAGAAACCTTCTCCAGAAGTGGGGCCTGGCTATCAAAAGAAAGTCTTCCCCGGATGAGGGTCCTCAACCAAAGAGGAAGACTATGAGAACTAGGCTACCATCTCGGCCAGCCAAGCCACTTAGACGGCAACAGCAACTCCAATTGCCATTGCCTTCAGTGCCCCAGATGGTGGCACAAACCCCGACCACATTCCAGTGGGTACCCCAGGCCGTGTCGACACTGTCCACGGCATTCAACCCAACGTTCGAAGGGCAGTCAACTTCCTTTCGAGCAAAGCCTAGAGGAGCAGCCAGAAGCTCGTCTAGGCGCCCCTCAAGGGGAAGGGGACTCAGGGGTGGTCGCGGTCAGGGAGGCAAGACCTCAGGACGGCAGTCCAAGTGAGATGATGCCGGTAGGAGGGAGACTTCAGAATTTTCGGGATCGGTGGACCTTCGATCCCTGGGCCCACAGCCTACTCAAGAACGGACTGGGCTGGAGCTGGTAGAGCACTCCACCCCCGTGCCCTCGGTTTTTCCAACACTCCACCCCCGTTCTGGAGGAGTACATCCAAGAACTGTTGGAGAAAAAAGTGATCCGAAGGGTGAAGTCCATCAAATTCCAAGGGAGGCTGTTTTGTGTTCCCAAGAAAGACTCGGAAAAACTCAGAGTCATTTTGGACTTGTCGCCACTCAACAAGTTCATAGTGAACTGCAAATTCAAGATGCTAACACTGCAACACATAAGGACCTTACTGCCCAAGAGGGCATATACCGTCTCCATAGACTTGTCAGACGCCTATTGGCACGTTCCAATCAACCGTCGACTCTCCCCCTACCTAGGGTTCAAGCTACAACGAAGACTATACGCCTTCAGAGCCATGCCATTCGGGCTAAATATAGCCCCAGGGATCTTCACGAAGCTTGCGAGCGTAGCTCTCAAACAATTACGCCTAAAGGGAATTCAGGTAGTAGCCTACCTGGACGACTGGCTGGTGTGGGCAGCATCCAAGACAGAATGCTTGCAAGCTTCCAGTCAAGTGATCCAGTTCCTAGAGTATCTAGGCTTCAAGATCAACAGAAAAAAGTCTCGACTTTCTCCATCTCAAAAGTTCCAGTGGCTGGGAATCCACTGGGACCTAATGTCACACCGTTTCTCCATCCCGGCGAAGAAAAGGAAGGAGATAGGGGGTTCTGTCAAGAGACTTCTAGTTTCCGAAAGGATATCAAGACGTGAACAGGAGAGAGTACTGGGTTCTCTCCAGTTTGCTTCGGTGACAGACCCAGTGCTAAGAGCACAGCTAAAGGATGCAACCGGAGTTTGGAGAAGTTATGCATCAAACGCGCGAAGAGATCTGAGAAGACCAGTTCCGCTTCGGCTACGTACTCTTCTCAGGCCTTGGTCCCAAGCCAGACATCTAAAGAAGTCGGTTCTTCTTCAGCCACCTCCCCCGTCGGTGACAATCCACTCAGACGCATCGAAGGAGGGATGGGGAGGTCACTCTCATCGGAAAGAAGTCCAGGGGACTTGGTCCAAGCTATTCAAGACCTTTCACCTAAACTTTATAGAAGCTATGGCAGTGCTCCTCACCTTAAAGAAAGTCTCCCCGCATCACTCGATCCACATAAGGTAAGTGATGGACAGCGAGGTAGTTGTGAGATGCTTGAATCGACAAGGATCAAGGTCACCACCTCTCAACCAGGTGATGTTGGCCATCTTCCGATTGGCGGAAAAGAAGAAGTGGTACCTGTCGGCAGTTCACCTTCAAGGAGTGTGCAATGTGACAGCGGACGCTCTATCCAGGTTCACACCGATAGAGTCGGAATGGTCCTTAGACGCAGGATCATTCTCCTTCATTCTGAGTCAAGTCCCAGAACTGCAGATAGACCTCTTTGCGACGAAAGACAACAAGAAGTTGCCCCTGTACGTGTCCCCGTACGAGGACCCCTTAGCGGAAGCAGTGGACGCGATGTCCCTCGACTGGAAGAGATGGTCCAGGATTTATCTGTTCCCTCCTCACAACCTTCTGTTGAGGGTCCTCAACAAAATGAGATCCTTCAAGGGGGTAGCGGCAATAGTGACCGAACAGCGTGTGGTTCCCCCTGGCATTGGAACTACGGTTGAAGTTTCTACCGCTACTAGATCCAGTTCTGACCCAGCGAGTCCAGAAGTCGACTATCTGCGCTTCATTGCAGAAAACCCGGACCCTGCAGCTCATGATTTTCTCTCCCTAGCGGTGAGAAAGCGTTTCGGGATTTCGAAAGACAGCATAGACTTCCTGGAGGAATATAAGTGCCAATCTACTAGAAGGCAATATGAGTCATCTTGGAGAAAATGGGTGGCCTTTGTCAAGGCGAAGAATCCGCAGGAGATCTCGACAGACTTCTGCTTATCTTTCTTCATCCACCTCCATGGTCAAAGGTTGGCAGCTAACACGATTTCGGCGTGTAAGTTTGCTTTGACAAGACCCATTCTATATGCCTTCCAGTCGACCTCGCTAACGAGATCTTTAATAAAGTTCCGAAAGCCTGCGCTAGGCTCAGACCTTCAGCACCTCCAAAGCCCATTTCATGGTCTTTAGACAAAGTTTTTCATTTCGCTTCTCGGTTGAGCAATGAGGAGTGTGCGTTAAAGGATTTGACACAAAAAGTTATTTTCCTATTTGCACTCGCGTCCGGGGCCAGAGTTAGTGAGATTGTAGCTCTTTCGAGAGAGGCAGGTCGTGTTCAGTTCCTGGATGGGGGAGAACTGAACCTGTTTCCGGATCCTACGTTTCTCGCCAAGAATGAGTTACCCACCAACAGGTGGGGTCCCTGGAGAATCTGCCCTCTGAAAGAAGATGCATCTCTATGTCCAGTAGAATGCCTAAAGGTCTATCTTCATAGAACTTCAGACTTCAAGGGTGGTCAACTATTCAGGGGAGAAACATCAGGCTCAAATTTATCTCTGAATCAACTCAGAGAGAAAATCACATATTTTATTCGCAGAGCGGATCCTGACAGTACACCCGCAGGTCACGATCCGAGGAAAGTTGCCTCATCCTTAAATTTCTTTAATTGTATGGATTTTGAACATTTTCGTTCATACACTGGCTAGAAGTCTTCCAGAGTGTTCTTTCGCCACTATGCGAAGCAATTAGAGGAACTAAAGAGATCTGTGGTAGCAGTGGGTCGCGTCGTTAACCCTACTGTTTAACTCTGCGAGGAACAGTGGTTTTAATTGGGACGATTAATTCCAGGGTGAGTGTGTAGTTACATACTGTACTACATACAAAGTGAGGGCACTGAGTTGCCCACGTAGACTGTTCCATTTCCAAAGGTGAACCTAGCATAAGTACAGACATGTGTGCCGAGCGTTTCTAACGCTAATATGATTGATTGTAATACAGACTTTAATGACTTTGATACCTCGGTATCTTAAAAGTGGCATTTAATGTTTTTTCTTTCAGATAAACAAGTTCTGTTCACTATCATACTTATGCTTAAAGTTTTGGGTTATCCTCTTTATATATATATATATTTATATATATATATATATATATATATATATATATATATAAAACATTAACCACTTAATGTACA
The DNA here is from genome assembly GCF_036898095.1 of Palaemon carinicauda. Lineage (NCBI taxonomy): Eukaryota > Metazoa > Arthropoda > Malacostraca > Decapoda > Palaemonidae > Palaemon > Palaemon carinicauda. The sequence continues at coordinate 4,996,608 of NC_090734.1, forward strand.
ATTGAATGTATTGTGAATAATTAAAGTCGGTGTGAAATTAATATTTAGACCTAAGCTACCATTCATTAAAGGAAACAATTATTTTATATAGTATGCATAAGTATATTGGCACTATATAGTGTTATGCTAGATATAAGTATTGATGTATACATGATTATATGTTTATGATATTAATGGTGTATACATATAAATGTATATATGCATATGTATATACGTGTATATATGTATATATGTATATATGTATGTGTATATATATGTATATATGTATGTGTATATATATGTATGTGTATGTGTAAGTATTTATGTATATGTATATGTATTTGTATCTGTATATATGTATATATATGTATATGTGTATATATATGTATATGTATATATGTATATGTGTATATATATATATGTATATATATGTATGTGTATATATATATATATATGTATATATAATTGTATGTTTGTGTATGTTTTGCTTTTGTATTTATATAGATAAGGCTACCGCATTGACATATAAATAACTGTACTGAAAGTAAAATAAGAAGAAAACAAGAATATACCCGCCACTAGAAATGACCCTTTTTAGCAGGTGTCTAACGAGCTTGCGGACTCCTCCTACTCAACACCTGAGTCAAGCCCAGGTAGCGGGTAAGGGAGTGTCATTGTTCTCTAAATCTCTATATGTATGTTCGTACTTTTGCTTTCCCTATAAATTGTAAGAAACCTCTCTCGATAAATCAGTCCTCTGAGGAAGTATCACGAAACTAGTCAGGACTCAAGTGTATATTCCGTATTTTCATTTTCCCTGTGGTTCTTCTGCATATATATATATATATATATATATATATACATAGAGAGAGAGAGAGAGAGAGAGAGAGAGAGAGAGAGAGAGAAACTGGATACAATCTCAACTATATATGCCAAAGAATTTCAGAATACTTATCACGCAACTGGTACAAAATGCTACAATAAATATTCTATTGTAATTCTCTCCAGGTTAAATTTACAGCTTTCAGATTCTAAACATGAAAATCAACATCGTCCATTCCACCGAGTTTCCTCTTTGGAAATTAGTCTTGTTCTAAGATATCCAGGAGAGTTATGAGCATTCGCGAATTTCACGAGTTTTTAGCAAACTTAGTTGGACTTTCAAATATTTTCTCTCCGGGTTTCGAACTGACATAACGTGACTTTAATTGAAGCGTCAAATTACTGTTACGAGTCGAGAAATTACGATTTGATGATGAACGAAGGTTTCACTATCGAATTTTGAGTAAAAGTTTACAGATGTCATGATTATGTATAGTTGGTCTCAGGAATTTCTGGAACACTTCGCTCTGAGGAAGTTCACCCTGTCACACCCTTACTGCACGGTGATTTCTTGTGTTTAAGCCCTACCCTCTTTCTTTGCCAGTTCTCCCTACACTGTCTTTTTGGTTACGCGTAGCACATTAAGATTGTGACACAGTGCACCAAGTGTCTAAGTATCGTGACCTTCGGGTGCACCTCCTCAGATCGAGGTGTACCAACTGTACACGTCACTTGAACTAAGGCGACACCTGAGTTTCCGTAATATTGCTGGTTAGAAATATGAAAAAAAATAACTACCCTTGTGATAGTGTATACCAAAAAGGAATAAGATAAGGTGCGTTACTACACATGTTTCCTGGAGCTCTGTTGCGCTATGTGACGTCACCTGGAGAGTTCCGAGTGTTTATTTGACAGTCCTCTACGATCAGCCCTATTATTCATAAGTCTTTTTGCATTGACAACATTGCATTTATGAAAGTAAGCTATTATTAATGTCTTTATGATTATATTTCCTAAATACATATTATGATAGGCAATATGATAGCAATGGAAATAAAAATTAACGTAAGACATAAACTTAATTCCGAACATTTAATTGAAGATCTCATTACAATCAATAATCTCTCTCTATCTCTCTCTCTCTCTCTCTCTCTCTCTCTCTCTCTCTCTCTCTCTCAATAGAATTAATTTTCATTTTTAGATAACCTTTTTTTTCTTTTTCACACCTTTGCTATGAAATTTGTCCTTCTTAGAGTCTAATATTTCTATTCTAATATGAAACCTATTTCTAATAAAAAAAAAACTCATTATCTCCGCCGAAAAATCAATAGTGGCGCCCTTGAATATATCAATAAGATATGAAACGACTCCTATTCCTGGTTTCAGAGCATCACCCTTGAAAATTTTGAAAAAAATCCTCCCTTTCTTTTAGACTTTCTCTAAAATGATTAGACGGACTATATAATACCTTCCTCTTTACATGATATCCAGACCTCACCTGTTTCATCTATATCAGCTGAGCCTAATGATGCATACTTATTTTTAAATTTAAACGGTAGGAACCCTCCCATCAAATAACTTAAGGCCTCATTTCCTATCAGTACTTCAGGTTCTATCTCTATTAAATTTTCTTCTTGATCTTCCTCAGTCTCGGTCTCATTGTTAACAGGCAGAAGATGCTTCATGAGACACGCAGAGATGCATAAAACAAAATCTAGATCGGTGAGAGCAAAGTTTGAGCTTTAATATGAACCACTTATATTTAAAAACTCTGCAGTGACATAAGATGTACAGTAGCTTCATCATTATTACAAGCATTATGACCCTTACTGGTTAACTATTGCCTCTACCCAGTATGAATAATTGTAGTCGATATCTAAAGTCCAAAGGGGACGGATGATCGTGACAATGACCAATTTGTCTTATGAAAAAAAAAAGTGTTCGACTGTCTTGACATAGCCGTTGATTGATTGATTGATTGATTTGAGGTTTTTTGGTATACTGACATAGCCGTCTTGTCAACAAGAACTCTAATCCTGAAGTTCATGCAACATGTCAGGCAATCCTTTTACTGGAACAGAAACGATTTGTCTTTCACTTTAGCATTAGTATCGAAATCAATCATTTGATTAAGTATTTCGACTTAACGTGGACTGTTCGAGAAAGCATCTCTACTTTTCATTACCATATCATATTTCATGCACAAGTTATTAAAGCCAAACAAACTATCAATCAAAAATATAAGATCAGATGTTTCATTACAAAAATGACTTTTCTATAACCCTTTGTCACTACAAACTTTTATTGAATTAACCACTGAGGAAGAGAGGAACTGAACTACTGTTTTCAAAGATTATGATTTATAACCTCTCACATTCAGGTGACTTATTAATTCCTTAAGCTAATTTAAGATCAAGATAAAATTTCTGATATAGGTTTTGAGGTAAAGATTTTATCTTCGATCTGAAAACCGTTTTCTACTAAATTATGTTGAATTCAACTGATTAGATGGTGAGGATCTTCTAAGACGAAAACTTCTAAAGAAAATCGAAGCTACCAAACATTTTCTTTATAATCTAAAGCTCAAATAATAGCATTTATACACATCTTTTTTGTAAAATCTCTCTCTCTCTCTCTCTCTCTCTCTCTCTCTCTCTCTCTCTCTCTCTCTCTCTCTCTCTCTCTCTCTCTCTCTCTCTATATATATATCATCTTCAGAAACATTCTTTTGAACGCAGCTAAAGATGTACTTGCACGAAAAATATAATTGATATATCCATATAGTTTCGCAATTTTTTAAGTGAGCCTATTCATATGCAGTTCTCTTAGCTGACTAAAATGCTACATGCAACATATGCCTAGTAAACGAAACTATATTGACGAGATATTAGTGATAGGCTTACCTGAATCACAACAGCAACTAATTTATTATAAAGATTTTGTGCCGGTATGGCATCTTCTTTTCGATTTTGGTCAGTGATTGAGCAAACGTGACGAACATATTCTAGCAAATTTGGCATTACATATATTCACCAACTTCTTACATAGTTCTGCATCTTTTGGGAAACGGTATTTTTTTTTTCACCACGAACTGTTATATGGATATTATGAGAATTGGAGCACCAATATATGGCATATATATAACAATGATAAATCTGTCTCACAAATGAAAATATAAACGTCTGTGAAAAAAAATGCAGCTTATTTCACACCTGTGTGGCGCCTGGCTGAACTCTCGAGGTGACGTCATGCACTTGAGCATTGAAAACGAGATCTCTACGTAACTCATCTTATCTTATTCCATCTTGGGTAATATTCCGCTTAGCACGGTATTATACCATGTATATGTGTGTGTGTGTACTTGTGTTTGTGAGCTTACATGTGTGGTGAGAGAGAGGGAAATAGAATTGTCCTTTCCCTTTACCACCAAATTTCAAAATTTCTTTTTTTTTTTACGTGTTCATGAATACTCTATTTTGCCTAGGAACTACAACTATCAAAATATGAAATTTTTGCTGTTATGCTACACGATA
>NC_090734.1:5010941-5013441 GCF_036898095.1 Palaemon carinicauda
TATATATATATATATATATATATTATATATATATATATTATATATATATATATATATATATATATATACATATATTATATATATATATATATATATATATATATTTATATATATATATATATATATATATATATATATATATATATAAATATATATGTCAAGAGTCTCCATATAAATATCATACCATATATTGTAAATATCTGTATTTCTTCCAAATTCAACTTGTGTACTCATTTGTAATTTTTATTCACAAATGACAAAATATATATGGTCGCAATGAAAGAAATCCCTTTATCACATGATAACCTCCAAAGGAATTATTTAAGGATCTCTCTCTCTCTCTCTCTCTCTCTCTCTCTCTCTCTCTCTCTCTCTCTCTCTCTCTCCTCTCTCCTTCTCTCTCTCTCTCTTAAGTTTATTTTTCATTTCCTTTCAGAATCTATACAAAGAAACATAGGCAATTCAAATTTCTTTTTGCATATCTCACCAAAAGTTATAGATGATATTAATCCCCTAGAGCACATCTTTATATTCTGTATAAGAATAATTGGACAGACACACTCCTGGCACGCCTCGCTCAGAGAAGTGCCCCATATCAACATCCTAACTGCACGGTGAGCTTCCTATGTGTGTAGCCCTGGCCCACCACCTCTTCCATCTCTCCTTATACTATCTGTTTGGTTAGTCGCCCCTGCACTTCCTCAGGTAGATGTGTACGAAGAATATGAGTGTCCGTTTGTATGATTTTAACGTCTTTGATATATTTGAAAGCATTAATTAAGAATAAGGTGATATATAGCTTAAACATGAAGTATATAAGGGGAAAATCATGGAAAACGTATATCCTCCTTGTTTTCTTCCACTGTCCTTCCTTCAAATGCAGCCTCCTTCATTCTTAGTCCTTTCTATCTATTCATGTTACTCAAATCCTTATTCTTCCGTACCATATTGAATATCATTTTCTTTATATCAATTTTCTGTGTATTTTTAGGAATTAAACTGAATAATTTCTTGCTAATCAACAACAACTCTCATGCATGCAAAAAGTCGGCAGCAGAGGGAAAGGTGATCTAATTATTTCCTAGTATGCACCTCCTTTTCCTTTCGAGATTTACTTCTTAATAAATGTCTGCTACAAATCTTTCTTAGCATCTGCAGCATTGGAAATTTTGCTACTGGGATAAAATTATATTATTGATAGTACAATAACACAGTATGATTTGCATCTCATCTTCAGCGTTGGATATTTTACAGTTTTTAACAGTAATGCCATATGCTACTTAGTAAAAAAAAAACTAATTTGAAATAATATAAAGCAACACTTCATTTTAAGTTAAAAATCCAACTTACAAGGATAACAACTTGAAATAGAGGTAGCCTATTGGAAACGTCTCTGCCTGGCAATCTATCTGCTGGACTGAGATTCGACACCTTTTCAAGCTAGATAGTTTATTACAATGTCTGCAACCTCACCTTCTTTTTGAGCTAAGGATGGGAGGTTTGGGGGAGCCTATATGTCCACCTGATGAGTCATCAGCAGCCATTGACTGACTCTACCTGGCTCTAGTTTGGGCGGCTGATCATGAATATATATGATTAGTCTCTTGGAAATTGTCCCTTCCTTTTGCCATCCATTAGGACCTTTAAACTTTCTTCTGTCAAACCAATCTATTCCTTGTTTGAAACAACGTGTTATTGAAGGTTTATAGACAACTGGTGGGTTATCAAAATTTTGCTTTATCCTCATTTTCTTTTACTTAACTTCATCTTTGATGTTCGTATTCAAAACTATAATTAATTGCCCCTTTTATATAGTTAGAGATGTTCATGATGTAACAGTCTGCTAACTGGTTTACTGTAATGATAATGTAATGAAAAACTAATCCTAATAATAATATAAACAGGACACTTCATAAAGATAATCATGATGCAATAGATATGATAATAATAATTAGCTTTTCAATTCAGCTTGCAGGGTTATAACCTCTTTGTATACTAGTAGAATGGAATATGTATACTGTATACTGTATATTATGTACGTATTTATGTATGTAAGTATGCATGTATCTATGAGTGTGTGTACGTGCATGGGTAATGCATGAATATGAAGATATCAACCAAAGCATCTAAATAGACTTATGGGTCACTAGTTAACCTCTTCTATTTATGTAGAAACCATAAAGACTGGAATATACTCCTATCTGGAGATTTTAACTTTCCTTTTCGTGGATTGGAAAAGAACGGATAGAAGAAAGTGGTTGTATGTATACATATAAAAAAGAGAGTAACAGTAGCGCAGAAGATAAGAGACAATTTGAAAAGCCTTAAGACATGCTATTAGAACATAATATGCAACAAATAAACCCACATTCCAACAAGAAAGGAAAATGTCCTAGATCTAGCATTTGTGAATGAGGTGAATTATGTTAAAGAAATAATAGTGTATAACACGGAAATTTCAGACCACAATGTCATAGAATTGATAGTTCATTCCAAAGCA
>NC_090734.1:5023441-5025941 GCF_036898095.1 Palaemon carinicauda
TCTGTGGAAATAATCATTAAGGAACCCACGGGGGTGTCGACTATTCTTAATTTCTTCTCACAAAGCTCCGTCCTCCTTCATTTGTGAAAGTTGGAAGTTTGAATCCGTAACGTCAGTTCTGACCTCTTATTGTCTTCATAATGTAATTAGTAAATAGGAGGATAATTTCAAATTTAAATATTAATACTGAATATATATATATATATATATATATATATATATATATATATATGTATATATATATATATATATATATATATATATATATATATATATATATAGACGAAAGAAGATTAAACTATTGAATAGTTAAAGAATTTTTACAAATGCCATGCATTTATGTACCAGTTGAAAGCAGGAAAATATCTCGCTCTGGGGAAGTGCACCATATAACACCCTTACTGCACTGCGAATTCCGGCGTTTAGCCCCACCCACAACCTTTCAAAGGCCTCCCTACGCTATCTGTTTGGTTACCAGCCGTTCAGTAATGGAGTTACAGGGTGCACTTCCTCAGAGAGAGGTATGCAAGGAAATACGGTATCCAACTGCACAAGTCACTTGGAGTAAAGCAACACCTGAGAATCCACAATCTTGCATGTTAATATACTTGTTATGCAATAAGTAGTAAATATATTCTATGGATAGCGTATACTGCTGTAGGATATGATATAGCATAGTTTTTTAGTTAGGGGAATAGTATTATGCTTTCGTATTGTGCCGATATTACCAGATGCTTCCTTGGCTCTTTGTGATTTGTACCAAAATTCATGATGCCAACTGAACAGCTCGGATCCCACATAGAAGGAAAATCATCCACACCATCTCCTCCCACGCATACTGACGCAAAGTACCTTGGTTAGATTTTGCCAGTCGTCTCTATCTTGAGCTTTTCATTTAATTATACGCCGTTCATCACCTCCTACTTCAAGCTTCAAGTTCATAGTACTCGGAAATGTAAGCCTTAGACTTCCAATTCATCAAGTGTCTTGTGAAGCGCGCTTAAAAGTTTGCTGAACCTATGTCTCTTTGGAGAAGGAAAATGATCGCTACAAATATGAAAACGTTTATGTAAGATAAATTCATGGAAACCTTTTGCTCCAGATGTAAAGTTTTGGATTTGAAATCCAATTTTATAAACGGAACTTTATCAATTCAAATTTATAGTATAAGTATAGAGTTCATTTCTAAAGATCATACATTATATAAGCTTCATAAAGTAAAACTAAACATTGAGAACAGAGTTATACAATATTGAAATATGCAGTATAAATGCAAAATTTACATAAAAGGATATTATTGGCAATAGATTCCCTTTACTCGAAGTATTATATATTCTGAACAGAATGAAGGACACACATTGAGACCTGCCTCTTTTTTTGAAGGTGTCAGCAAATATCTGAATTCTACTTTCATGCTACTTAGGAATTGATAGTATTTCCGGTGATTTTTGACCAGGATTTTCATTTTGCCTCTGCTGTTGAAAATCCATTTTTATCATTTATTTTTCTAATGTGAAAACTGGAATTGATATTTAATATTTAAGCTGTGAAAGTGAACATCGGAATACTACATGTTTTTTTTTAATTTCTTTCTTATGAAAAAAATAAAAATCATTTTGGGATTTTCAAGTTATCAAAAAATTCTACAATGCTAAATAGAAGATTATCTTGTTTAGATATTTATTATATAGAATTGTAAAAAAAAATATTGAGATTGTAAAAGGAAGGAAGACACTTTACCCAAATAAGGATTGTGAGTTTTGTTTGAAAAAGAAAATAAGTCCAATATGGGCCTCTGAACTCACCCCAAATGTCAGGATTTTGTATATATAGTTGTGAAAAATAATTGTTAATAAAACTGATAAATTTTGATACCAAAGCAAAAAAAAATAGAATACCAAAAGAAGAAAAAAAAAAAGGATTCAAAACGTATAAAAAAACTAGGAAGTGAATATCAAGAAGGAAAAATCCCTTATGATTAATGCAATTGTAGAAATCAAAGCGATATATTTTCATCAAAATAATATAAATAAAGGAGGAAATTATTAGTTAAAAGAAGATAAATTATCATACACTATATGAAAATTAAATGTTCATCAAAATAATATGAACTAGGGAGAGAACAATCAACTACAAGAATGTTAGAACAAGTAATTTCAGTCTGTCAGTTCTCATAACAAAATCCTTGATTTAAACTTCTTATGACAACTGACCTTTTTATCAATCATTGTTTTCTTTGATCTTCAGAGCCAAATTGATGTCTGTCTCTTCAATTATTAGATCAATCGTCTTTGGTCAGTTTTCACATTAATTTCGTTAATTAATTAACTATTTATTAGTATCTCACAAAGTTTAAACATAGCTTTGTTTTATGGCACAAATTGTTTATTGTTTACTATCTATTGTATGTCGATAAAGATGTATAGAACATATGTACTTTTTCAGAGCTCATAATAATGTCTAGTTTTCTAAAAAAAAATTACCAAACACACACACACAT
>NC_090734.1:5033441-5043441 GCF_036898095.1 Palaemon carinicauda
AAGTACGGAATTGGATGTCTATAAACAGATAAAGAAACACATGTCCAAGTGTCCAGATCTCGATCCCGTGTTAACTCAAGTTTTTGCTAAGAATGAAACAAAACCACAAACAGTGAACGTAATTAATAATCCAGTAGCGGGAGTGACGTGTTACAACTGCAAACGTCAAGGTCACATAAGCGCAGACTGTAGAACGAAATTTTTGTTCAGTTCACAACACAGGATCACATTCTTATAGTCAATGTTACGCGCGTAAGACACAACAATATCCTAGAAATACACAGTCAATTCCACAGTCAGTTCCATATGGAAATAAAAAGAAAAGTCCTCATTTTAACAATAAGAAGAAACAACAAAATGTCAATGCAGTTCAGAGTCCGAAACAAACAAACACTTCTTCAAATATCGCTGAGCCTGGGCCGTCAAACCAGACCTCGCAAAGTCAGCCTAATTTTCAGAATGTGCAGAGCAAAGCAAATACCACATAGTTAAACTCTAGAGGGGAAGAGAGTGATGGTTGGGTCAAGGTCATTTATGTCAACATCAATAGTAATGAATAATCAATTTAATGTTTTATCAGATAATTGTGAGACAATAGATTTTCCTATGAAACACACGGCCGAATTAAGTAAAACAGTGCATGCTCCCGTAGATTTGCAACGAATTCATACAATAATAAGCCAAAATGAGTTACGGCCAACCTTATATGCTGTAAATTTAGAACACAAATCCTTTACGTTATTTTTTGACTCTGGTAGTCCACGTAATATTATGGATTTGAAGACGCATCATTTGTTGTTTTCGAACTTTCCGATTGAAAAATCAGGAATTAGACTTTCAGGTATAGGAAATAATGAATTAAACGTCATAGGCATAACTCATATTCAGTTCAGAGTCGGTAATCGCACGTTTGCCGATACATTTGTTGTTGTGAAAAACATTAATATGTATCCAGCTGTAATTATAGGATACCCATCTATGGGAAATCAAAACATTATCTTAGCTCCTGCAAAGCACGGCGTGTATATCAAAGGGAAATTCTATAAGTCTTCTAATACTTTAAAGTCAATTTTGGATAAAAAGGGAGACGACAAATGTAACCGTAACGTACGTTGAAGAACCAATAACTTGTCTCACTAATAAAGAAATAATATACGCGACCCAGCAGAATTCTCGTTCACCCCGTAATATCATCTTGCACGCAATATATCGAACCAAACATACCTTCGAATTTAATAGTGCAAATAAAGAAAACACTACCGGGATCTGAAATATTAATCCTTTCCGATACTTTGAAAACTAACGGATTGTCTGTCACACAAGCTATTTATACAGTAGGCTCACATCAGCAATGTAATATCGAAGTCTGTAATCATTTAAATAACACTTTAGTAATTCACAGAAATCAACATATCTTGGATGTAGAAGTTTATAAACATCGTATTCTTACCGTTGCTGAAATCAATCACTCTCAATCAGTTGCGGATGAATCCCTTTTACGATCTATTAAAAATAAAATCAGTAAGGACATTCAAGACGAAGACATTCAGCAGAAAATTTTTGAACTTTTAAATAAATATACAGATGTCTTTTCCACTACGGATGGATCCTTAGGAAAAACAGATGTGATCGAGCATCAAATAAGGTTAAAAGACAAACAGAAAATTATATATGTACCCTCGTACAGACTCCCTATGAAATTCCAGAATGAAATAAATGATGAAGTAGGTAAAATGTTAGAGGAAGGAGTCATTAGAAAATCAAATAGCCCTTATAATTTTCCTTTAATAGTTGTACCGAAAAAAGATCGAACATGGCGTATCTGCGTCGACTTTCTTCGTCTAAACGAGGAAACGATCCCTGATCGATTCCCAGTGCCATGTACTGACGATATTTTGTCTTTGTTAGGTCAGAATAAATATTTTACCAGTTTGGACTTACTTAAAGGCTTTCACCAGATATCATTAGAAGAAGATAGTATCCCATACACAGCCTTCAGCACAGCCAGGGGGACATTATGAATTTTTACGGATGCCTTTTGGTTTACGTTGTGCTCCTATAACATTTACAAGAATGATTAACATAGTGTTTGGAGACTTGTTAGGGGATATATTGCATGCCTATATGGATGATCTTGTAATCTTTTCCCAACACCTTAGAGGAACATCTACGTAAGTTAGAACTAGTACTACAGAGATTAAGACAACATAACTTAAGGGTAAAGATTAGTAAGTGTGAATTTTTCAAAACAGAATTAATATATTTGGGTTTCATGGTGTCAAGCCAAGGTCTTAAAGTAGTCCATGATAAGGTGTCGGCTATACGTAATTTTCCCCATAACCTACTAATGTCAAGGGAATACAGCAATTTCTGGGTTGTAGTGGATATTACAGGCGTTTTTATACGCAACTATTCAATAATAGCCGCTCCTTTAACTGATCTTACGAAGAAGGGCGTAGATTTCATATGGTCTGAGCAACATCAACAGGCGTTTTAATACTTTGAAAGATGAACTGTGTAGTTCTCCTATCTTAAAATTTCCTGACTTCGGTAAGGAATTCTTCATTGCAACAGACGCCTCAGACTTAGGAGTAGGAGGGGTATTGCTTCAGCAATATGATAAACAGTTTTTCCCGATAGCTTTCTATTCTCGAAAATTGAGAACTTCCGAAAGTAAGTATGCAGTAATAGACAAGGAAGGACTAGCTATTGTTAATTCGCTAGTGCATTTTAAGTTCATAATTTACGGTTATCCCGTTAAGGTTCTTACTGACCATAAACCACTAACAGAGTTCTTTAAAGGCTTCAATCACAGCCCTAAACGAACTCGGTGGCAATTTAATCATTCAAGATTTTGGCGCAAGAATCGGGTATTTACCTGGGAAAGCAAATATCATTGCGGATGCATTATCACGCAACCCCGTGTCATCTTGTACGGAGTCCTTTAGCTGAATTAATAGATATATCAACATCCATGCCTATTGTAAAAACAATATCTGAACAAGAAGATTTAGGCTGGAGTGCTGAATTGTTACAGACTGAGCAAAGAAAAGATCAGAAAATAGAAACAATTATAAATGCTTTGAAAGGCAATCATAAAGAAAAAGAATATATAAAGTATAAGCAGCAGAATTATGTAATCAAAGATAATATTCTGTGTAGGACTGTGACAAGGAAAAACCCGCAATACACCACATGTAACTAACGACCAGGTAGTAGTACCAAACTCACTTGTTTCCACTGTCCTGAATTGGTTGCATTCAAATCCATTACATGGACACCCTGGGTTCTCATTAATGTCACAGAAAGCCAAATCATTGTTTTATTGGCATACAATGCTTACAGATATAAAAAGACACATAGCTAATTGTCGCACATGTCAGGAAAACAAAGGGCATAACGAAAACACCTGTTAGCTTAGGAGCTTATCCTGTTCCCAATCAACCCTTTGAAAGAATACATTTAGATTTGTTAACAGGATTTTACGAGTCAGACAGAGGGAATAAGCACCTCTTAGTAATTATAGATGCTTTAACTCGATATACAGAACTAATAGCGCTTAAAACTAAAACTGCGATTGAATGCGCTAGGAAGTTTTACGAGTGTTACATTTGTAAACATGGAATTCCACACATGATAATCTCAGACTCGGGTGGTGAATTTAATAATCACTTTCTTACCTCATTGTGTGAATTCCTCAACATAAAGAAGATCAATACCATGATATATCACCCAGAGTCTAATGGGCTAGTGGAAAGAGCAAATAGGAAGATATTAAATATATTAAGGGTAACACTAGGGGGATCAGACCCCAACTGGGATATTGCAATACCGGCGGCACTGAGTACTCTGAATCATTCATATCATATATCAATTAAAATGTCACCGCATGAAGCATTGTATGGTACCCCAGTTAGAACACCTTTCCATGTATTAACGCCTACAACTAATCTATCAAATCCTTTAAAAGAATGTATAAATGCAAGTATAAGTCGATATGATATCCTTCGAAAGAATTTAGAAGAATCACAAATCATAATGAAAAGGAATCATGATAAAATAGCGAAACCAACTAAAACATATACCGTGGGTGATAACATCTATATTCAAATCAATGTCAGAAAAGGGCTCAACTATAAACTAACACCTAAGTTTGAAGGCCCATTTAACATTTTGGAAACATTAACGGCCAATAGGTTTAGAATTCAAAACGTAGCCCAACCCACGGATGAGAGAATAGTACCATTGTCTCACATAAGAAATTAAAAAGAAGTGAGGAAAAATTTTAGTTTTTGTGACTAAAAGTTTTCTTTTTAATACAGGAGTAATTACATATGTTTTTTCTCGTTACAGGTTTCCAAGATGAATTTTTTGTTGTTGGGAGTGATATTGTTCGCTCAGAACATTTTTTTCGTATGGGGACTCGAGTTCTAAGACTAAGAATATATATTTTAAATATGGAAATATAGTTGAAAGACAAGAAGACATTTTTATTACATACAACCAACGTAATTGTCGAAGTGCATATGCAAGCAATTTTTCTTCAAGAGAATGATGTCACTAGCTTAAGAACCGCCATTTCAAGGTTTTCTGCATCATTGGATGAGTTGCATAGGAGACATTTTCATTTGACTACTAAGAGTTTGCTTGGATCAACATTAAAAGTTGCAGAGATGCTATCTGATGACTTGAAAAATAAGACTGGAGAGACAGGATCTTTGGCTTATGACCTTTTGATGTGGACTGTAGTACACGAACAAAAAGAAAGACGGAATCCGTTCATTTATGCTGCATTAAGCATCTTTGGGTCTGTTGCAAGTTTAGGTTTAGGACTTTCCAATCGTCTTAAAATTAGTAATCAAAAATAAGAAAATTGAGTTCTTGACTCATAAAGATGAATTGATTACGTCAGAACTAAGGGATCAGTTAGCTTCAATCAATAAAATTATGGATTTGTTAAATGAACATTCAGATAATATCGTTCAAATTATGGAAGTACAGGATTTGTTAGCAACATTAACGTATTATGATTCAAAGATAGATCACATACATAACAGAATTGCACATTTCATTGAGAAATCCAAGGATTATGTAGAAGCTATCACGTTAGCAACTAAAGGTGTATTGTCGCCCCCATTTCTTGCCTATACGTTACTTAAAATTAGTTCTGGAGAACACTAGGGATAAACTAGGCTATGTTCCTTTGTTAGACGAACATAGGTTAGAATTTTATTACAGCCTAATTACAGTAAACGTAGATAATAACAAGATTAGGAATACAATTCCCTTTGATTCTTCTGATGCCTGGCAATCTTACAGGATATCACCATTTCCGACTTTCATGACGAATCACTCAAATCCAGTAATATCCAGTTTGACAGGACACGTATTGATTTCCCCAGACAAGGAAACATATACGGTCATTAAAGACTTAAATCAATTAACTCACTGTTCAGACGCAATGGATAGAAAAATATGTACAGCTGACTCATTTGAATTCCGTAAAAACTTGATCGATTCATGCGAGTTAGGTGTAGTGCTAGACGGTGCTCTCTCCCATACAAGTGAAAATTGTCTGGATAAGCTTTATCCCTTTGACAATAAAGAATTCAATTGCAGACTAAATAATGGCTCGTGGATACGATACGACAAGGACGGCTTCAATGTATCATGCCCTGACGGATCCACATCCTTCAACAACATCTTCGTCGCAGCAGATGGCTGTATCGGGACTTCCCCGAATTCCATGGTGACTGGCCTACGGACAATCATCAGAGAACGAGCTTACTTCGCGAACTTCACGTGGACCTCTACAACGCCCCGCACTTCCTCTCCCCCTATAAAGGAAGTGTGGCGAAACGCTTAATGAAACTTACCGAAAAGGACCACCTGTCGCCGACTTACAAAGAGATTCTTCACCCTATATTACTAGCAGGTTTATGTGTAACGGTGTTAATTTTTATCGCCGTGAACATCCTTGTTTGGCGTAGGTTACGGCACAGCAAGCAGCTACAAAGGAACGAGTTGAATAGCCCTGACAATACCCCTTACCTGATCCAGTTCAAAGCTGTATGAGTGGCCACCTCATTTGCTAAGGGAGTAATTTGTCAGGATGATGTTTGTATGAAAAGCTGATTAGTACGCTAGTAATATGTAATTAAAAGAAATTCTCTACATTTGCATTGTTAAAAATACATTTAAAATAACATTTAAAAAAATAAAATAAAATAAAAAAGGATATAAATCATTTTTTTCTCTCGGCATCTAATAAAAATATATAAGCCGGAATGTTAAAAAAGAAAAGAAAAAAAAAAAAAAAAAAGAAAAAAATATAAGATATATAACAGAATCTATGGGCATCTAATAAAATGTATCAGCCCTATATATAAATATATATATATATATATATGTACGAAACCGTGGTACGTGTACGTACCAGGAATTTGTATTTGTGCACTAAAAATTGAGTATCTTGTTTCTGACAAAGGTAACAATTATTCTTTATCAAGTTACCGAATCATTTGCAAGTCAGAATTTGTTTTGTTTTTTGGTACCATGTAATCATTTGCTAGCAATGTACCATATATATGATCTTGGTTTTATCATGCATTTTTTCTTTTTGCTTTGGTAATATCTTTTTTGTATGCATTATTGTTATTATTTTTGATGTGCCTATTTGGACATTCGTCCTCAGTTGGATATAGCTAGTTTTGAACAAAGAATGATACGTATGTCCAGTCACAACCTAATAACCATGTTTCGGCTTGTTAAATTTTTGTAAAAAAATTGAGATAGCTGGCCGAGCTTATGTAATGATTAGAATAGTAATATTACATGTTTAAAAACAAATGACGTAATATGTCATGTTGGTTGGAAGAGCTGACCGTGAGATATTGCTATGGTCAACTCAAATTGTAAGCAGGATGTAAGATGCTAAGTTGCCATTCTTTCTTAGTGTCAACACATTGTCTCTTCGTGTGAAAGTCTGTGACGTCACCGGATGCAGGTGTCTTCCGATTCCGTCACTTGGTTAAGAAAAAGCAAGTATACGATATTTGTGATATCGGTAATTTATTTCAGTTCATATCTAAACTTCACCAGAATTGGTCATGTGGACCAACACAGCTTCCTCCAGTGATGGGAGATGTTTAACTCAGTTGTTATTCACAATAAAACTTAAAAACTACTAAAATGTGTTCAGTAAACCATTCAAATACATCTGAAAACAACTCATACTCAAATGTGTGCTTAAGACAGTAGCACACCAATAAATATATATATATATATAAATATATATATATATATATATATACTATATATATATATATATATATATATACACATATATATGTGGATATATATATATATATATATATGTATGTATATATATATATGTGCATATATATATATATATGTATATATATATATATATATATTTATATATCTATATATATGTATATATATACACACATATATATATATATATATATTTATATATAAATATATATATATATATATAAATATATATAGATATATATATGATTATATATATATATATATATATATATAAATATATATATATATATATATTTATATATATTTATATATATATGTATATATATATATATATATATATATTTATATATACACATATATATGTGCATATATATATATATATGTATATATATATATATATATATATAATATAAGGCGATGGATACACCGGCTTCACCAGAGAATTCCATCAAGTATATAAGGAGTTAAAGAATTTTTGTGCGATACATAGAAGGAAAAATCAAAACGTCTTCCAGAAACTTCTCTGAGGATCGATTACATCAGAGTTTACCGTGTCTTAGTGATATAGTACATAATATGAGCATTTCTAAGCCTCTCCTCTTATTCACACTACAATCATTTTCCATTTTTTTCTGCGTGGTCAAACCACTTTGAAACATTCATATACCCTCTAATGCTTATTCACTCCTTACACCTGTTCTCACCCTAGCAACTTCGTTCCTGACACTATCTAATCGAGATACCATGGCAGTTTCCTCTATTTTGGTGGGATACCCGGCAAAAAAAAGAAATGAACAAAGAGGGATTTTTTTTCTTTGTTCCGCCTGGCCTGACGAAGGATTCAGCAGTTTTCAGTAGAAAATTGTATTTTTTTAGGATTACTAATCCATAGGTAATATTATTGGAATATTTTTCCATTCCTGATTTTTCTGTCCAAGTAACTAAAAGGTCTCTTTAGTGAAGAAAGGCCAATATTGGAATAAGCCTTTGCTAGTAGCATAGGCCTCAAAAAAAATTTTCTTTCTGGAAATATTATGTTATCATACCCATAAGATATAATAGAACTTTTTTTTTTATCATTTGATCTCATATTGAAAAAAATAAAACATTTTACTCGAGAAATCCAAAAAAGTGCGATACAGTAATTATCGCTTTATATCCTTTTTTTCTTAAAAACTTTTTACCTTTACAAGAACAATGAAAAGTCTCCTTTGGTGATATTGATTACAATATAAAGCTCATCAAAGCTCCTGAAATCCTGATAAATTGATATATAATCTTCATTTCTTCTTGGTTCTCCAGTAGAACCTTTTTTAGGTGTAAGGATAAAGTGTTATACATTGAAAGTTGGTGAAAGGTGGGAGGAGGGTGAAGGAAACATAAGAAGGCGATTACTGGTTACAAGATATGTTAAAAAATGGGATTTTCTGATGTTAGTGCAATAATTAATTGATCCTTCTTTTTAAATGGGTACCCTACAATCTAATGGGAAGCTCAGCATGCTCATGAAAAATAAATTTTTATTATCTTAACGTCTTTATCATCACAACAGCCATTCAGTGCTTTAATTTTCTTAATTAAGTAATTTTTTCTAAATTATCCAATTATATATATTATCGAAAGGGAGTTTATTCACGTCAATGAAACTTATTTCAGATTTCTACGAAAGACATTTCTAAGAGAATAAAAAATTTCCTCATTAAATTAAGAAGAAGTAAGAAAGGCATAAAAAGTGGCCTGGAAATCGAAAAATCTGTCAGATTCACAGAACTCAGCAAAGTTTACCAGTGCTCTTGTTGGAATTGAATCAACAAATCTGTCCGATTCGCAGAGCTCAGCAAAGTAGCCAGGGCTCTTGTTGGCAGGAAATCAACAAATCTGTCAGAATCACAAAGCTCAGCAAAGTAGCTAGTGCTCCTGTTGGCAGGAAATCAACAAATATGTCAGATTCACAGAGCTCAGCAAAGTGACCACTGCTCTTGTTGGAGGGAAATCAACAAATCTGTCAGAATCACAGAGTTCAGCAAAGCGACCAGTGCTCTTGTTGGAAGGAGATCAATAGTCAGAACAACAGAGCTCAGCAAAGCGACCAGTGCTCTTGTTGGAAGGAAATCAATAGTCAGAACAACAGAGCTCAGCAAAGCGACCAGTGCTCTTGTTGGCAGGAAATCAACAAATCTGTCATAATTAGAGAGCTCAGCAAAGTGATTGGTGCTCCTTTTGGAAGGAAATCAACAAATTAGTCAGATTCAGAGAGATCAGCAAAGTGAACAGCACTTTCTCTGCAGGAAATCAACAAATCTGTTAGAATCACAAAGCTCAGCAAAGTAGCTAGTGCTCCTGTTGGCAGGAAATCAACAAATATATCAGATTCACAGAGCTCAGCAAAGTGACCATTGCTCTTGTTGGAAGGAAATCAATAGTCAGAACAACAGAGCTCAGCAAAGCGACCAGTGCTCTTGTTGGAAGGAAATCAATAGTCAGAACAACAGAGCTTAGCAAAGCGACCAGTGCTCTTGTTGGCAGGAAATCGACATATCTGTCATAATTAGAGAGCTGAGCAAAGTGGTCAATGCTCTTGTTATGAGAAAATCAATAAATCTGTCAGAATCACAGAGCTTAGCAGAGTAGTCAGTGCTCTTGTTGGCAGGAAATCAACAAAGATGTCAGATTCCCAGAGTTCAGCAAAGTGGTCAGTGCTCTT
>NC_090734.1:5048441-5050941 GCF_036898095.1 Palaemon carinicauda
TTTGAACTTTTGAAGTTCTACTAATTCAGCTATGATAAAACTTCTTGAATACTATATAGAATTGAGCCTCATGAAGGAAAAGGCCTGACTATTAAAATTAACTGCATGCCTAGCATTACGAACAGGATGAAACTGTCCAGGAAGATATGAATGTAAAGGATGGTCAGAATTTGAAAAAATCTCGTGCAACATTCATAATGAACTAATATAATGACGGGGCCAAAAATTAATATCTAGATTAGGAATAAGAAATGTCATAAACCATAAGTTCCTTTCCATCAAATTAAGATGAGAATCAGCAGCTGAATACCATACAGGAGAACAATACTCCAAAAGAGATAGAATGAAAGAATTAAAACATTTCTTCAGAATAGATTGATCACCAAAAATCTTGAAAGACTTTCTCAATAAGCCAATTTTTTGTGGAATTGAAATTTGAAAACGAAGAGACATATTGTATTTTTCAAAAGTATTTTTTGCTTTAGAGGATCACAGCTAAAATTTTAACAGATTAATACAATGTTGAAGAAACATTATCATTACTAAGATCCGGATGCTTAGGAGCCACTGTCTGTGACCTAAATTTTAATCATACTTTGAATTTTCTTTTTAGATTACAACTTCATACTCCATAATTTGCACCATGCACTAACTTTAGCTAAATCTCTTTTAAGGTATTCAGCAACCCCAGATCTGATGCAAAGAGAGTAGTTTCATCTGCATAACCAACAAGCTTGCTTTCTAGGCCAAACAACATGTCATGTGTATATAGTATGAAAAATAATAGGACAAGAACACTACCCTGATGATCACCAGATATCGCATTCCTATACTCACTATGGTGCCCATCAACAATAACTCTTTGCGATCTATTCAGTAATGATGTTAAGAAGCGAACCACTCACTTTCAACTGTTTGAGTTTGAAAACAAGGGTCTCATGATTAACACGCTCAAAGGCTGCACTAGAATCTAGGCCAATCATACAAACTTCCTGACCATAATAAAGGGATTTCTGTACAGCATTGGAGATTGTAAGAAGGGAATCACATGCCCCAAGGGATTTATTAAAACCAGATTTCAAACTAAGGAACAGATTAATACTTTCAGCAAACCTATTAAGACGTTTTGCCAAAACACGTTAAAAAACTTCAGATAATATTAGGTTTATGGAAATCGGGTAGTAATCAGGTGGGCTTGAGCTACCAAAACCACATTTATATAGTGGAGTAACATTACCAATTCTCCAACAACTGCTAAAAGCTCCTCTTCTTGTTAACTTGTGCAAAATATTAGATAAATTTGGAGCTAGGAAATCTGCAGTCTTTATAAAAAAAAAACAAAAGAAAAATACCATTTAGGTCTACACCTACTTGAGCGTCAAGGTCCATCAAGAGAGCTTTTATTTCACTAGATCGAAAGCTAAACTTTTTAGTTTAGCCTCAGGAATACAGGAATAAGGAAGTTCGAGTTTCTCATTACACAGCTTACTGTCAAACACATCAACCAAAAGGGTTGCCTTTTCCTTTAGGCAATGAGTGACAGAACCATCTGGTTTAAGTATATAGGAACTGTTCCATCTACACCAAAGAGTGCAGATTTAAGGGTAGTTCACCACTTATGCTATTTGATTATAACAGAAAGTGTTTCATGATTAAATTGTATTCCTTTTCAGTTGAAGCATAAACTCTCTGAGGCAAAAGCTCTAAGCTGAGTATAGTTATTCCAGGTCAAATCTGATCTGTTACCCTTCCAAAGATGATAGGCCTCTTGCTTCTCCAAATAAGCATGTCTACAATCATCATTGAACCATAGTTTGTCCTTCACTCGGTACCTTACCACTCGAGAAGGGATACGCCTATCAATTATGTTGACTAGATTCTTATTTAAAGGGACAACCAGATCAACACTACTATCTAATTGTGACAAATTTAAGCCAAAAAGAGCATGTAAAATCCTATTCCAGTCTGCTTGAGATTTCATATAAATCTTACATGAGAATGATACATCAGGGACAGGTTGCTCAGTCTTCTACTAATGAAATCAAGGCATGATCAGATGTTCCAACTGGAGGACCAAAGTTTGTTGTTATAACGCCAGGGGTGTCAGTTTATACGAGGCTCAACCAATTGCCAGATCTGTGAATAGCTTCACTTATGATATGCTCACAGCCTGATTTAGAGGCAAAGTTTAAAGCTCTTAAGCAATGGTGATCGGTAGGAGAAACAGAATTTCACCACCCCCTATGGTGAACATTGAAATCACCAACAAAGACAAAAGAGAACTTCCTATAATCTTATATCTTAGCCATAATGGTAAGAAGACAATTGAAGTTAGAATATTCCATGTCTCTATTCCAGTAGATTGAACACAAATATTTGTTATGCCTGCTACAAAATTTTATTACTTATGAGAAGCAGGGTACTCAGTCCTAATATATACCGCCATTCTCCTGGCCCTAGGGATGGCATACACTTACAACATTATTGGCTTCTTTGAACC
>NC_090734.1:5055941-5068441 GCF_036898095.1 Palaemon carinicauda
AACTATGGACCGTTTCTACTAAAGTTAAGGTTTAAATGTAAAAAAGAAAATTATCAAATGTAAAACACTGAAAAGGATAGGCAAACCCATTAGTGATAAATGTTTTTGAAACCATTAACATTAACATACATTAGCAAAAATTGAATGCTAGTAAAATATATAAAAATAAGAATTAAAAGGAAAAGAAAATAAAGTCCTCCCAATTTTATCAGTCATTTAATTATCTATGTGAAATAAACGCCAATAAAAATATATAAAAAAGAAGAAAAAAGAAGAAAATAAGGTTCATGCAGAAATAAATCTTTCCTATTCTATCAGTCAACTAATTATCTAGGTGTGATAAACGCAAGTAAAAAGATGTTATAAATAGTGGAGAATAAATAGTGAGAAAAGATTATGCCGCGATGTTTCCCAAAATCTTTATGATTAGTTAATAAAATTATATCCACCTGGAGCAAATATGAAACAAAATAAAAAATGTGTCCAGAAATTTAGTAAGCAAAATGAGGTGCTATTTTTAATTCAAATATCATAGTAGCTAAATCTCCCGAAACTAAAAAAGAAGTTGATCAATTGTTCTGTAATTCCCAGCGAATGAGTCTAATTGAAAAGGGAGATTCAACAAAGCTGTTTCAAGACCCTAAAAGCCTTTGAGAAATCTCTTCCGAAAGCATTGGTAAAGGCAACTCACTGCTAGTTTGGAAAAAGTAGATGGCTTGTTCGCTGTGAGCATCCAATGCGTGAATTTATTTTATGGATGTATAAAGAGAGCGAGAGAGAGAGAGAGAGAGAGAGAGAGAGAGAGAGAGAGAGAGAGAGAGAGAGAGGTGTTCTGTTTCCACATATCCAGAATACGGGAAACTTTGTAGCAAGAACAACCCTCGCACCCTTGAATCACTCTAACTAACAAATGTCTCCTCAGCACAAACTTTCCCCTTATGTTATCAATTGGACTCTTAGACAAAAAGGACACAAAAACAAAATATAACCTTAAAACTATATTTCTTAAAACTAAAATACTTAACACAAACTATCCACAACCAAAATAATAATACTTAAAAACCTAATTATAAACATAAACACTAGATATACAAAATAAACGTAACATTCAAATAACCTCCCCCCCCAACAAAAACACCTAACAAATCTTAAAATTTAAGTGCACACCAACACAATATATGTGTGTTTATAAATATTAAGGGTCACCGACACTGACACCACACACAACCCGGACTGTCTTTAACAGCAAATTACCACAGCTCTCTGGGTAACACACTACACTGTTGGGCAATTTGCCACAAGTGCCTCCCTGATTGGGGTAGTAGTTATCATCATCGTCATCATAATCATCATCACCAACAGAAATCAAAAGTTCATACAGTCCAGGGCATCAACAATTATATAATTCTGAGTGGTCGTATCAGGTTCCTTATTAAGAGCGACGTCGTCAACAGTCAATTTCACAAAAATTATCTCCAAATGAGGAATCACGGTCTGCAAAATAAAAAAGAAAAACGCTTACGAACACTCCTAGCTAACTAAACTATCGCACTATAATCAAAGATAAATAATAAACTTTCTATTATTCCGAATCACTCCTAGGAAAGATAGATAAATTGTACTTACTGTCAAAATAATCAACACTTCCACGCTGGTCGAAAAAATAATAATGATAACCCAGCATTCACACACACAACTGCCTCTAGCTGCAGTCAAATCAAAGAGGAATTCACCCGAGACATTCACACTGTCGCAACCTAACTAAAAACAAACAAACTATCTCATTTATACCAACAGTCTTTCTCACAACAAACAATCAATACACTAACTACCTCTCTCTCTCTCTCTCTCTCTCTCTCTGGATTTGGCAAAAAAAAATTAATAGAAATAAAACACAAATCAAGGCTCCACATTCCTCCCCACTTACTCTGCCAAATCCGTCTTACACAACACTTTTTCATAACCCAATCGCAGTCGGGAACAGAAGCTCTGCTTCGAGTAACAGGGCCTTCATATACTCTCTCATTCACTTCTCCCATGTCGCTATCATTCATTGTCCTACTCCGGTTCTCATCTATACTCCTATCTTCTAATGTTTCATGCACTATCCCATCTACCTCACTATCATTTGGCCCTAAAATTTCACTTATTTCCATCAACAATTCATCCATTTCATCCAAACCATTTTCTACTTCAATTAACGATTCATCAATACTACTTATCATTCTCCTATCTCTCATTCTCGCATTCGTCATACTTTCTTTTACATCATCTAGGGAAAAGCCACATACAATATAGGTATCATTCATAATCAGCCATGATTCATCTGTATCAACACATTTATCTAACATACTCACCTGTAAATTTACACCTTTGTCATGCATATTGAGATTCCTACCTATACCTATAAATTTCCCTTGCACTTTCTCCTCACTTAAAACTTTCAAACGCCTCTTTTTCCTATATTCAACTAACACTAATTGTTTACTTTCTAGCCCTAACTTCCCATGCATACTAGGTTCATACTTACTCATTTCCAACCAATTATTTATCCTATTCTCATGAACATCGATCCTATTCCTTCTACACACAGGAGGACTCACCCAGTTGAACACTCTTGCTAACTAGTTTCCCGATCATACTGGATGGTTTAATCCCTTCTTCCTACAAACCCTAGCTATAGGCCCATCTACACTACATTCAGTACACCTGGCATGCTATTCCCTACACATCCTTGCATAATGCCCATTCCAACCACAATTGCTGCAAATCACATTCGTAAGATTACTCCTACATCCACTCGCTATATGCCCAGTCATACCACACCGATAACACTGAACCACTTTCTCTTTCTTACACTCACTAATACGATTCCCTGTCTCTCCACACCCGAAACATGCTCCTAACGCCCATCTACAATAATTCTTCTTATGCTCTACTTTCCCTCACCTATAACACTTCTTTTCATGGATACAACTACCTGACCTACCTCACTGCGCACTTGCTCTCCTATCCCTGTTGCGCCAATTACCCTGCCTAAATCCACCATTTGCTTGCACAGTTCCTCCATTACTTGCCCTAACACTCCTATTTATTACCTGATCAGCTATCCTCATTGGCCCTCTCAAAATTGCTTCCTTATAATTACCAAATTTTATTACACTTTTTTTCCATTCCAGTTCTTACACTCACAGATTTACTTTCTTTTCGTACACCTACCCAACTCGTAATCCTCAACTATCTCTAAAATATCAAACCATGTCAATCTTTCTTTCGTCCACCTCATCTACTCCTTATGTTTCAAATTAATAAACTCAGCAACATTCTCAGGTAGAGTAGCTAAAAACTTCTTCATTAATTCCTTATTCTCATTTATACCATCATCCCCATACTTCTTCCAAGCTAACGTTTCCTACCTCCATACATACATTGATATCGGTTCTCCTACATTCATCCGTGCCTCATCAAAATAATTCTTACGCTTATACGTAACACTCCCTTTCATACGTTTTACCTGTTCAATTATTTTCTTTTTCACACTTTCATAATCAACATCCCCTACACTCATTATCCCACCATACATCGTCAACAAATACCCTGTCAAATACTCTCCTAACTCCCTAGCCCAAACTCTCTTGTTATCACCATTCTTAACCTAACAGAACCTTTCAGACTCCCTAAATAAGTCATACACATCCCTACTGCTATTTTCATTAAACCTTTTACACCTTGGTACAGTTGCCTCAAAGTATTCCTTTACCCCTTACGCTTATGTTTTATGAAAATAGTATGGTAACACCGCAATGAAAGCCTATTTGTCTTGTAACGACGGACGTGAATGGTCGAGCTATTGGTATGCCAGTGCTCCTATTTTTATAAACACTACTGTAGACAATATATTAATGATATACGAATAATAGTTCACATTACAAGTGAAATAAGTTGCTGTTAAATACTTAGAAAAATAGTATAGTAACAGAGTAGTAATAATAGCAATGGTAAAAATCATATTCATTCCTGATTAATCAGACATCGTCAACCTTCGTTACATTCAGTTGAGGCCGGCGTTTGCTGAAATCCAACTTTAGTTCATAGTAGATATATGGGTTCTTTTTCAGAACATAATTATTTGAATGGAAATACGCTTTCGATTTATATAATCCATCAATTTATAAAGAAATGAGATCATAAACCGCAAATTTCAAGACCTATAAATATAATTTCATAAAGGCAATTATGATAGCCATTGACAGGTCATGATACGGAAGGCTTGGGGAAAAATTAATAGACAACCCGATGTATAAAGGAACAAATATATCCAGTGTATCATTCATATATATATATTTTTTTAATTCGAGCCATGTCTCACCAGAGTAGCCTAGATGGAAATTTCTCTGGGCGGTAATTAAACTCGAGTCATCTGAGTAACAACACACCTTAACCACCCTGATGGTCTTTATATCATTGATAGATATGGTTGCACACCGATAAAATCGTACTCATATAGATAAGAGAGAGAGACTGAACTATGGTTGGGTTTATTTTATGTCAATTTCGTTGGTATTATCGAACAGTACTATATAAACCTTTTTTAATACCTTGAGAATGACACAGGGACTCGATTAAAGCTGTATAACTCAGAAAGAGAGAGAGAGGCGGGGCCAGTAAGTGATGTCGTGACCTCTGTTAGTCCATTATGTCATTCTCTTGAGTAGCGGTTTAGTGACTAGAGTAGACAATGGATCGCAATCAACAAAGAATCAGCAATAGGAGCAGAATTGTAGGCATGAGAGACTCTGGCATGTCTTACAAACGTATTGCAAGAGAATTAGGAATTTAATTGCCAACAGTTCGACTTTGGTGTCGAAGATGGGAAGAGTCTGGAAACCTCAACGACAGGCCAAGAGCTGGTGGGCCAAGAAAAACGACCCCAGAAGAAGATAGGGCGATTTCGGAAGTAGCCACGCAAAGCCCATTTATAAATGCAGTTGCCATAAGGGACACACTGAACTTGCGTGTTTCGTCTGGAACTATAAGAAATAGGCTCCACGCAGACGGTATCTCACCATAGGACTCCGGCAGTGAAACAAAAGCTGGAGGATCGTCATAAAACGGCACGGCTGGAATTTGCTCAACGTTATTTGGAAGAGGGGTTAGACTTCTGGGGCAGAGTAATTTTCAGTGACGAAAAGACCTTCGCTTCTAACACGCATGGTCGTCTGCATTGCTGGAGGCGTGATAACACGAGATACGACAGCCAGAATATTTATCAAGTAGCCAGAAGCGGCCATATCACCTGTAACGTTTGGGGGTGGATACACCTGCATGGCGTTGGTGAATTGGCCGAGATCAGTGGAAGGTTCAACGCTGAGCAGTATCTCGAAATTTTGGAAGAGGTGATGGTTCCTTCCGTTCGCGCTTATGCTCTTCCTTATCCTGAGCAGATAATTTTCATGCAGGTATGTGCATTGTTTTTTGTTTTTTTTTTAGTTATATGAATGCCCTTTCTTGACAAATATGGTATCAACTCATTGCTGATATTGGTCATAAAGTAGTTTCAAATTACTCAATAAGACTTTTGTCTTGGATTTATTAGTTTTATAACTGTAAAAGGATCTTACATCAACATCATTGATCTACATTCCCTGATGAATCTAAAACGGCCAAATAAAGCCACTGAAATTGTTACAAGGTATTTTTTGCCTCTTCATGAAAAGTAGACCAAATATTCTTATCAACACACAACACCCACGTCTCCTCCTTGGCTACTCAAGCCCTTTTATTAATCATTATTGTGACTCCTTTTGCTGGACTAAACGGCATTATTTTGCCGTCATTTATATTGAAAATATAAATTGTTCTCCTTCCACCTTGTTCTAACAGTATGATTAATCAGTTATATTATTTCTTTTAGGATAACTGTTCCATCCATACTGCGAGGATTGTCCGAGCATGGTTTGCTGAACAGCGCGACATTGTTCTCCTTCCCTGGCCGAGCAAAGCATGCTGGGAGCAGGGTCAGGAGCGTAACCACCAGCGTCTTTTCCAGCATGTTCTCAACGATTGGGAACTGTTCTGCCGCAACCGACAAGTTGTGTATAACCACGTCTCGTCAATGCAAAACAGATTGCAAGATGTTATTGCACATAATGGTGGATGGACAAAATATTAATGTTTCAAATACGATCTTGTTTTACTTATTTTCTTTTTTACAATTCAACATTGTATAACTAGAATTAAATAATATATTTCCATAGTGATTTCACTAAACCTTGCCCACAAATGTAAGGAATGTTATGAGAATGGAAACTGAAAAAAAAAAAATAATAAGCTTCAATCAACCAGTATCGCTTGAGTACTAAAACAAAAGGTTAATACGAAGTTATGATTGCGATTAAACATTGAATATCACAAATTTGTAATACATAGTTTTCAGATATTTGCTATAAATTCATCGATGAATTCAGCTGATTTTAATAAAGAAAATTCATAATTATATAATAAAAGACTTGGGTATTTTATTTTTTACCAACAATTAAGACCAAGGCCAGCTCAACTGAGGGTGCAATTTAGTTATTTAAGTTAAATGTAAAATAAAAAAAAAAAAATTCTAAACCTGACGATAACTGAAAGCAATTCAATCCATCTCTTTATCTCTATGTATCTACCCATCTATGGTGCATCTAGTTGCAAGTTTTAATTGCTAATTATCTTATCTAGAATATTTAGTATTAAAAGTGATATCTTACGAAGCACTTACATTCCCTAAAGTAATTCCGTTGTCAAGTGGGCTTTTGACAACCGATAAATTCTCGAACTGCCCGTCATGAATTTATACCTTACTACTCTGAGAATGATCATCATGGAATTTATTTTCATAAAAATTAACATGCGACTGATGATTCCTTCTTGGTGTTTTGTTAGGTCATATGTGGAGGGAAATATTACATATTGAACGAGATTTGTGAAACAGCTAGTTTGACGTCAATAACTTGTTTCAGACCCCCACCGTATTGTAATAAGTATTGAAGACACAAGGTTATCGGAGTTATCTTATTATATAATGACATGGCTATACAACATTTATCTAATCAAGTCCCTGTTGTCATTATCAAGGTATTATAAAAGGTCTATATAGTATTGTTTGATAATACCAACGAAATTGACAAAATAAAACCAACCATAGTTCAGTCTCTCTCTCTCATCTATGAGTACTGATTTTATCGGTGTGCAACCATATCTACCAATGATATAAAGACCATCAGGGTGGTTAAGGTGTGTTGTTACTCAGATGACTCGAGTTTAATTACCACCCAGAGAAATTTCCATCTAGGCTACTCTGGTGAGACGTGGCTCGAATTAAAAAAATATATATATATGAATGATACACTGGATATATTTGTTCCTTTATACATCGGGTTGTCTATTAATTTTTCCCCAAGCCTTCCGTATCATGACCTGTCAATGGCTATCATAATTGCCTTTATGAAATTATATTTATAGGTCTTGAAATTTGCGGTTTATGATCTCATTTCTTTATAAATTGATGGATTATATAAATCGAAAGCGTATTTCCATTCAAATAATTATGTTCTGAAAAAGAACCCATATATCTACTATGAACTAAAGTTGGATTTCAGCAAACGCCTGCCTCAACTGAATGTAACGAAGGTTGACGATGTCTGATTAATCAGGAATGAATATGATTTTTACCATTGCTATTATTACTACTCTGTTACTATACTATTTTTCTAAGTATTTAACAGCAACTTATTTCACTTGTAATGTGAACTATTATTCGTATATCATTAATATATTGTTTACAGTAGTGTTTATAAAAATAGGAGCACTGGCATACCAATAGCTCGACCATTCACGTCCGTCGTTACAAGACAAATAGGCTTTCATTGCGGTGTTACCATACTATTTTCATAAAACATAAGCGTAAGGGGTAAAGGAATACTTTGAGGCAACTGTACCTCTCTCATAAACACTCTTACTAACTTCAGCTTTATTCTCACTACTATCTTTACTGCCTAATCCATTCTTATTTCCTTCTTCCTCATTCGAATACAATGAATCTTATTCTGCAATCAAACTCCTATCCTTAACCATTCCAGTCTTATCCTTTTTCTTACTTACCACTTTCTCCCAATTTATGATCATCCTCACTCTCATACTGACCTTACTTCTTTTCCCTCTTCACATTACTTTTACATTTCTTCTCATTCTTCCTATCACATTTCTGTTCATCCTTAATATGCCCAATTCCCTTATCTTGAATCTCACTATCACGACCTTCCCCATTATCACTTACTTTAGCCTTCTCTTCCACTATCAACCCATTACCTGAAGCAGAAGCCACTTGTGCGACTGCACCTTCACCCATGAAAGTTTTCATCATTCCCATTACTTGCCCCATCATAGCTTCCATTTGTTCCTCATTCTCGAGCATCCTTACCTCAACACCCTCTTCCACTCTCTCTATAGATCCCTTCAGTGCTTTCATTTCCTTTCGCATCTCCTCATTCTTACAACTCGGCCTCTTATTCTCATGCAACAATTTCTCTTCACTCTCCTTACTCAGCTGCAATTCCTCCTTCAAAACCATTAACTGTTCTTCCATTTTATTTTTCCACTCTTAAATCTAATTCCTCATCAGTACGTCGCCTAAGAGTCAAGCTATCAATCCCACATTGGCGGTCCTTGTTCGGGCGCGAAAATAATGTGGCGGGATGTTACAAAAACCGACCCCATACCCTTAAATCACTCTGACAAATGTCTCCTCAGCACAAACTTTCCCCTTATGTTATCAACTGGACTCTTAGACAAAAAGGACACAAAAACAAAACATAACCGTAAAACTATATTTCTTAAAACTAAAATACTTAGCACAAAACCATCCACAATCAAAATAATAATACTAAAAACTAATTATAAACTTGAACACTAGATATACAAAAAAGTAACATTCAAATAAAAAAAAACAAAAAAAAAAACAAAAAAAATCCTAAAATCTACGTGCATACCAACACAAAATATGTGTTTATAAATATTATGGGACACCAACACAGTCACCACACACAAGTCCTTAACTGCAAATTACTATAGCTCTGTGGGTAACACACTACACTGTTGGGCCATTTGCCACAACTGCCTACCTGATTGGGGTATTAGTTATCATCATCGTCATCATAATCATCATCATCATCAAAAAGAGCAATCGAAAGTTCATACAGTCTGGGTCATCAACAATTATATAATTCTGAGTGGTCGTTTCCTTATTACAATCCAGGTCATCAACAATCAATTTCACATAAGAATTCACTCCAAAGGAGGAATTACGGTCTGCAAAATAAAAAAGAAAAATGCTTACGAACATTCCTAGCTAACTAAACTATCACACTATAATCAAAAATAAATAATTAACTTTCTATTATTCCGAATCACTCCTAGCAAAGATAAATAAATTGTACTTACTGTCAAAATAATCAAACACGTCCAAGGCTGGTCGAAAAAATAATAATGATACATAAGCATTCACACACACAACTGCTTCCAGCTGCTGTCAAATCAAAAAGCCATTCACCAAAGACATTCACCACTGTCGTAACCTAACTAAAAACATAAACAAACAATCTCATTTATACCAACAGTCTTTCTCACAACAAACAATCAATACACTAACTACCTCTCGCTCGCTGACACACACACACACACACATATACTCTCTCTCTCTCTCTCTCTCTCTCTCTCTCTCTCTCTCTCTCTCTCTCTCTCTCTCTCTATCTCTCTCTCTCTCTCTCTCTCTCTCTCTCTCTCTGTATTTGGCAAACAAAAAATAAATAGAAATGCAACAGAAATCTGTCCTCCACAACTTCAAACGTTCTAAGGTGTCGGAAGGGTGCCAGTTTCACAAAGCTTCCCTACTGACAAGGAGTGTAGTGGACTAGAGATTTTTTCACACAGTGCAATAAACAGACATGCAACCATATAAACGGTCGGCTCAAAGATCTTTCCTAATTGATACTATGTATGCAGTTAATGCATTCTCCATCATGAGGCTCAATACTACACAATATTCTAGAAGTTTTTTCGAGCTGTGATCAGATTGTGGAACTTCAAAAGTTCAAATTTGCAACGAATGTTTTTATGCTGAAAAGGATGATATAAGGCTCTTCATAATTTATATATGAAAGATCTATTTAATGTTGTTACTGTTCTTAGAATATTTTATTTCAATTGTTCTTTACTGCTGATGTAGTTTATTTATTTTCTTATTTCTTTCCCTCTCTCAGCTATTTTTTTTCTTGCAGGAGCACTTGGGCTTGTAACATCCTTTGTTTCAGTCTACTATGAGATTCAGGGCCTCTGTAACACGGTTTTTTCGCAATAACTTTTTTTCTATGAATTTCATAAATATAACGCTTATTCAGAATGCACATTATATCTACACATAAATTTTGACTATATTCTGCATTACGTAGGTTGAATAAATTTGGTACTTTATTAAGTAAAAGTGACGATTTTTGAAGACGGCCAACTTATTCAGAGAAAAGGTTTCGAACGCACTCGTTACGTAACTTATGACGGCATTTCTTCTCTCTTTCTCGATCGATGATTGGTTATACGTAACGAAGGCTATACCTCTGCCAACAATAACACAAAAGTGTAAATAAAAGCAAAGCAGTACACCTTTATGAACTCTGAAACCTCTCCACTGAGAATTGTCATAATGAACAAACGAACAAAATATGTTAATAAATACAAAAACACTTCGATTATTTGTCTAACTCCCAAAATAAGTTTCCTAAGAAATTACAGTCTACTTTATAGCTCACAATCAGACTGACAAGGTGTAGGGAATAGTTGGTAATTTTCAAAAACGTAGTCGACAAGCTTGATTTGATAACTGCTATATCCAATGTCAAGCAATTTTTATTTATTGTCTATCTACCGATCTATTTACTGTAAAAAAAAAAAAAAAAAAAAAAATAGCCGGTACTGTATTTTGCTTTAAACTTTCACCAATAATTATCGTCAGAATGATGACTTCATGAGGCTCCACCCACTTTAGCCTCGTTATAATTCTGGATAACACTGAAGGCTATCATGGGCATTGTTGGATCAGAAAATTAAAATTCTGGCTATAAAAACTTATTTCTCGAGTAGTTTTAAGAAGTGCTAAATGATCCTCAAGGATCCCAGCAGTTGGCCTAAACGTTTAATTCATATATACTACTGTTGCGGCACTGCTGCTACAGTAGTATTACTACGCTAGCAGATACCCCACCCACATTTATGTATCGTTCCGCCATTCATAAAGTCTGTGTCATTTTTTTTTCACTGTGCAATAAGCCATGGCCTCCTCAGAATTTAAGTTTTATATTAGATGATAGGCTATTTCATTAAGCTGACAAATTTATGGCAACTGGGTATGTTATTGCCGATGTTGAAGCTAAAGATAAAGTTTGGTATCATTCCTTCATTACATTATCATCTTTACTACTATTTGTTTTGCTACATGTAGTAATAAAACTCCTAAAACTATTCATGATTTATTTACAAAATGCAGTCATGCCCAAAACATAGCCAACACGGTCGTACGGCCTAAGAAGAAGAAAAAAAAAATTATATCGGATGATCCGTTGGTCTGATGGAGAGTTTAGCAAAAAATACTCATTTTAACAAAAATAGTTATATCAAGACTGTTTACATACAATCTCTCTCTCTCTCTCTCTCTCTCTCTCTCTCTCTCTCTCTCTCTCTCTCTTGGTGGCATAGTGAATAGTTAATGGAAATGTTCAAAAGCCTGAGTGACATTACAAGTATTATAATCATATTACGCTAAATACAAATCAGACCATAAACATTGGATTTAAACTAGAAACTGAATAATTACCTATTCAGGCTATAGTAAATATGGCCATGGGATTTCTCTTGACTGTATAAAGTTGCAAGTCGTAAGATAAATGCAGTTTTGCAACCACAGGGGCAATTCCAAATCCTGCTAGCCATTCTTGACTGTTATGGGTTCCAGAGCCGATGGAAGAAGGTGAATGGGTGTCCGGTGGATGGGCGGGGCAAAATTTTGTCAAAAGGTGTTTACATTGCTTACGTAATGAATGTTTTCGACTCTTGGCTCGTTATCACTGGCCATGGCGTCGGCTAGATCATTTTTACTCTATAAAAATTAAAACTATCGGGTTTAGGTTATTGAAAATGCTGACAAAATTTGTGTGTGGTTGTAAAATATACATATGTCAACTTTCAGCTACATCCGATGCCTTGATAAGGAGCAAAGTCCAAAAAACCGTGTTACAGAGGGCCTGAATCTCATAGTAGGGTAGTAACTTAGCTAATAATAATAATAATAATAATAATAATAATAATAATAATAATAAAAATAATAATAATAATAATAATAATAATAATAATAATAATAATATCACAAACAACAAAAATGTATTGGGTCAAAATCAAATACTCGAAACATATTA
>NC_090734.1:5075941-5080941 GCF_036898095.1 Palaemon carinicauda
AGGATAATGCTTTTCAAATTTTTGATGAAGTTTTTGAAGAACAGGAACAGCTAGGCATTATAGAGAGAGTATCTAACTTGGAGCAATTCTTGGAAGAAAACCCCCAACATAGCTTCCTGCCGCACATGCCAGTGTTCAAGATGGACTGCGAATCAACAAAATTCCGTAGTGTATTTTTGTCCAATTTGTGTGAATCTGACAAAGATAAACCTATAACTATATCTCATAATCAAGCAATTTTTGCTGGTCCTTGTTGAATAGAAGATTTCTACTTCTATTTTACAGCTAATATTTAATGAAAAATGTATATGTTTTGATATGAGAAAGGCATTTCTGATGATTAAGCTGGTGCCTTCAGATCAAAGTAGGTTACTCTTTTATTGGTATAGAAAAGTATCTAAAAAGGACTATTCCTTAATTGTTTATAAACATTGCAGACTTCCATTTGGTTTGCCATGTAGTCCAACTTTATTAATGTTAGCACTTTATAAAATTTTGATGTCGGATGTCCAAGGTGACAATATGGATAACTTAGCTTACACGACCAATGATATTGACAGGTTGAAATGGGCTTATAAGAAACTTAAAAGTATATTTTCTCCCTATCAATTTGAATTACAGCAATTTCGTAACCAATGATGACTCTCTGCAGCAACAGGTAGATGAAGATAAGGAAAAGACTCCTACAAAAGTAAAATTACTTGGTTTGCTTTGAGACAGAAACAGTGATACTCTTTCGGCAAGCAAGTTGGTACTTGATAAGGATGCAACAACCAAAAGACAAATTTTAAGTTCTGTTGCAGCCAATTTTGATGTGTTCTCATTTTATGGTCCTTTATTAAACAGGGCTAGATTATTTATGCACTCGCTACAATGCAGGAAAGAAGTTGGATGGGACGATAGACTCTCTGGAGAGGAGCTACGAGAATGGTCTAATATTTGCAAGCAAGTAAATGGTGTTCCTGAAATTGCAGTGAAAAGATTTATTGGTCGCAGGAATGATCCTTCCAAATTATTGCTTTTTGTGATTCTAGCAAGCATATATATGGAGTTGTGCTCTTTATCAAGAACTTGCGAGGAAAGGAGGTAAGTTTCCTTCTGTCAAAAAATAGAATAATTGGACGCCAGTTAGAGCTAAAGTCTATCCCTTCTCTTGATTTTCAATCTATCTTGCTTGGTACAGAAACTATTGTTGACATTTATAAGGAACTTAGTGGTTCAGAGTATGTCTCCCCCATAAACATTACAAAATTGGTAGTTTTCTCAGATAGTGCAGTTGCACTGAATTGGTTAAATTCTCGAACAAATAGGTTTGATAAATTAAAAAAACTAAGTATTTTTGTTATGAATAGGTTGCAAAAAAATAGAGAATCTATGTGAAACAGTCCCTGTGACTTAAAAATTTCGTGCAGGTATGATAAATCTTGCAGATTGTACTACCAGGTCATTGTCATATAAGAGGTTGATAAAATCAAATTTCTTCACAGGACCTGATACAATCCATGCTATCTTGGAAGATGACAGTTTGGATGTAACGATCACAAATCCTTTAACCAATGTACTTGAAGTTTCAGAAGGCCACTGTGAGATAGGGAGTGTGACCGAGCCAGAGATGGGAGGTATTTTGAATTCTACAGTTGGAAATTCCTATTGGATTCATTTGATTTCAGTCTACAAACATGTATTGACATTCATAACAAGGTCAGACTGAAGTTAAAGAACAAATCTGGCTAGTATGACCATTTTGAGGTTTTCAGTAATATGGAAATTTCTTTGAATGCATGGCAACTGATGATTTCATGTTAAGTTAGCTCATTCTGGAATATATGCCACATTATCTGAGGCTAGGAAACAGTTTTGGATTCCTTGCAGTTTTTCTACTGTAAAGAAAGTCTTGAAAACTCGTGTTCACTGTCGTAGATTTAACGGTAGAACTATAAAGTTGAACCATTCCCCATATAGAGAATTTAGGGTTTCTCCTCCAACGATACCTTACAGCCTATTTGCATTGATTATTTGGACCCTACTGGGTATATTGGATGGGTAAGAAATCAAAGGTATGATATTATGTATCATCTGTTTATGGTCCAGAGCCATAAATCTTAAGGTTTGTGTAGACCTTTCGGTGATATCCTTTTTGCGAGCACTTCCGCTCCATTGTTTCGAGTTTGGGCTGCCTGAAATCTGTTTAAGTGACCAAGGTCCACAGCTAACTTCAGGTGCTAGAACCGTTGAAAATTTTTTAAGTGTTTGTAGCCCCTGTCGTTTCCAATTTATAATGTTTAAATTTTTTTGTATATTATATGAATTGTTTGGTTGTGAGAAATTTTTATGTTTAAGTTGTTTGCTCGGGAATGGTTTGTTTTTTTTTTTTTTTTTTGAAAAGCAAATGCATTTACTTAGCATACCTTAAACTACCTCTTCGAACAGTTTTAAGGAAGGAAACAAACCATTCTTGAGCGATGTATTTAAGTTTTACCAGGTTGTTCGCAGCTTGACACAAGGCAGGGAAAATCGTTGTCGGCGGTGAATGATCTGAAGAAAGTTGTATGGAGAGGCCAGCGTAAGAAGCGCAGCAAGACAGTCTTCTCCTGAATTTGAAGAAATTTTCTGGCAGCCAAGAGATAATGGCTGTCATTCATTAGTGTGAGATCGGTGGCTCTGGACTTAGCTACTTATGGATCACGTCATCGTCTGACCATCTAATACTACTCGTGAGCTCAAAATAGAACACTACCATCATCACCTCTACCTTCGTCATTACTTTTCTATGGACCTAAAAGACTGGCTATAAGTTGAGGTAAGGTTTGCATTAAGTACGATGCATTTGCTTAGTGAACTTTCAACTATAGTTACGGTTTTATAACCTTTTGTCTAGCAACCAAACTCTATAATATATATATATATATATATATATATATGGATAAATATCAACACAACAGCGTGTTCAAATAGAAACAAATTTCTACCTCATACTTGGGATCGAACGCTAGCCCCTTCTAATGAAAGGCCAGGTCCATATTCCAATGATATCCAATGAATTTGCGTTATTTTATATCCGACGCAATATCTATTCTTCGTTTCCTTTACTTGGGTTCAATGTATTATTATTTATACTCTTAATTCCTTTGATGTTTCGACTCGTTTGTTTTTGGATCTTATTCTGAAGGTTCATATATTATCAATTAAAATATGATATAACTCATTACTATCCCGTTCCATCATTGTACAAAGGGTATCTGTTAGTGGTGATTGGGAGTGGGAGATACATGGAGAAAAATAAAAAAATAAGACAACAGGTGGTTTACATTTCTCTTAATTAGTTAAACAACTAAGGAGAGAGAGAGAGAGAGAGAGAGAGAGAGAGAGAGAGAGAGAGGGTTTTCAGTTTTAGAGGGCGGTATTTTTATGATCTATAAAAAAGGGAATCTGCAAATTGGTATACTCGTTTGACCATCATATCGTCTTTTGTTCTCTTTACAATACCAGACCATATATAAGCTGTATGATCCAGTCATATACTATTTTATAAAGTCTAATGCTTCTTCCTTCTTAAAGCTACACACAACACGTCACCAACTAATTGTATTCTAATTTTCTTTTTAACATTTTATTTTTCAGTCGGCGTCATGATTATTATCAACTTTTAACATTTTGGGTGTTAACAGTATGTATTTTTTTTTTTAATATATTTTAGGTTCAGATTATATACCTATTCTTAATATTTTGAATATTAAGATTATCTATTCATTCTTTTTCATAATTTTTGGTGTTAAGATTATTCGAGACTCTCCTAGCAAAGACCGTGCAGTTCAAATGATTAAATATACTACTAGAAAAATATTGTCTTATTTAAATGATTTAAGTCCCTCTCGTTCTATCAATTAATCGAAACACATATCAATCTTTTTCGTACATATCAGATAATTTATTCTACTTCAAATTGTATTTGCCTGACACAACAGAAGTGAAGGCTATATTCAGCTCAGTGATTCAACTCAAACATTTCTTCTGATCGTGTTATGATTTTTCATTGTATCTAAAAAAAGTATTCATTTACCTATCCTATAAAAAAATTAAATGAACACTCTAATTTAGGGTAAACATCACATTTTATCACATTAGGTCAATTTGACTAACAATTTAAACAAAATAGTTTTTTCTCGGTATTTCAACATCTTTGGAAACAATCTAAGATTTTTTCAAAGACGATGATCCTCAGTCTCTTTAATCAAGAGAAAAATAGGAACACAGTTCTCTTCTTTGCTTCTCTGACCCTCTCCTCTCCTCCTGCATGGCTTTCAACCAACACTGTTTTACCCTCCTTCACCAACCCTTTCACGTATTAGTGGTTTAATGTAATCCTCTGGTCTGCGTCAAAGCTCTAAGGACAGGAGAGTTTTCACGAACTTATAGTAAATAGATCTTCATGAAAAGAAGAAAAGTAAGAAGATAAAAGCAGCTCATTGAAAAAAAAACAAAAAAAAACTGTAGAATTGGAGCATTATCATTATAATTATTATTATTCGCTAAGCTACAACCATAGTTGAAAAGCAGGATGCTATAAGCCCTGGGGTTCTAACAGGGAAAATAGCCCAGTAAGAAAAAAAGGAAAAATTTAATATTAAAAGAGTAACAATATTAAAATAAATATCTCTTATATAAACTACATAAACTTTAACAAAACAAGAGGAAGAGAAACTAGATAGGATAGTGTGACCGAGTGTACCCTAGAGCAAGAGAACTCTAACGCAAGACAGTGGAAGATCATGGTACAAAGGCTATGACACTACCCAAGACTAGAGAACAATGGTTTAATTTTGGAGTGTCCTTCTCCTAGTAGACCTGCTTACCATAGCTAAAAGAGTCTCTTCTACCCTTACCAAGAGGAAAGTGGCCACTGGACAATTAACGCTGCAGTAACCACTTAGGTAAAGAAGAATTGTTTGGTAATGTCAGTGTTGTCAGGTGCATAAGGACAGAGCAGAATATGTAAAGAA
>NC_090734.1:5085941-5093441 GCF_036898095.1 Palaemon carinicauda
AAAGTTCTTGGCTGCGGGTGATCTGTCACTAAAGCAAGGTTGGCAGGACCCTCTTGTCCCTTCCCCCTCTATCTCCGTAATGGCCTAGCCATTACTGTACTGTACCTTGCCGGCCGGCAGAGCTGGCCGGCAGGGGTATTACTGTACCGTATGTCATTCTACTTCTGGACCTAGTATAGGTTGGGATATGGATTGACTAAGCCCATTGCCGGCCGGCAGAGATGCTGGACGGCAAGGGTCTTATGTTTTCGAGTGCTGCCCGGACCTCTCTTGGTCCCTCATCCATGCCTGCCGGCTGAGCCGGACGGCATTGGTCAAGGAAGCCTGAATTAAGTTTCTCCCCTTCCTTATATGCACTCTTTCGGTTGCCGGGGTTGGGGGGTTGTGTACACTCTTATCCCGGCATCCATTCTATTTTCTTCTAGTGCTGTACCTGTCCCGGCTGCCGGCCTATGAGGCCGGCAGCCGGGCAGGTGTAGTCTTCTGGTTCTTTTGCTGCCGGCTGGCATCGGTCTTGTACCTTTGCCGGCCGGCTTATGTCAGTCCTTGTCTGCCGGTCACCAAGAGTGTGGCCGGCAGCTGGGTACTACCTTGTGTAGTTGCTGGCCGGCAATCATTGCCGGCCAACACTGGCTGTTGCTGGCCGGCAGCTGCTGCCGCCGGCACAGGCATGTGAACCAGAGGGCTGCCGCCCTATAGCTGTTAAGTAGTATACTTTAAAGCTAATTGTGGTGTGTGCCGGCCGGCAAAGGCAGGCCGGCACACATCCTCCTATACTGTACTAGTATTCTTCTGTATAGCATATACAGTAAGAAGAAAACTATAGTAAAAGTTTAGGTACAGCACTGTATCTTCTAACACTATTGTGTTTTCTTACACAGCCCTTTGCTGTTGCCCTCAGACAGGAAGCAGAGTTCTTCCCCGTCTATTATCCAGGATTTTTAAAATCATTGCCTAGGTGTGAGCTCCACCTGTTTCCTCTGGAAACCTTGCATTGGTTACTCTAGTAGAGATAAACCATTTTGATTTTATTATCTGGAAGGCTGCAACAATGGGTTGTGAGGGAAACACAAGTGTGTGTCTTTCATTTATGAATTGTTATGCTATACTATGCATATCCAGTGATACATAGTTCACTTGATACTCATGGAAATTTCTTCTCTTTACAGAAGGACACTCCGAAGTCGGGAAGTGCTTTCTGCAATGTCAGCAGCAAGAACCTCTGCGGGCATGAGTTTTGTAGGAGACACGCAGCATACGCTGTCTCCAAGGATGATCTCCGGTATTGGGACCCTCAGGTATGTACTGTGTGCACTAACCTGATTAATGAGACATTTAAATAGCTAGGAAGAAACTTCGTACCTGGGTAAGGGGCTTCCAAAAGTACACTTCTGGCCCTTATCTTCCAAGTGAGAAGATGAGGGCGTATCTTTTCCCTAAGGCATCAACTGATGCAGTGATTCCCCAGCCTCAAGAGGAGATCCCCTAAGTTCAGATCCAGGTGGATGCTGAAGTCGCGGTCGCGATGCAAGACATCCAGCTAAATGACAGGATATCTGATGTGGACGGGTGTCAGGAGGAAGACCTCCTTGCAAAAGCCCAGGATGAAGTTCAAGTCCCTCTACATCGGCCGGTCTCCCAGTAGAGCTGGGACAGGCCCTCTCTTCTATTGTTGGAATGATCCAACAAATGCAGAAGGAGAATCAGGAGAAGGCGGCTGCAATGGAACTGCGAATGCAGTGCCTTGCAGAATCACATGGGCCCCAGAAAAGCTCAATGCGAAAGACCTTCCTTTGTGCTCGGATGCTAACCCGTGGAGGTATGCTGAGCACATGTCGATGACGACTGGAAAGATCGTCATCTCGGATATGCTGGGCTCAGTTCCCCTGGAGGGTGGAATTCTGGCCCAGCAAGGCACCATATCCGGACTGTTATGTCCGGCTGAGGAAGGAACCAGCTTCAAAGGAGGAGGCAGAGCCGAAGGAGGTCATAGTGATGACCATGCTAAGGCTCAAGCTCTACTTTCATCTTCGATGAAAGAGAGGGGCTTCTCTAACTCAAAGGTAGCTGCATTGAATAGGAAGCTCCCTTCCTTTGTGTCCTAGCCTACTAGAGCCTTCCCCCTTTTTACAGAAAGGGTTTCTGGCTGTACTAAAAGCAATCGAGGCCGGCAAGTCTTGCCCCTCCCTAGAGGAGTGTAAACCCTTGTCGCTGGCCCTGCCTATGGACCACAAAGATTGGAAGGACGTCCATCTTACGTTCTAAGTGGGAAAGTTGGAGGCTGATATTGCCCGACGTCAGTTCGGCAAGGACCTCCCTAAGCTGTCTGACTTTCTTTTGCGAAGTGAGTTCGATACAAAAGAAAGACTGACTGCCTCAATGTCTCTTCAGACTACTCTCGAGACAATGGCAAGTGACCCCAAGGTCCATGAAATGTTCATGGTAGTGGCCAAGCCTCATCTGGCCACAGTGACGAAGGACCTTTATGGCTTCGTCAAGGCAAGGAGAGCTTGTAGGGAGTTCGTGTTTACCTCGGCTACAGTGAGGCACGAACTAAAGAAACTAATCTCCTCCAACATTTGGGGAAAAGACCTTTTTCCCTACCGACTTGGTCAAAGAAGTTTTTGATAAAGCCACCTTGGAGAATAGAAACCTTCTCCAGAAGTGGGACCTGGCTATCAAAAGAAAGTCTTCCCCGGATGAGGGTCCTCAACCAAAGAGGAAGACTATGAGGACTAGGCTACCGTCTCGGCCAGCCAAGCCTCTTAGACAGCAACAGCAACTGCAATTGCCATTGCCCCCAGTGCCCCAGATCGTGGCACAAACCCCGACCACCTTTCAGTGGGTACCCCAGGCCGTGTCGACACAGTCCACGGCTTTCACCCCAGCGTTCGAAGGGCAGTCTACTTCCTTCCGAGCAAAGCCTAGAGGAGCAGCCAGAGGCTCGTCTAGACGCCCCTCAAGGGGAAGGGGATTCAGGGGTGGTCGTGGTCAGGAAGGCAAGACCTCAGGACGGCAGTCCAAGTGAGGTCATACCTGTAGGAGGGAGACTTCTGAAATTTCGGGATCGGTGGACCTTCGATCCCTGGGCCCACAGCCTACTCAAGAATGGATTGGGCGGGAGCTGGTACAGCACTCCACCCCCGTACCTTCGGTTTTTCCAACACTCCACCCCCGTTATGGAGGAGTACGTTCAAGAACGGTTGGAGAAAAAGGGTGAAGCCCATCAATTTCTAAGGGAGGCTGTTTTGTGTTCCCAAGAAAGACTCGGAAAAGCTCAGAGTCATTCTGGACTTGTCGCCACTTAACAAGTTCATAGTGAATTGCAAATTCAAAATGCTAACACTGCAACACATAAGGACCTTACTGCCCAAGAGGGCATATTCCGTCTCTATAGACTTGTCAGATGCCTACTGGCACATTCCAATTAGCCATCGACTCTCCCCCTACCTAGGGTTCAGGCTACAGCGAAGACTATACGCCTTCGGAGCCATGCCATTCGGGCTAAACATAGCCCGAAGGATTTTTACGAAGCTTGCGAGCGTAGCTCTCAAACAATTTCGCCTAAAGGGAATTCAGGTAGTAGCCTACCTGGACGACTGGTTGGTGTGGGCAGCATCCGAGACAGAATGCTTGCAAGCTTCCAGTCAGTGATCCAGTTCCTAGAGTACCTAGGCTTCAAGATCAACAGAAAAAGTCTCGACTTTCTCCATCTCAAAAGTTCCAGTGGCTAAGATCCACTGGGACCTTTTGTCACACCGTTTCTCCACCCCAGCGAAGAAAAGGAAGGAGATAGCGGGTTCTGTCAAGAGACTTCAAGATTCCGAAAGGATATCAAGACACGAGCAGGAGAGAGTACTGCGCTCTCTCCAGTTTGCTTCGGTGACAGACCCAGTGCTAAGAGCACAGCTAAAGGATGCAATCGGAGTTTGGAGAAGTTATGCATCAAACGCGTGAAGAGATCTGAGAAGACCAGCCGCTTCGGCTAAGTACTCTTCTCAGGCCTTGGTCCCAAGCCAGACATCTAAAGAAGTCAGGTTCTTCTTCAGCCACCTCCCCCGTCGGTGACGATTCACTCAGACGCCTCAAAGGAGGGATGGGGAGGTCACTCTCATCGGAAAAAAGTCCAGGGGACTTGGTCCAGGCTATTCAAGACCTTTCTCATAAAACTTTCTAGAAGCTAGGGCAGTGCTCCTTACCTTAAAGAAAGTCTCCCCGTGTCATTCGTTCCACATAAAGTGGTAATAGACAGCGAGGTAGTTGTAAGATACTTGAATTGACAAGGATCGAGGTCACCACCTCTCAACCAGGTGATGTTGGCCGTCTTCCGATTGGCGGAAAAGAAGAAGTGGTACCTGTCGGCAGTTCACCTTCAAGGAGTCCGCAATGTGACAGCGGACGCTCTATCCAGGTTCACACCGATAGAGTCGGAATGGTCCTTAGACGCAGGATCAT
The DNA here is from genome assembly GCF_036898095.1 of Palaemon carinicauda. Lineage (NCBI taxonomy): Eukaryota > Metazoa > Arthropoda > Malacostraca > Decapoda > Palaemonidae > Palaemon > Palaemon carinicauda. The sequence continues at coordinate 5,090,397 of NC_090734.1, forward strand.
TCTCCTTCATTCTGAATCAGTCCCAGAACTGCAGATAGACCTCTTTGCGACGAAAGACAACAAGAAGTTGCCCCTGTACGTGCCCCGTACGAGGACCCCTTAGCGGAAGCAGTGGACGCGATGTCCCTCGACTGGAACAGATGGTCCAAGATTTATCTGTTCCCTCCTCACAACCTTCTGTTGAGGGTCCTCAACAAACTGAGATCCTTCAAAGGGTAGCGGCAATAGTGGCCCACAAGTGGCCGAACAGCGTGTGGTTCCTCCTGGCATTGGAACTGTAGCTGAAGTTTGTACCACTACCAGATCCAGTTCTGACCCAGCGAGTCCAGAAGTCAACTGTCTGCGCTTCATTGCAGAAAACCCGGACCCTGCAGTTCATGATTTTCTCTCCCTAGCGGTGAGAAAGCGTTTCGGGATTTCGAAAGCCAGTATAGACTTCATTGAGGAATATAAATGCAAATCTACAAGAAGGCAATATGAGTCATCTTGGAGAAAATGGGTGGCCTTTTGTCAAGGCGAAGATTCCGCAGGAGATCTTGACAGACTTCTGCTTATCTTTTTTCCCCACCTCCATGGTCAAGGGTTGGCAGAGAACACGATTTCAGCGTGTAAGTCTGCTTTGACAAGACCCATTCTATATGCCTTCCAGGTCGACCTAGGTAACGAGATCTTTAATAAAGTCCCGAAAGCCTGTGCTAGGCTCAGACCTTCAGCACCTCCAAAGCCCATTTCATGGTCTTTAGACAAGTTCTTCATTTCGCTTCTCTGTTGAGCAATGAAGAATGTGCGTTAAAGGATTTGACACAAAAAGTTATTTTCCTAATTTGCACTCGCGTCCGGGGCCAGGGTTAGTGAAATTGTAGCCTCTCGAGAGAGGCAGGTCGTGTTCAGTTCCTGGATGGGGAAGAACTGAACCTGTTTCCGGATCCTACGTTTCTCGCCAAGAATGAGTTACCCACCAACAGGTGGGGTCCCTGGAGAATCTGCCCTCTGAAAGAAGATGCATCTCTATGTCCAGTAGAATGCCTAAAGGAGACTTCAAGGGTGGTCAACTATTCAGGGGAGAAACATCAGGCTCAAATTTATCTCTGAATCAACTCAGAGCAAAAATCACATATTTTATTCGCAGAGCGGATCCTGACAATACACCCGCAGGTCACGATCCGAGGAAAGTTGCCTCATTCTTAAATTTCTTTAATTGCATGGATTTTGAACATCTCCGTTCATACACTGGCTGGAAGTCTTCCAGAGTGTTCTTTCGCCACTATGCGAAGCAAGTAGAGGAACTAAAAGAGATCTGTGGTAGCAGTGGGTCGCGGTGTTAACCCTACTGTTTAACTCTGCGAGGAACAGTGGTCTTAATTGGGACGATTAATTCCAGGGTGAGTGTGTAGTTACATACTGTACTACAAACTAAGTGAGGGCACTGTGTTGCCCATCCAGACTGTTCCATTTCCGAAGGTGAACCTAGCATAAGTGCAGACATGTGTGCCGAGCGTTTCTAACGCTAATGTCATTGATTTGTAATACAGGCTTTTATGACTTTGATACCTCGGTATCTTAAAAGTGGCATCTAATGTTTTTCTTTCAGACAAACAAGCCCTGTTTACTATCATACTTATGCTTAAACTTTTGGGTTATCCTCTTCTTATATATATATATATATATATATATATATATATATATATTGTGGTTAACCTGTCTATTTATTGCCTGTCAATAATCTGGTTCTTGAGAACCTTGCGTCTCCTTCACCTGTGTCAATTTACTGGTATAATTGAGCATTCATTCTATGTACCTTATCTGGGATAATTCTAATAGAATTGTTCCTTTATGCAAGCTATGTTGCATTGGTTTTCCTCCTATGCGGATATAAAACCTTTGTCCAATACAAGTATTGTGCGGAAAACTGGTCGATATTTCATATTGACGCAGTGGTCCTTTACAAACTATGCTTTACTTAATATAGGGCGAGACCACTATATTAGCTTGCCTGGTATTCGTACATAGATATATGTACTCTTCGAGACTTTTCCAGAGTCTAGTAGGACTCTTCCCTGTAGGGGGCAGGAAGCTCTAACATAGTTTATAGTTAGTTGAAAAGATGTATAACGGTAACATCTTAGGTCTCTAGGTCTAGTCGACCGGGAAAAAATTACCTCCGGGGAGTACGGCACGTTCTGAGAATCCACAGATACAGTAATGCTCTGGTACACTTCCATCAGGACGACATGGCTTGAGCCCAAAAAACGGATTTTGAGCGAAGCGAAAAATCTATTTTTGGGTGAGATAGCCATGTCGTCCTGATGGACCCGCCCTTGCCTTTCTAAGAAAGGGCTGTAGGACCCCTCCCTACATACAGTATCTGTAGCACCTCGTGTACGCTACAAGGAATACAGATGGCGCCAGGATTGGCGCCAGGCACGCATACAAATCGGGGGATAGGGAAGCCTTGGGAGCGGCTCCCCTTTTTCTTTCCCGAATTCGTATCTCGTCAATCTCCCTCCTACGAGACGAATCTCTGTTCAGGTCGTAGATTGCCATGTGACGTGTCTAGAATACGTCCTCTGATATGTCGCGATATCCCTTTCACGAGGGATACTCGCTCCAGGAGTTAGAATTCTGGTACCTTAAGGTAAATTCTCTGGGAATATCGCCGTAGTTGTAATATACCCTAGGAAGCTACCCTATAGGAACTTCCATCAGGACGACATGGCTATCTCACCCAAAAATAGATTTTTCGCTTCGCTCAAAATCCGTTATATACATATATATATATATATGTATATATATACATATATGATAATTTTTTTTTTGCACATTTAAACGTGTTTCTTTCATATTTCAAATAAGCCATATATATCAATACATTAAAGTCTGGATTCTCTTAACGACCTCGGGATCAGAGCCCAAGGCGGAACCGCCCAAAGACTATGATATCGGACCAGCGGGGATTTGAACTCTCGCCAGGATATCTTCCTTCATGGCGGAGTGGTATGGTCACTGGCATACAGATATCCTGGCAAGAGTTCAAATCCCCGCTGG
>NC_090734.1:5095613-5105613 GCF_036898095.1 Palaemon carinicauda
GACCGGATCTACGTTATGGAGATACTAGCCAAAAGAAAAAGTTAAAGGAAGGCCATATTAATGTACCAACCCTGTGTCACACAATCTTACATAGTAACGACATTTAATTTTGTGTATATATTATGTTTGTATCTTCGCTCTTCCCTCCCACTAAAAAGAACCTGAATAAACATGCCTGTTTTTCTCACCCTTAACTGTTAACCGACGCGGTGTCAGTTTTGAAAAGGAAATTTCCTTTTGCATTGAGCTTTTGTGTATAAAAGAAAGTGTTCTGTAATAAACTCACTCAGTTGCTTTAATCCTGTCTTTGAATCAAAACCTTCTCTCGGCCCGTCACATTGGTGACCCCGGTAGTCGACTCGCTCCTCCCGTCTTCTACCCCTCCTCGCCCCTCCATCGTTGGTACTATGGCGGAATCTACAGAAGCTAATGCTGCGGCTCCCCAATTGAAACTTTCGTCATTTGCCTTCGGAGAGGCGTTTGCTTGGTTTCAACGCTCAGAAGTCCATTTTCGCATCAAGGGCGTGACTCGCTCAACCACCAAAGCAGATTATGTTCTCGCGGTGATACCCGAGGGAACCTTCCCGGAAACATCCGACTGGCTTTGTGAACAAGGAGACACCACAATGGCGTATGACGCCCTCAAAACATACCTTCTGCATCAGTACTCGCTGTTGCCAGCCGCCCGTATAGCATAGCTTTTTCAGCTCTCGCAACAACCGTTTGGGGACCAAAGGGCTTCACTCGCCCTCAGGGAAATGACCAGTATCCCTCGCCTGCAACCTGCCGCAGACGGCTCTCCTCGTGAGGTGAGCCTACTTCGTTCCCTTTGCATACGCCATTTAACTGGACCTGTACGCGCTGCCATACCCGATGTGGATAGTTTAATCATAAAGAACTTGATAACCAAAGCCAACGCCCTTATGGACAGCCACTTCAAGACCTCCATCAACGCCTTCACTCCTGACGAAGAGGACGCCTATTTATTGTAAACCAAAGCTGACGTGGATGCCGTAGGACATATACGCCTACCCCGTGACGTGCCGAAGCTGCGACAAAGCCACCCACCACCCACCATTCACTCGCGCCCCAACCAACGACTTCTAGAGCCCCTCACTACCTCCCATCTGCTGCAGTTTTGCTACTACCACTTCAGATTCGGGGCAACCGTGAAAAAATGTGCCAAGGATTGTCGTTGGCCCAAAAACGTGCAAGTAGGCCATCTCTCGTGGCACTGACCTCCCGTGTTTCTAATCTTTTCTTTTTACATGATGCAGGAACAGGCGTGCAACTTTTGGTAGACACGGCTGCTTGTCGTTCTCTTTTGCCAAGGGAACTCTTCAGGACACGACGTAGTCTGTCTACGTCTGCCGACGTCCGCTTGGTAGCTGCCAACGGATCTGCGATACCCACCTACAGTTATGAGAACGTCACATTATCGTTCGGGAACGGTAAATTTAATTGGAAGATTCTCATTGCTGACGTCACATTGCCAATCCTCGGTGCGGATTTCCTCTCTCATTTCCACCTTCAGGTCGATATCGCCCACCAATGATTGGTCAATACAGACTCATACTTGTTGACACCTCTTAAACCCGGCCCCTCCAACCGCGATCTCCACATCAGCGCACCCACGAATGCCTACGCCCACCTCCTCACGTCGTACCCGGAAGTTTTCCTTCCAGAACTTCGTCAAACGTCCACAGCTCCTGCCAAGCTCGATATTTATCACCATATCAAGATGATGGGGCCCCCAGTCTTCGCAAAATTCAGACATCTGGCACCGGAACGATTGGTAGCCGCCAGACGGACGTTCGCCGAAATGAAGGAAATGGGCCTTTGCCAAAAGGCCTCTAACTCATGGTCGTCACCCATACACATTGTTCTGAAGAAAGACGGCTCGCTCCATTCATGTGGAGATTACAGGCCCTTGAACATGCAAACAGAACCGGATCACTACCCCCTCCCAAACATCGCCGACGTGACCTTCTATCCGCGCAGAGCAAAGGTTTTCTCTACGCTCGACCTCCTGAAGGGGTAATATCAGGTGCCTATGAGCCCAGAAGACATCCCCAAGACTGCCATCACCACTCCGTTTGGTACACACACCTTCAATTACTTCAGTTTTGGCCTTCGTAATGCTGGGGCCACGTTTCAACGTCTCAGGAATGGCATGTTAAGGGACCTCCCCTTCTGTGTATGTTATGTGGACGACATACTTGTGTTTTCCTCCTCAAAAGAGGAACACCTTCGTCACCTGTGCATCATGCTCGACCGCCTGCAACAAAACGGCCTTGTAGTTCGGTACATTAAGTGTACCTTTGGCACCAATGAAGTGTCGTTCTTAGGGCACCGCATCACTCCGGAAGGAGTCCATCCCCTCCCTGAGAAGGTAGCAGCCGTTAAGGACTTCCCTACGCCCTTGACCGTCAAAGTTCTGCAGGAATTCTTAGGCATGATTAACTATTATCACTGTTATCTCTCAGCCACTGCCGTCACTCTCGCTCCCCTCTACGCATTCCTCAAGGGCTAGCCAAAGGACCTGAAGTGGGGTCCCCTGCAAGAAGCGGCCTTCTGCAATGCAAAGAAGGCCCCATCAACCGCTGCGGCTCTCACTTTTCCTATCCCACACGCCCCTCTCCTACTCTCCACCAATGCCAGCGCCGTCACTATTGGTGCAGTACTCGAGCAGGTGGTCAACGGCTCACCCCGCCCATTGGCCTTCTTCATCAGAAAATTGTTCAAGGCAGAATCGGGTTATTGTACCTTTGATCGTGAAATGCTGGCTCTGCACTTGGCTGTCCGTCACTTTCGCCATTTCTTAGAAGATACGCCCTTCGTCATTCGCACAGACCACATGCCTCTGGTGCACGCCTTCACTCGACAGTCTGACGCCTGATCCGCCCGTCAATGCCGAGATGTCTCCGCTGTGGCTGAACACAATTGCACCCTTCAATACGTCCCTGGGAAAATGAATCCCGTTGACAATGCCGTGTCAAGAAACATGTTGGTTGCTGTTCATCTGGGATTGGATTACAATGTCTTGGCTGAAGCAAAACGACAGGATCCAGAGTATCAAGCTTGTAGGACATCCTGCACGTCCCTCCATTGGGAAAACTTCCCCCTCAAAGACTCCAACACCACCCTCCTCTGTGACGTCAGTATTGGTAGACCGCGACCTTGGATTCCTGCTCCCATGCTTTGGCAGGTGTTTGATTTCATTCACGGCCTTTCACATCCCTCGTGCCATTCTACTGCACAGTTGCTGAAGACAAAGTTCATTTGGCACGGCATTTCTAAGGAGGCTAAGGATTGGGTCCGCACCTGTACTTCTCACCAAACTTCGAAAGTACATCGACACACGGATTCAGGAGTGGGCACCTTTCCTTAATCTCAGCGTTGTTTCACTCACATTCACATTGCTGTTGTAGGCCCCATACCCACATCACAAGGACATCGTTACCTGTTTACCGTCACCGACTGCTCTACTCGTTGCCTTGAAGCCATTCCCATGGAAACTGCAACGTCGGCCTTATGTACATCTGCCTTACTCTCAGGATGGATTGCAAGATTTGGTATCTTTAAGCATATTACTTCTGACAGGGGTACCACTTTCACCTCTCAATTATGGACATCATTAGCGAATCTCCTGGGCAACACCCTACATCAGACAACTGCCTACAACCCCGCTGCCAATGGAATGGTTGAACGTTTTCATCACACCCTCAAAGCAGCTTTGATGTCCCGCTGCAAGGATTCCAACTGGTTTACTCAGCTTCCCTGGGTCCTCCTGGGACTAAGGATCACTCCTAAAGACGCTCTCGACGTCTCACCAGCTGATAATCTCCTGCGCATACGTCACGTCGTGGGAAAATTTACTCCATGTGGCCAGACTTACAAGCCTACTAACAGACTTGCACTCTGCAATGCACTTCTTCCTGCGCAATGACACTAGCAAGCTACCGCTAACGCCCCCTTACACGGGCCCGTTCCTTGTGATCTTACGCAGTCCGAAAGCATTCCTACTAAACATTCGTGGCAAAGAAGACTGGGTCTCCATTGATTGTCTTAAAACCTGCTTATATCCTGCTAAATGACCCGCCTACAGTTTGCCACTCTAGATCAGGGCGCCTTGTTTAATTCTCACCGTTAGCTGTTAACCGATGCGGTGTCGGTTTTGAACAGGAAATTTCCTGTTGCATTGAGTTTTTGTATATAAAGGAGTGTTCTGTAATAAACTCACTCAGTTGCTTTCAGCCTGTCATTGAGTCACAACCTTCTCTTGGCCCGTCACATTAACTTCAAAACCGATACTACGAACACCGGATTTCAACAGGAAATTGCTTATCCAAGAGGAGGCATTGGGCCATGGGATTGGAGCTGCCTTATTGCAAGAATATAAGGAAGGAATTCTGCTCCCTGTTTGTTTTTTGTCATTGAAACTGAAGAAGCATCAGCGAGTCTACTTGACAGTTGAAAAGGAACTGCTGGCGCTGTGGTTTATGTAAACAGAACACAGAATGAAGAGATTACCATCTATTCGGATCATAATCCTCTAACTTCTGTTAATAAAATGAAGAATAATAATCTAAGAATAACTAGGTGGTCATTATGTTTGCAACCGTATTGTATTAATGCAAAGCATATATCAGGTAAAGATAACGTGGTTGCAGATTATTTATCTCCGGCTGAATCGATGGATTAAGGCCTGGAATAAATAATCGTTTTCTGGAGGAGCTAGCTTACGAAGCTGGTCTAGTGTAGAGTACATATTTCATCCATGTATTTCCTTTGCGTATTTAGGAGGTGTATAGCCAGCTCGTAAGGTGAGCTCCCCTCATTTAGGTTTAATTAATTGTATGTAAATTGCACAAGACTTTAATTGTTCATTTCATTGTATTTTTCATTCAAGTCAGTTTATGTAAATTTACATTATTTTTAAGAATTAACTTTTTATTTCACGTACTTTGCTATGGAGTCTTACGTAATCTCGATTAAGTGTGCTATATGAACCATACGAGGTATGAACAAGGGCTTATGTAATTTTTTATGGTATTGCATCATGTTTGTGAGAGATTACGCATGCGTTATATTTGCCCTGTGTTTTGGAGGGTTATCTTAATTTTTGTTTTAATGTTTGAGGAGGAAGGTGGGTGGACCTGGCTTAGAGAGAGTCGACTCGCTGGTGCGTTAGTAGGCGTCTGATACATAATCGTTGGCAATCTTACACCGCTAGGCACAGCCACCAAGCTTCTAGACCCCTGACCTAGAATAATATAGAAGTTACTAAGTTAATTCAAATGTGCCTCTAGGGATGCATAGCAGTAGAAGAGAACCAGCCTGTCCTATGAAATAGCCAACATCCCCTCTCTCAATTGCCTCGAGTATGTGTCCCCTCCAAAGTGAACAAGTCTTAACCTAATGTATATCTTGTGTAGTGTGTTCAAAAGTTCGAGAAACTTTGAAAGTGATTTTAATTTTTTTTTTTTTGTGGTGATGGCTGGTATTGTCTAAATTTTGTAATGGGCCATATGATACTTATGTAAAAATGTGAAGTATATATGAACTGCTATCGGGATAAAACTTCAGGTGAGTTAAAATTCGTAAGTTTGTCAGTTACTTCATGTAATTTCTATATATATGCTTCCATTTATGCAGAGTAAACTAATTAATAGAATCCAAATGCCAATAAGCATTTATTATCGTATCAGAACATTGGAAAACTGTTCACAATACCTCTAGTTAGACGCCACTCTGATATCCAGAAGAAACTGGGTGCAGCATCAGCTGATAGTTAAGAGAATCTGAAGTTAAACACATTTGCCTCTATCCACTTCGAGGAATATATGTTTGAAATGATTGGATTCAAGATTTATATCTACTAGATGACCCTAAACTATCATCTAGTTTTCGTATAATTCAAAATATAGGAAATAATGTATCCTGAAATTGCAGAATACAAGCCCTGATCTAAAACAGTTTTATAGAGTTATTTTGCGATAAGGAATAGGCTGCTTTTATAAGAGAGAGAGAGAGAGAGAGAGAGGAGAGAGAGAGGAGAGAGAGAGAGAGAGAGAGAGAGAGAGAGAGAGAGAGAGAGAGAGAGAGAGGCCCCATCTGGGAATAGCCATTGGTAGACAAGTCACAGCCTGTCGTTTATTGAGCTCAGAACAAGATAAATTGTCAAACGAGAGAGAGAGAGAGAGAGAGAGAGAGAGAGAGAGAGAGAGAGAGAGAGAGAGAGAGAGAGAGAGAGAGACTTTTTATCAAAACTGCTTTGCTCATCCTCGAATACAGCGTTACTGATTTTCTCTTTCTTCTAGCATCACAACAACAGTTTTATTGAGAGCAATGTTTCTTCGCGCTTCAAAAGATAGTATCAGTTAAACATAAACACTTTTAGTGTTTCTGCAGAAAAATTTACTTCAAAAACTATTAGAAGTTTATTATGTTAATCAAGGTGTTATTATCTGTAAGCTGACTAATGATAAGTATTGTGAGCAACTGATAATCAACCCATTACAGAGGCGTATTATGAGATTCCTGTTGCTGATACTAATGGGTGGGAACAATTCGAAGGTGTAATTACCTGCATGTTGCTTCAGATAATAACCAATAAACATTTGAATGTTTAAAATGTATGCTTCTCTGCATGATAGTAATACACGTCAAGGAGGTGAGATAATCAGAAGTATCTCTGCTTTAAAGATAATCTTTGTTAATAATGTTTTGAAAGTGCTAAATAGTAACCGGCCTTTATAATGTCTCTGTGTCTGCTTCATTACATGTATTGAGTTTTACGGGAAATTAATATATTCAATATATTCCATATATAAATTCTTGCTTTTAACAAGTTCAAAAAAAAAGAAAAAAAACTGACGGGATGAAAACAAAATAGGATAGTAGAGTGGCACACAACTGTGTGCGTGAGAAGTCACCCTGAATAATTATAAACCCCAATGTCTCCTCTTAATTTTAATACCTTTCATATAATAAAAACTTCAAAACTTTATAAACTTTAAAAATTTAAACTTACATAAAACTGAAGATAACACGACAAAAATCCCATTTTAAACGAGGAAAACCAGAAAAGAAGAAAACGCTTAGATTTTTTTTTTCATTCTTTTTTTTTTTTTTTGAAACCGAGAAACAAGTTGCTTTTTCGAATGCAATTGCTAATAGCGCTTAAATCAAACTTTTTTCTTATCGGATTCGCAGACCTTTCTCCAAGTTATCGCATAGTTTAGCCTTATCGTCAATAGGCCTATATGAGTGTCTTATGACCAAAGAAGTTTAATATTAATACAATTTACGTTCTCTCTCTCTCTCTCTCTCTCTCTCTCTCTCTCTCTCTCTCTCTCTCTCTCTCTCTCTCTCTCTCTCAGAAATCAAGGCAATGGTTAAATTTTATGTGATATTCCTAACGATGATTTCTAAAGACTATCAATTTGAAGATATTGTTTATAGGTATCAAATTTGATAAAGATTGTCTCCTGTTAATTGCACCGTAGATTTTGCACTAATTTGTAGGTGAAAAGCCTTGGACAGTATGCAACTTCTATGCGACCAGTCTTTTCCGAATTTATTTTTATTATAAATAGCATTGACCATTATGTCTTAACTCGTAATCTAATGTGTCTTATTGAAATATACTCCCGATCAACCAGTGAAATTGAAATCGACTAAAAGTTATCTATATTGCATTTAAAAAGAAAAAAAAAAAAAAAAAAACTGTTTGCGTTCCGGGGAATATTGATTAACAATTTGGAATTATTTCACGTGCTAAATTTGATTATTTCATTATGAGTCCATAATTCATATATTATGGTAATGAATATTACGCTCTCTTTTAAAAGAATGTTTGTCATAACATGAAATTATTTAGATTAGCGAGGCTGAAATGAGAGAATTTATGAGTTATTCCCAGTATGTTCCGGACGCAAAGCTTCAGGATAAAACAGATGTTTCATAGATGGATGATTGATCGAGTTAAATTTTAAGCTTGATTGAGGTAATAATTCCAAGGAAGAGCGGGCATCATTTTATTTTGCAAATCTGTGCATTTAACTAATACATCTCCCCTGGCGCTACCACTGTCAATGAGAAAAAGATATGTATATATATATATATATATATATATATATATATATATATATATATATATATATATATATATATATATATATATATAGTGTGTGTGTGTGTGTGTGTGTGTGTATGTGTGTGTGTGTGTGTGTGTACAATAAACTATGAGGAAAACTGAATATGACTGGATTCGTCTACACTACCTGATCTAGAAGATTGACGTATCAATAGTGATATTTACAATCTATAAGGTACAGGGAGAGAGCGACCGTACATACAATCATATGCACAAGAAACCTTAAGAAAAATATGCTACCCACATTTGCAACAACATATCGGTGTCTCCGTGGACGGATACCCCATTAGCAAAGGTGGGACTAGCAGTGTTGCAACCTCAATTTGAATCAGCGTTACCAAATGCAGTATTGCCAATATAGCCTCATTGAATTTACACAACCTGTGAGTTATGTTTTAAGCCAACACTTGTTATTTCCTTCAAAGCTGAGAGAAGGACATTCGATTCTAAATTTCTTTTACGTTTGAAATTTTATTATTCAAAGATTAGGTGAAAAAAGAGAATAATTTTATATCAAATTTAATATATTAATTGTAATTCTATTTACATTATCAAAGCTTAATTACCAGAGTTTGAAGAAATATATTTTGTGTGTGTGTTTTTTTTTTTTTTTTACAGAGAAATGTAGTTGTAGTCAGCGTGATCACAGAGATATGCCAGATATCGCTATTTGACCAGATTTGTAGACAAAATCATCAAAACGGCACAACTGGATGGGAGAGCGTCTTCATGTGACAGGTTATATATGCCGTTGGTTCCAAGCTTTTTTATAATAATCCTTTCAGAGTAAAAGGATTCAAAATATATTAAGATCTTTGCCTTAATCAAAAAGAGCTTTCGAACATAGTGAAACAACTGAACCTCACAAAAAGCATCATGATCAAATAAACGCCTCCTATGATGAAAAGAAATAATCCAAATCAATAAACCTTCCACATGGATTTGATGAATATCATATAACAAAAACCTTTGGAGTCTAAAATGCCTTTAAGACTCTTATAATCCGAGTCATTTGGCATACATATATCTCAGGAAGGAAAAACAACATTTGGGCTTCTCTGAGCAGGGTTTTCTTTCAACAAATATTTCAGAATTATTTTCAGTTTTCTGTTTCCTTATTTGTAGGGCTATCCATTAATCTATTACTCATTATCTTGTTAATTTATTTATTTATTTATTCATTTATTTATCTATTTATTATTATTATTATTATTATTATTATTATTATTATTATTAATATTATTATTATCATACTCGTTAAGCAATCATTCATCTTCAACAAGCAAGAATCTAACAAATAACGATTCTCCCAGATTAGAAATACATATGAGATTGTTGAATTATTGCTAAATATGCGATTGGACTGTGCATAATCTTTAAATTTTAAAAGGCACTTTAGATTATGCTTTCTTAATGTAAAGTGGATCAATAAAAAGGCAAATCCGATTATGACATAAAATCGTAACTTGAAGGTAAACAACGGATTTTTTTTAATAGTTACCATATATTAAATATAGTATCTATTAAAAAAAATTCAACTAAAGAAAAGATTGTTCAAGTAATAAACGGGACATTCCTCTTTTTCAATCTAAGGGGAAAATAATTTGCTAATAAAAGGATTTCAAATATTGAAAAGGCCCGTAAATCAGCCTCCTAATAGTAAGTGACTCTCCCGCTAAGATGGAGTGTTGCTAAATTGGCTGCACAAGAAACCACGAAAACAAGTTGCCCTTCTTTGCTGCACAAGTCAAGACAGACGAGATTAGTTTCCCTGCCACGTGAAAGAGTCTATCCAGTAGAAGACATTTTGGCTTTTAAAGTTGGCGATTTATAAAAGTG
>NC_090734.1:5120613-5125613 GCF_036898095.1 Palaemon carinicauda
TTAAAAGCTCCCCTTATATCTAACTTTCACAAAATTACAGATAACTATGGAGCTAAGAAATCTGCAGTCTTTATAAAAATAAAAGGAAAAATACCCTTTGGGTCTACACCTCCATAAGCATCAAGGTCCAGCACGAGAGCCTTAATTTCACTAGATCAAAAAGCTAAAGTAGTAAGTCCAGTCTCAGGAAAACAGGAATGAGGAAATTCAAGTTTCTCATTACAGTGAGTGATAGAGCAATGTGGTTTAAGTAAAGGAGGAACTGTTGCATCTACACCAAAAAGTGCAGATTTAATGGAAGCTCACCTATTTATTTCCTGTTTTGTATCAGAAAAGCTTTTTTTTATGGTAGAATAGTTTTACTTTTCAGTTGAAGCATAAATTTTTCTGATCAAAAGCTCTAAGCTATGATATACTATACAATTATGACAAATTCAAGCCCAAAATATCAAGCCAAATCCCATTCCCGTCTGCTTGATATTTCCTATAAATCTTACCTTAGTATGCTACATCAGGGACAGACTGTTCAGTCTTCACAACTAATGAAATATCAAGGCATGATCAGGTGTCCCAACTGGAGAACCAACCTTACTTGTTTTAACTGCAAGGATGTAAGTGCATACTAGGTCCAAGCAATTAGCAGACCTGAGAGTGGCTTCACTTATGATTTGCTCAACTCCTTATTAAGTGGCAGAGTCGAAAGCTCTTAAGCTATGGTGATCATTAAAATCACCAACATACACAAAAGACGCCTTTCTGTCATCTTTTATCTTAGGTATAAAGGTATGAAGACAATCGAAGTTAAAATCATCCATATCTGCATTCTGGCAGATCGAACACAACTAGAAGTTTTCATGCTAGCCACAAACTTTCATTTATATGAATCTCATGACAGCCAATTTCATAGCAGGATTTATGAGAAGCAGGGTACTCAGTCCTAATATACACAACCCTTCCTCTGGCCCTAGGGATGGTATCGCGTTTCAACATTATTTGCTTCTTAAAACCAGTTATGAAGAAGTCAGATGATTGCCTTATATTGGAAACCAAAGTTTCTGAGCACAAAAAAAAAAAAAAAAATATCATACTGTCTGAACTGTAAGGTCTTGAATACTTGCATTAAAACCAGGAATATTGCAATACAGTGGACGACAATGACGAAAAGTAGGATGTACTGGTCCCGGATTTTGCTCAATATCTCCAGACAGTATAAGAATTAAAGATAATACTTAAAAACTAAATTAAAAAAGAATGATCGTAAAAATCATATGTACAAAAATATAAATAAAATGATTAATCAGACCTATAGACTATAGAAAAAAAGTTGGAAAACTGGTCAACATGGAGGAGCCGATACACCATTCAAGGCTAAATACTCTCCATGATGACCCTTTTAACTGAAGGGAGGATAGTATGAATGGTTTTGAAAAAGAAAGAATCAGATAAGGAAAAGACAACCTCTTGCTGAACCATCAAGCATCCAGAGACCTTCTTTTGAGCCTGCCCAATACACCATTTCAAAAAAAACAATTGGAAGAAAAAAAATAAGAGAGAATAGTGTGCTTGAGTATACCTTCAATCAAGAAAACTCCAAGCCAAGATTGTAGAAGACCAAGGTACAGAGACTAGGGCACTATCTAAGACTAGAGAGCAATGGTTTGATTTTGAGAGTCCTTCTCCTAGAAGAGCTGCTAGCCACAGCTATAGATTCTCTTTTACCCTTACCAAGGGGAAAGTGGCCACTGAACAATTATTAAAGTGCAGTAATTAGCCCCGTTGAGCGAAGAATTGTTTGGTAATTCCAGTGTTGACTGGTGTATGAGGAAAGAAGATAATGTGTAAAGAAAAGGATAGTCTATTCGGTGTATTATTATTATTATTATTATTATTATTATTATTATTATTATTATTATTATTATTATTATTATTATTATTATTATTATTATTATTATTATTATCAATTGCTAAGCTACAACCCTAGTTGGAAATCCTGGATGCTATAAGGCCCAGGGGCTCCAACAGGGAAAATAGCCCAGTGATGATAGGAAACAAGGGGAAAAAGAAAAATTTTAAGAAAAGTAATATCAAAATAAATTTCTCCAATATCAACTATAAAAACTTTAATAAAACAAGAGAAAGAGAAATAAGATAAAATAGTGCCCATGTGTATTTTCAAGCAAGAGAACTCTAATCCAAGACAGTTGAAGGCTATGGTATAGAGGCTATCACCCTACTCAAGACTATAGAACATTGGTTTGATTTTCGAGTGTCCTTCTCCTGGAAGAGCTGCTTGCCATAGCTAGAAAGTCTCTTCTACCCTTACCATGTGGAAAGTGGCCACTGAATAATTACATTACAGTAACCCATTGGGTGAAGAAGAACTGTTTGGTAATCTCAGTGTTAACAGGTGTATAAGGAAAGAGGAGAATATGTAATGAATAGGCTACATTATTCGGTGTGTTTGTGTGTGTGTAAGCAAAGGGAAAAAGAACCGTAACCAGAGAAGAATCAAATGTAGTGCTCTCTGGCCATTCAAAGGACCCCATAACTCTCTAGCGGTAGTATCTCAATGGGTGGTGGGTGCCCTGGCAAACTTACTACCTATGTTTAGGCAAAAAAAAAATGCCTCATTGAGAGAGAGAGGGATCCAATTCATTACTGTCTGGCCAGTCAAAGGATCCAATAACTCTCTAGTGGTAGTATCTAACAAGGTGGCTGGGTCTCTGGCCAGCCTACTACCTATATTTATATATATGTACATATATATATATATATATATATATATATATATATATATATATATATATATAAATATATATATATATATATATATATATATATATATATATATATATATATATATATATATATATATATATATACCTATAATTATGTATATACTTTTACATATGAGTATATGCATATGTATATATACATTCACACATATACGAGTGTGTGTGTATATATATATATATATATATATATATATATATATATATATATATATATATATATATATATATATATATATATATATATATATATATATATATATATATATATATATATATATATATATATATAAGTATGGAGACAGGAGCAATTACTCAAGCATAAACATATTGGAGAAGGGAGACGCGTTCTGCTTTTTTCATTCATTTATTTGCGCCGACGTTTCGTATCAGCTTGATACATTTTCCAGGCTGAAACGATTTCAAGTTGATTGTGTATAAGTAAAAAGATACACACAACGTTTACCAACACCAAAATTAAAAAGCTTTTTAATAAATTAAGAATAAAAACAGAGTAAAAACAGAAACACAGAATAAGAGTGAAAGGGCTTGGAGCGAATATAGAGAAACAAATTAATTCAATGATAATTATAATAATAATAATAATAGAAAGATATATTATGATAATAATAATAATAATAATAATAATAATAATAATAATAATAATAATAATAATAATGATAATAATGAAAATAATAATAAAACGAACAAGACACCTACCCACAGCGGTAGCGTAAGGAGAACTGACATGAAAAATTGTTATGGAAGGGAGTGTAAACAAAACAACAGGTAATTAGGCAATAAACAATTGGGTGGAAGACGACTGGTGGTTAAGAGAAGGTACAGTTAGCTTAATCATTATTGATTCAAGGGTGGTTAGTTCGTCTATATGTCGGGTTTTTCCTATTATATTAAAATGACTGGTATCTATGTGTGTTTTGCAACTTTTACTGTGATTTCTTATGTTAGATTGTTCTGGATTTGATAGTCGACAACCCGTTCTATAGCTAATTCCCTGATGAGAGGAAATTCGGACTTTTAGCAGCCTCCTGGTGCAACCGATGTAAGTGCCAAGATCACATCTGGGACAATTATACTTATAAACGACACCGGAGGCAAACAGGGGGCTGATCTTATCCTTGACTTGGAAGAGTGAGCCGATGGTTCGGGGGTTTATGGGAATTAGTTTCAAATTAAGGGCAGGCAATTGCTCACTGAATAGGTTAATGCATTTTTTCCTAAATTTATTATTATGGAGAAAGGGAAATCTAGCAAACATACGGAGCTTGGGGACATTGTGGACTATTGGGGTTGGATTGAATTTCAGATTAAGTAGCTTATTAAGGGATCTATGAAAAATTGCTGGAGGGAAATAATTATCCTTAAAGTAATCAGCAAGGAAAGTCACTTCAGTATGAAAGGTAGACCAGCTTGATGTCAGATTAATGGCTCTATGGAGGAGAGTTGACACGGAATTCAGTTTAAAGTTAAAAAAACATGAGCTATAAAAATTGGTCCCCAGGCTAGTAAAGGTGCTCTTTTTATAAATACCAGTATGAAAGCCAGACCAATATTAAGAATTTGAGTGGCAGTTGTATATATGTTGAATAAAGATATATTTTAGTTAAAAACATATCTATTTGAATTATCATTCCAATGAGAAGCCTCGTGCAAATAGGAAAATGGTTCAATCTATTTCAGAATAGTAATTGAAAACCTACATGCTTGGACAATTTTTGGAAGGTTGTGCAATAGTAAAAAAGGCCTTTAATTCGATTCATTGATAAAATCAATAATATTCAATGATTTCTTTACTTTTCTATCACTGTAGTTATCCTTGTTATAAACCACTTCCTTTAGACTGCATGTCCATATATATAACAGCTGCTTTGTTCCTAACATTAGTCTATTCTTCGATAAAATTTGTCTCCTGATTAACTATCATATACCCTGGGTTCTATACATTTTTCTCCATACTTTTATAACCCGCTTTTCACTTTACGTCAGTTAAGAAGCTTTTACGTGGACGAAGATTTTGATGGATGATCCTTGGATAATGAAGGGAATGCAGTCTTACAAGAAGATAAATTATTCGGAGAGGTTCTTTCTTCAATGAAATTCAGTCTCCAAGGAAAAAAATTAAGAAATTATCTTGAATAGTATTGATCAAATAATGCCCTAAAACTATAATATGTATGAAGAAGCTTT
>NC_090734.1:5148113-5160613 GCF_036898095.1 Palaemon carinicauda
TTTTTGAATGTTTAGGACACATCTTGATGTATTTTGGATGAAGTCAGACCCATGGAGGTGAAGATCTGAAATGAGAAAAAAAGGGTAACTTTTTTTGGCCAAAAAAAATTGTCCAAATTTCATGAATTTTTTTGGGTACCCAAATGAAATAGGAAGTGGCTAATTTTTTTAGGGAATAAACATATGTTATCCTAAAATAGAAATATGTAAAAAAATCTTCATTATTTTGTAAATTACATTTATATCAGGGGCCATATCTAAAGGTAATTTTTTGAGTACTTGGAAATTTCGTAAAAAAATACATATATTTAATATATAATATGATATTTATGCAGGTAAAAATATACCAAAATATCACAAATTCTATAGGGAACAAGAATATATATAGATAGGGCAGCTTACGCTTCGGATATGTCCACAAAATGGCCGCCAACCACACTGACTCAGACTCCCTAATCTGCCACTTGAAATGTAGGAAGGGTATGTCAATTTCAAGGTGTTATTTACTAATCTAATTATCATTGGATATGCATAAAAATTGTATGGTGGGTTGCTGGATAATTGTCGATTATTTTACGACTATAAAATTAAAATTCTGACCCAAAAAATTTTTTTTGAAGGGAAATAAAATCGAAAAAAAAAAATGTAAAACAATATTTTAGCTAAAAAAATTTGATGATATTCAATCAAAAAAAAAGTAAACAAAATTTTCCGACAAATAAACATCTAGAGGAATCATTACTCTGTGATAGTTCCTTAGTATGTAGTAATTTTGAAAGAATTGGGAAAAAACGAAAAAATGGCAATCACCGGAAAATCGAACACATACCTATATATACGCCATATCTGGCTAAAAAAAAGATAGGCATGGGTAGCCAGATCATCTAGAAACACTTTTCAACACTATAAAAATATAAGTTTTGCGACACTACTTGCCAATTCCTTACGGTAACATGACTAAGCAAAAAAATGCAAAAAAAAAAAAAAAAAGGGGCACTCGTGGAAAAATGGCCATTCTAATATACGGCATTTCAGAAAAAAAAAATTTCAGCCACGTGCTAGGCAAACCATCAAGGCATATTTTCCGACAAATAAACATATAAATGAAATATTACTCTGTGATAGTTCCTTAGTACGTAGTAATTTTGAAAGAAATGGGAAAAAACGAAAAAATGGCAATCACAGGAAAATCGAACACATACTTATATATACGCCATATCTGGCTAAAAAAAAAATAGGCATGGGTAGCCAGATCATCTAGAAACACTTTCCAACACTATAAAAATATAAGTTTTGCGACACTACTTGCCAATTCCTTACGGTAACATGACTAAGCAAAAAAATGCAAAACAAATAAAAAGGGGCACTCGCGGAAAAATGCCCAACATTCTAATATACAGCATCTCAGATAAAAAAAAAAGACATGCACGTGTTAGCCCAACCATCAAGGCACACTTTCTAACACATAAACATGAAAAAAAAATCAATAATATACGGCAATTCCTTACTACGTAGTAAATTTTTACAAATATTGAAAAAAAAACAGAAATTGGCAACCGCAGTTAAATACCCAATATACCAATAACTACGTCGTATCTGACAAAAACAAAATCACGCATGGGTAGCCAGATCATCTAGACACACTTTCCAACATTAAAAAAGCAAAAGTTTTACGACACTATTTCGCAATATCTTACGGAAAAATGACTTGGCAAAAAAATTAAAAAAAATTAAAAAGGGACACTCGCGGTAAAATGCCCGACATTCTAATATACGACATCTCAGATAAAAAAAAAGACATGCACGTGTTAGCCCAACCATCAAGGCACACTTTCTAACACATAAACATGAAAAAAAAAATGAATAATATACGGCAATTCCTTACTACGTAGTAATTTTTACAAATATTGAAAAAAAAACAGAAATTGGTAACCGCAGTTAAATACCCAATATACCAATAACTACGTCGTATCTGACAAAAACAAAGTCATGCATGGGTAGCCAGATCATCTAGACACACTTTCCAACACTAAACAAGCAAAAGTTTTACGACACTATTTGGCAATATCTTACGGAAAAATGACTTGGCAAAAAAATGAAAAAAAATGGAAAAGGGGCACTCGCGGTAAAATGGTCCTCGTGGTGATGAACGACATTTTAACTAAAAAAAAAAACATACACATGGTAGCCAAACAATCCACCAAGACTTTCCACAACTGATAACCTATACAAGTTGCACCATTCTACGACAATTTCATAATACGTAATAACTTTGATAATTATGCAAACTACCTCAGAAGGGTAAACTCGGACGCGAACGACCCCGACGCGTCTCAGAAATCGGGGAAGGAGTACAGCTACAGCAATGCACATCTGGACACTACTAGAGCGTGTAGGGGAGACACCTCCTGCAGGTCGATCACCCACAAATTCAGTCACAGGGGTGAGTCACGTGAGAAAAACCTGTTTTTTTTTGACGCTCGGGGTCGTAAACGACCCACCGTACCTATCCAGGGTTAACCTGCGCCAAACAAAGATGTTAACGGCGATAAATATCATCACCGTCACAACTGTTCCTGCTAGTAGTATGGAGTGAAGAAATTCATTATAAGTCGGTGACGGGTGGTCCATCCCGGTCAATTTCATCAACCGCTTGGCTACCTGTTTGTTGTATGGGAGGGGTAATGATGGAATTGTAGTCGACCACGTGAAGTTCGCGAAGTAGGCTCGTTCTCTGATGATGGTTTTGATCCCTTTCACCATGGAATTAGGGGATGTCCCGATACAACCATCTGCTGCAACGAAGATTTGGGAATAGGACGTGAATCCGTCCGGGCATGATATATTGAAGCCGGCCTTGTCGTATCGTATACACGAGCCGTTGTTCAGTCTGCAATTGAACTTATTATTGTCAAAGGGATAAAGCTTATCCAGACAATTTTCACTTGTATGGGAGAGAGCACCGTCTAGCACTATACCTAACTCGCATGAATCCATTAAGTTTTTATGGAATTCAAATGAGTCAGCTGTACATATTTTTCTATCCATTGCGTCTGAACAGTGAGTTAATTGATTTAAGTCTTTAATGACTGTATATGTTTCCTTGTCTGGGGAAATCAAAACGTGTCCTGTCAAACTGGATATTACTGGATTTGAGTGATTCGTCATGAAAGTTGGAAATGGTGACATCCTGTAAGATTGCCAGGCATCAGAAGAATCAAAGGGAATTGTAATCATAATCCTGTTATTTTCAACGCTTACTGTAATTAGGCTGTAATTAAATTCTAACCTACCTGCGTCTAACAAAGGAATATAGCCTAGTTTCTCCCGTCCGTTCTCCAGAATTAACTTTAAGTATTTTATAGGCAACAAATTGGGTGACAGTACACCTTTAGTTGCTAACGTGATAGCTTCTACATAATCTTTTGATTTCTCAATGAAATGTGCAGTTCTGTTATGTATGTGATCTATTTTTGAATCATTTCTTTCTTTGCTTTGGTAATATCTTTTTATATGCATTATTGATATTATTCTTTTTTAATGTGCCTATTTGAACATTCGTCCTCATTTGCTTATGGCTAAAGTTAAACAAAGAATAATACATATATCCAGTCACACTCCTAGTAAACATATTTAGACGTGTTGTTAAATTTTTTTTTTTAAATTGAGATAGCTGGCCGAGCTGATGTAATAGTCATATATTACATGTTTTAAACACATGACATAATACGTCATTGTGGAGGTAGAAGCTAGCGTGAGAATTGCTGTAGTCAGACAAGATCATAAAAGAATGCGATTTGCATATCTCAGCAATGTAACATTTTTATGAAGCATAAACACAAATACAAACCGTGTGAAAGAGTTGTGTCGCCACCGGATGCAGGTGTCTTCCTATACTAATGTAGAGTTTACATTCTGTGTTTAAATGCTGAGATAACTGTCTATACGATATCTGTGATATCGATATTTTAGCCAGTTCTTATCAATACTTCACATGGAATGGTCATCCGACCAAACCAGCTATACTCCTGTGATGGAGATGTTAACACTGTTGTTTTTAAAGAATAAACCATTTCAAAGATAACTGGATTGACTTTACTTGAAGACGCAACATCCCAACAAACATACCCAATGTGTGTTAACAACAGTAGCACACTAATATATGTATATATATATATATATATATATATATATATATATATATATATATATATATATATATATATATATATATATATATATATATATATATATATATATATATATATATTTATATATATATATATATATAAATATTTATATATATATATATATATATATATATATATATATATATATATATATATATATATATATATATATATATATATATATATATATATATATATATATATATATATATATATATATATATATATATATATGTGTGTGTGTGTGTGTGTGTGTGTATGTGTGTATACATGTATGTATATATTTATTTCTGAACAAAGACTAAATTTTTCAATGTATATTTTATCTTCTATGTGAAGAAAGTTCAATGTTTCCTTTTCAGCTCTAAGGGTACAGGCAAGTCTAAACACTTCTGAAACAAGAGAATATTTCATCATGGGATTTTCTTTTGACCTCACTATCAATACTGGAATACTTAGCATGTTCTGCCTTGTAATTTTCATTACTTCCTAAAACTTTCGACAATACATTTCTGTCCATATCTCCTTTTTTATAGTATCCGACGTTTCATTTAATATCCATTTCTTTCTCCTTTTTACTGCTTGTCCTAAAACTTCACTATTAACTGAATGATGTATGTTCTTAATATAACACCATATAAATGCGTGTGTATGTATGTGTATACATATATGAATATATTTATATCTGAATAAAGACTAAATTTTTCATCTTCTATATGGAGAATGTTCAATGTTTCTTTTTCAGCTCTAAGGGCACATGCAAGTCTAAACACTCCTAAAAGAAGAGAATATTTCATCATGGGATTTTCCCTCCTCCTTCTTCCTCACGCAGAAGAGTCAACAAAGCATCATTAGACTCGGCATGAATATCTTGGTGTTGGCAGATCAGTGAGAATATCCGTGCATTCTGCCTCAGCTGCATCATTCAATGTTGGTTCTGCTTTTATGATAATCCAGTGAAAAGGTTTTGTGAATGAAAAGAAATCGGGGATTACAGATTGGCTCCTCAAAGTAGTAATGTCAGTTTCAGTGTTTTTTCGCAATCTAAGAACATATATTAAGGAATATCAAGGAAGTTTGAAATATTCTTCGCTATAATGAACTCATTACTTCATGAACCTACTGGTGATTAGTTCACCAAACTTTTAACAGGTCTCAACAAGACAAGGCATTAGAGCAGTTGGAAGCCCAGGCCTACATGGCTGAGGGCTATGAAGCGTCAAGTAGATGATGAACCACGAAAGGTCGATTTAAAAGCTCAAGACAGACACGACTGGCGAAATGTAACTCTGGCCCTTTGCATCAATAGATGTTGTAGGAGGTGATGATGATGACTGATGATTTAAAAGATAAAAGTACCAATTAAGATGGGAATACTCATGTGTCACGCAATTTAACGTGCTTGTAGATTCATATGATAGACAGAAGGCTGAGTAATGTAAAGTGCAATCTTCAACATTACTCATATATATATATATATATATATATATATATATATATATATATATATATATATATATATATATATATATATATATATATATATATATATATATATATATATATATATATATATATATATATATATATATATATATAGAGGGCTTATATATTTTATTAGATGCCCACAGATTCTGTATTTTAACAGTCATGCTTATATATTTTATTAGGTGCCAAAAAAATGATTTATTTTTTATTTATTTATTTTTTTAAATGCAAATGTTCTATAGTGTCTTCAATTACATAGCCTATTACTAGCGTACTAACTGCCTTTCGTGCACAACACTTTTCCAAGACAATATTACTCCTTTGAACGAATGAAGGGGCCAGTTTCAAACGGCTTTAAATTGAATTAAATAAGGAGTTTTATCTGGACATGGCAAAATGTTCTGTTTGATCTCAATCTTATTTTTCTTTAACCTACGCCAAACAAGGATGTTAACGGCGATAAATATCATCACCGTAACGCTAATTCCTGCTAGTAACATGTAGAATCAACGTTCTTCATAAGTCGGTGTCAGGTGGTCCATCTCGGTCAATTTCATCAACCGCTTAGCCACACGTGCATTGTATGGGAGAGGTAAAGATTGAATTGTTGTCGACCACGTGAAGTTCGCAAAGTAGGGTCGTTCTCTGATGATAGTCTTGATTCCATGCACCATCTAATTCGGGGACGTCCCGATACAACCATCTGCTGCAACGAAGATTTGGGAATAGGACGTGGATCCGTCCGGGCATGATACATTGAAGCCGGCCTTGTCGTATCGTATCTTATTATTGTCAAAGGGATAAAGCTTATCCAGACAATTTTCATTTGTATGGAGAGAGCACCGTCTAGCACTATACCTAACTCGCGTGAATCCATTAAGTTTTTATGGAATTCAAATGAGTCAGCTGTACATATTTTTCTATCCATTGCATCTGAACAGTGAGTTAATTGATTTAAGTCTTTAATGACCGTATATGTTTCCTTGTCTGGGGAAATCAATACGTGTCCTGTCAAACTTGATATTACTGGATTTGAGTGATTCGTCATGAAAGTCGGAAATGGTAATATCCTGTAAGATTGCTAGGCATCAGAAGAATCAAAGGGAATTGTAATCATAATCCTGTGATCTTAAACACTTACTGTAATAAGGTTGTAATAAAATTCTAACCTGCGTGCGTCTAACAAAGGAACATAACCTAATTTCTCCCGTCCGTTCTCCACAATTAACGTTAAGTCTCTTATTGGCAACAAATGCGTTGACAGTCCACCTTTAGTCGCTATTGTGATAGCTTCCACATAGTCTTTTGATTTCTCAATGAAATGTGCAACTCTATTATGTATGTGATCTATTTTTGAATCATAATACGTTAACGTTGAAATCTTGTACTTCCATAATCTGACTGATATTACTAGAATGTTCATTTACCAAACTCATAATTTGATTGATTGAAGCTAACTGATTCCTTAGTTCTGACATAATCAATTCATCTTCATGAGTCAAAAACTCAATTTTCTTATTTTGATTACTAATCTTAAGACGATTGGAAATTCCTAAGCCTAAACTTTAGTGCCGCAGAAATAAACGGGTTACGTTTCTCAAGATTATCGTGTCCTACTGTCCACATCAAAAGGTCACGAGCCAGAGATTCTGCCTCGTAAGTCTTATTTTGCAAGTCTTCAGATAGCATCTCTGCAACTTTTAGTGTCGATGCAAGCGAACTCTCTGTATTAAAAGGAAAATGTCTTCTATGCATTTCATTTAATGGAACAGCAAACCTTGAAATGGCGCTCTTTAAGCTAGTGACGTCATTCTCTGGAAGAAAAATTGCTTGCATACGCACTTCAACAACTACGTTACTTGATGTAATAAAAATGTCTTCTTGTCTTTCAACTATAGTGCCATATTTAAAATCTATACTTTTAGTTTTAGAGCTCATCCCACACGAGAAAAATGCCCGAGCGAACAATATCACTCTCAACAACAAAAACTTCATCTTGGAAACCTGTAATGAGAAAAATATATGTAATTACTCCTGTATTAAGAAGAAAAACTTTTAACATATAATGTTTACAAAAAATAAAAAAAAATAAAAATCTTTCCCTCACTTCTTTCCCTCTTATTTTAATTTCTTATGTGAGCCAATAATACAATTCTCTCATCAGTGGGTTGGGATACGTTTTGATCTCTAAACCTATTGGCTGTTAATGTTTCCAAAATGTTAAATGGGCCTTCAAACTTAGGTGTTAGTTTATAATTGAGTCCTTTACGTACATTTACCTGTATGTATACATTATCACCCACGGTATATGTTTTAGTTGGCTTCGCTATTTTATCATGATTCCTTTTCATTATGATTTGTGATTCTTCTAAATTCTTTCGAAGGATATCAAAATGACTTTTGTTTGCATTTATACATTCTTTTAAAGGATTTGATAGATTAGGTGTAGGCGTTAATACATGGAAAGGCGTTCTAACTGGGGTACCATACAAGGCCTCGTCCGGTGACATTTTAATTGCTATATGATATGAATGATTTAGAGTACTCAGTACCGCAGGTATTGCAATATCCTAGTTGGGGTCTGATCCCCCTAGTGTTACTCTTAATATAATTAAAACCTTCCTATTTGCTCTATCCACTAGCCCATTTGACTCAGGGTGATATATCATGGTATTTATTTTCTTTATGCTAAGGAATTCACACAATGAGGTAAGAAAGTGATTATTAAATTCTCCACTCGAGTCTGAGATTATCATGTGTGGAATTCCATGTTTACAAATGTAACACTCGTAAAACTTCCTGGTGCATTCATTCGCAGTTTTAGTTTTAAGCGCTATTGGTTCTGTATATCGAGTTAAAGCATCTACAGTTACTAAGAGGTGTTTATTTCCTCTGTCTGACTCGTAAAATCCTGATAATAAATCTAAATGTATCCTTTCAAAGGGTTGATTGGGCACGGGATGAGCCCTTAGGCTGACAGGTGTTTTCGTATGCCCTTTGTTTTCCTGACATGTGTGACAATTAGCTCTGTGTGATTTTTTATATCTGTAAACATCGTATGCAAATAAAACAATGATTTAGCTTTCTGTGACATTAATGAGAACCCCAGGTGTTCATGCAATGGATTTGCATACAACCAATTTAGGACAGTGGAAATAAGCGAGATTGGTACCACTACCTGGTCGTTAGTTACATGTGGTGTATTGCAGGTTTTCCGTGTCACGGTCTTACACAGAATATTGTCTTTGATTATATAATTCTGCTGCTTATACTTTAAAATATTCCTTTTCCTTATGATTGCCTTTCAAAGCATTTATAATTTTTTCCAATTTCTGATCTTTTCTTTGCTCAGTCTGTAATAATTCAGCACTCAAGCCCAAATCTTCTTGTTCAGATATCGTTTTAACAATAGGCATGGATATTGATATATCTATTAATTCAGCTAAAGGCTCCGTACAAGATGACACGGGGTTGCATGATAATGCATCAGCAATGATATTTGCTTTCCCAGGTAAATACATGATTCTCACTCCAAAGTCTTGAATGATCAAATGCCACCAAGTTCATTTGGGGCTGTGGCTGAAGCCTTTAAAGAAGTCGGTTAGTGGTTTATGATCAGTAAGAACCTTAACGGGATAACCGTATATTATGAACTTAAAATGCACTAGTGAATTAACGATAGCTAGCCCTTCCTTGTCTATTACTGCATATATACTTTCGGAAGTTCTCAGTTTTCGAGAATAAAAAGCTATCGGGAAAAATTGTTTATCATATTGCTGAAGCAATATCCCACCTACTCCTAAGTCTGAGGCGTCTGTTGCAATGAAGAATTCCTTACTGAAGTCAGGAAATTTTAAGATAGGAGAACTACACAGTTCATCTTTCAAGGTATTAAACGCCTGTTGATGCACCTCACACCATATGAAATCTACACCCTTCTTCATAAGATCAGTTAAGGGAGCGGCAATTATTGAATAATTGCGTATAAAACGCCTGTAATATCCACTACAACCCAGAAATTGCTGTATTCCCTTGACATTAGTAGGTATCAGAAAGTTACGGATAGCCGACACCTTATCATGGACTACTTTAAGACCTTGGCTTGACATCATAAAACCCAAATAGACTAATTCTATTTTGAAAAATTCACACTTACTAATCTTTACCCTTAAGGTATGTTGTCTTAATCTCTGTAGTACTAGTTCTAATTTACAGAGATGTTCTTCTAAGGTGTTGGAAAAGATTACAAGGTCGTCCATACAGGCATGCAATATATCCCCTAGCAAGTCTCCAAACACTATGTTAATCATTCTTGTAAATGTTATGGGAGCACAACGTAAAAAAAAAGGCATTCGTAAAAATTCATAATGTCCCCTGGTTGTGCTGAAGGCTGTGTATGGGATACTACTTTCTTCCAATGATATCTGGTGAAAGCCTTTAAGTAAGTCCAAACTGGTAAAATATTTATTCTGACCCAACAAAGATAAAATATCATCAGTACATGGCACTGGGAATCGATCAGGGATCGTCTCCTCGTTTAGGCGACGGAAGTCTATGCAGATACCCCAAGTTCGATCTTTTTTCGGTACAACTATTAATGGAAAATTATAGGGGCTGTTCAATTTCCTAATGAGTCCTTCCTCTAGCATTTTACCTACTTCATCAATTATTTCATTCTGGAATTTCATAGGGAGTCTGTACGAGGGTACAGAGATAATTTTCTGCTTGTCCTTTAACCTTATTTGATGCTCGATCACATCTGTTTTTCCTAAGGATCCATCCGTAGTGGAAAAAACATCATGATATTTAGTTAAAAGTCCAAAAAATTTCTGCAGAATTTCATCGTCTTGAATGCCTTTATTGATTTTATTTTTAATAGATTACAAAAGGGATTCATCCACAACTGATTGAGCGTGATTGATTTCAGCAACGGTAAGAGTACGATGTTTATAAACTTCTACATCCAAGATATGTTGATTATTGTGAATTACTAAAGTGGTATTTAAATGATTACACACTTCAATATTACATTGTTGATGTGAGCCTACTGTATAAACAGCTTGTGTGACAGACAATCCGTTAGTTTCCCAAGTTTCGGAAAGGATTAATATTTCAGAACCCGGTAATGTTTTATTTACTTGCACTATTAAATTCGAAGGTACGTTCGGCTCGATAGATTGCGTGTAAAATGATATTACGGGTGAACGAGAATTCTGTTGGGTCGCGTATATTATTTCTTTATTAGTGAGACAAGTTATTGGTTCTTCAACGTACGTCACTGTTTTATTTGTCGTCTCCTTTTTATCAAAAACTGATTTTATGGTATTAGAAGACGTATAGAATTTTCCTTTGATATACACGCCGTGCTTGGCAGGGGCTAAGATAATGTTTTGATTGCCCATAGATGGGTATCCTATAATAACAGCTGGATACATATCAATGTTTTGTACAACAACAAATGTATCGGCAAACGTGCGCTTACCGACCTTGAACTGAACATGAGTTAAGCCTATTACATTTAATTCTTTATTTCCTACACCCGAGAGTCTTACTCCGGATTTTTCTATTGGGAAGTTCGAAATCAACAAATGATGTGTCCTCAAATCCATGATATTATGTGGACTACCAGAGTCAAAAAATAATGTGAATGATCTGTGTTCTAAATTTACAGCATATAATGTTGGTCGTAAGTCATTTTGGCTTATTATTGTATGAATTCGTTGCAAATCTACGGGAGCATGCAGTGATTTACTGAATTCGGCCTTGTGTTTCATAGGAAAATCTATTGCCTCTCAATGATCTGATAAAACATTAAATTGATTATTCAATACTACTGATGTTGACATGAATGACCTTGACCCAACATCACTCTCTTCCCCACTGGAGTTAATTATGTGGTATTTGCTTTGCTCTGCACATTCTGAAAATTAGTCTGACCTTGCGAGGTCTGGTTTAACGACCCAGGATCAGCGTTATTCGAAGAACTGTTTGTTTGTTTTGGATTCTGAACTACATTGACGTTTGGCTGTTTCTTCTTATTGAAATGAGGATTTTTCTTTTTTTTTCCATATGGAACTGACTGTGGAATTGACTGTGTATTTCTAGGATTCTGTTGTGTCCTACGCGAGTAGCACTGACTATATGAATGAGTCGAACTATTATGTAACGAACAGAATCTCGTTCTGCAGTCTGCAATCAAGTGACCTTGACGTTTGCAATTATAACACGTCATTCCTGCAACTTGACTATTACTAACTATATTTACTTGTTGTGGCTTTGTTTCATTTTTTGCAAAAACTTGGGTTAACACAGGATCAAGATCAGGACACTTAGACATGTGTTTCTTTATCTGTTTATATACATCCAATTCCGTACTTGCTGGCGTTAACTTTTTATCAAAACACCGCACTATAGCTTCATGCAACATAAGTGTCATGCAAGTTAAATACATTAATCGTAAGAAATCTTTCACGGAAATGTTATCTCTAGTAACTCAAGTGGAATTACCTAAAATATCTTGATATTCATTAAGCCTATTGGCTATGAGAGCTGCTCTCTCAATAACATTAAGCCCAGTCATAGTGGCTTGATTAGGTGTATTTCTTAATTAATGTTAAAACTACATCTAAGGCTTCTTCACCTCCATAGACCGCACGTAGCCTAACTTTGAAATCATCCCTGGTAACTGCTTCGTGAAATGAAACATCCCTCAAATACGCACTCGCATCTCCTTTAGAAAAGTCTATAAAACTTTTGAGCTTCTTGTAATTGGGGCTCACAGGGGGCGTCATGTTTACGGTATTTCTTTTTCTATCTCTACGA
>NC_090734.1:5172403-5177403 GCF_036898095.1 Palaemon carinicauda
CTATTTGACTGGTCAGCGTGGTACTTAAAACTAGCCAAACCCAAGACATGAATTGAATTGACTGAGAGCTTTGTCCTGCACTGAAATAGAAAAAGCTTTATTTATTGTTGTTGTATATTTATAAAGATATGGAATAAATTCGAAAGAAAGTAGAAACACTGACAAGGAGAGCTAGTACCTAAATTTGGTAAAGATTTAACAACCAAACCTTAATACCTTGAAAGTCAATCTCCTAAAAAAGTCACCTCGAAATATTGTTCAACTCAGACGAGGATTACAGATTTAAATCTGTTATCATGTGGTAGATTTTCTTTTTTCTTGGAAACTGCTTTTAAAAGAATTTGTCTTTTTTTTCCTTCATTTCGGTCACGATATAAGTTTGCATCGGATCAAGAGTGTTTTTTATAGGGTCGAAAGTTCAAACTTCCACCGAATGGTTTTTATGTTGAGTGGGCTGACATACTCCTTTTATAGTTTATAAATGAAAGACCAGTTTTAATGTTGCTACTGTTATTAAGTTATTTTAATTTAACTGTTCATTATTTGAAGTTTATCTATTTCCGTTTTTTCTTGTCCTCACTGGGCTATTTTTCACTGTTGGAGCCTTTTCGCTTATAGCATCCTGCTTTTACAACTAGGGTTGCAGCTTAGATAATAATAATAATAATATATCCATATTTATGGGAATTATGCCTGTGTCTAAAGAAAACAAAAACTACAATCTACTTCAGAACAAACGCAAATGGCGAAAAGGATTTAAAAAACGATTGGTAGTTCTCGGGTAGCTGAGCTTTAAAGGTTTAAAGGTTTATCACGAATAGCAGAAGCCAGTATAGATACAATACCCTATCAGGACAATGCCCTGACTTTATCATAGTCAGTGATCAGCGCCCAGAGCCCCACCCCTCCGCCCACGCTAGTACCAGGGAAACCCAAGCAATGGCTGCTGATAGCTCGGCAGGTAGGCATAAAGACTCACGAGTAGGGTGAGGTTGCATACACTACAAGAAACTGAAGCTAAGCTGGTCTAGAATCCAAGTACAACAGATCGCTAAGCAGGGATGTTTCCATAAGCCACCAAAACCCATAAATAACGAATAAAAAGATCATTCGAAAACTGGGTATTGCGTCCAAGAGTTTGTAAAAGAAAACAAAAACACTAAACGTTAAGGTAACACAGCCTAAATCTGTTTTGAATTGGTAAGGTACATTTTGACGATTATCTCAGTAAGGTTTCAAAATAATGAGTACCGCCCATACATGAATAACTATATTTGGTAAGGAATGGGGAATCTAATTTTCACAAGGTTACCTTATATGAAAGGGCAGAGAGCGAGGGATTACCAATATATATATTTATATATATATATATATATATATATATATATATATATACATATTTTTTTTTTTTTTTTTTGGCAAGAGGTCACAATTCCGGTCGGATAAAAGTGAATTAAATACCATTTTAACTGGCTGGAAGCAAGATACTAGCAATCACGGGTCTATTCAGTGGAAAACTAAAAATCAAGGTCAGTTATATCTATATACATATTTTTTTTTTAATCCGCAGAGTCTTTCTATATTTAAATAAATAAAACATGGTTTCTGAAGTACTTTTGACAAATCAGCTATATAAAACTCAATTTCATATCCTGAAAATTCTCTATGTAAAACTAAAAAAATATTTGTCGGTGCATCGCAAAGTGTCTTAAGTTTTTTTGTTTTTTTCTGTTATATAGATTATTGCCATGTTGTTTGTGATGTTGGGATTCTTGGTTGAATTCTGCGGCAGTTTATGTTCTTATCAGCTAAAATATTATTATTGTAAATACTTACCAATGGGGAGGTCATCAGTTGTTAAAGCTTCTATATCAGTTAAGAATAAATGTACATTCTTTGCTAAGATTCGGATCAGAGCAAAAATACAATAAGGAAATAAAATGAAAAATTCTGCACTGTACCCCTGTCTCAAATTACAATAAATCTAGGTTCAGTGATCTCTACAATGTTTTACAAAAATAAAACAAATTCTCGAATAATGCCAATATAAATTTCTTTTCATTTCAAAACAAAACGAAGAGTGTACGTTTTGTATATAGTGGATGTGAGTAAAGAAATATAACGCGCAAAAAATATTGAGTGACGTTCATCGCTCGCGTATCTTAATTAGGCCTTTAAACACCACTCCCAAAGTATTGACATACAATGGACAAACTTGTTGCGTTGCATACTGATGAAGCAGAAATACAATGGGGATCTCTCTCTCTCTCTCTCTCTCTCTCTCTCTCTCTCTCTCTCTCCAGAAATCACTTTTACTCAAGCGAAATTGTTAATTGCTTGATAAATATCATCGTAATATATAAAGTAAAAAGTTTCTGTACTGTTATATCTTCTTGTGTCATCTATGTAACCAAAATAAGAAAAACATGAAGTGATGGGATGAAATAGAGGTTTAAAGAAGAAATAATCCGA
The DNA here is from genome assembly GCF_036898095.1 of Palaemon carinicauda. Classification (NCBI taxonomy): domain Eukaryota; kingdom Metazoa; phylum Arthropoda; class Malacostraca; order Decapoda; family Palaemonidae; genus Palaemon; species Palaemon carinicauda. The sequence continues at coordinate 5,174,876 of NC_090734.1, forward strand.
TGAAAATGATAATGAATAAGAGCAATCACAGATTTCTGACCTCCGCCAAAAGGTTAATAGAGTCGTCCATTACCTAAGATCTATCTATGGTGAAAATTTTGTTTAGGTCAGTCAATTGGTTCTAAGATGAAATTAAAATGAAAAATGCAAATCAGGATCGAAAATCCGGATCCGTATCTGATCATCTTCACAGGTTAATGGAGTCACCCATGGCCAAAGATCTGTCTGGGGAGAGAATTTTGTCAAAATCCGTCGAATAGCTTTGACGTATCCAGTCCACAGACACACACACAAATGAATAAACAAGCCAACTAGATTGTATAACCTCCTTGGTGGAGCTAAATATCTGTGTCCAAGTCATTTCTATTTCTCTACCATAACAAATAAAGTCATGTATAGGTTTAAAGGCTGCTAAACTGATAGACCTATAGGCTCCCCAAAACCTCGCAAGAATGGTGAGGTTACAGCGACTAAACGGACTAACGACTATGACTGGCGTGCACCATTCCTCTCTCTCTCTCTCTCTCTCTCTCTCTCTCTCTCTCCATTCATTTCACAAACACACATTCCACACATATACACACATTTACTGTATATATATATATATATATATATATATGCATGATATCAAATTCATTTCATAAAAACAATTTTAAGTTATTAATTTACTACAATATTGTGTCCAGCGCTTTGTCCTTCGTGATGCAAAAGTGAAAATTCTGATCAAAATACTATTGAATCGCTCATGGCACCTGATAGAAAGGTTTCCTTTAATCAACGTTTTCAGTAATTCGTAAAACCCAACAAGGATAATTAGTGACGCCAATTATCATAAAAAGAATTCGCAGAGGATATCAAAGGAAAAATTATATTACGCTTCGTAAAAGTTTCATTCAGAGTAAACGAATAAAATTGGTAGAGTCTGTGAAACAGTTTAAATTGTTAATGACAGTAAATCCTCAAAAAAAAAAAAAAAAAAAAAAGGTTCACCGTGATTTTATTTTTTATTTTTTAGGGAATTTCTAATATCTGTTGCGGTAAAATTACTATAAAATCCACAGAAACTCAATGGTGGTCTTATTTAGCAATTTCTTTATTTGGATCCACAAAACACTGAATGACTCCCAGGTGAGACTTGCAGCATTTCAGAACTGGAATATAATACAACAATTAGCATACATTAAAATTCTTTTTGCCATCGGTCGAAAGGTATAACAACCTGATGTGGAAATCTATCATTCCTATTGGAAAATATGAACTTTTGAATTCTATATCACTGACTAACGAAATTCCGAATCAGTACCTAGATTATTAAATCTCGATTTATTACTTGAAAAGCCTGAAAACAATTCCTGGTTATATGCATATTATATAAAGATTGTCTTTCCCACATTTATCATTACATTAAGGATCGGTTGCCAGGCGAGTCCTCCCCAATGCCTTCTATCAAAGGCATCCTCTTCTACCGAATGTGCTCTACGTGTCATCCTTCAATTTACCTCTCCATTAAATTTTCTTCTTCCCTCTCGATCTTCTCCCACTAATAGGTTCCCCCAAAGCTCTCCTCACTCCTTGGAGGAAAAGTAATCCTCCTAGCCTCACTCCTCTCCCACCATCCAACCTCAACACGTGCTCACACCATCTACTGTAAGTCGTGACAATCTTGTCACCTCTCAAATCCTTACTATGCCTGGCACTCTTATTTCATCATTGTTCAATCTTATGTCGAAAAAAAGAGGAACAAAAATACGAATCAAAATAAAAAAGTGAGAAATGCTAAGAAGTAGGACGAGGGAAAAAAAATAAGCTAAATATTAGAATATCTTATGGATTGGAGAAGAGATAATTACGACAGAGAAGATAACTGAAGTATGTTTTTAAATGATAGATGTCGGAAACAAACACAAAAAAATTAAAAACTAGAAAAAAAATTAAAAGAATAATCTGCAATTTCAAAATGATTCGTCCTACTATTTTCCAGTTCATTGTTCAACCAATATTTTGCTATTTTGCCATTCTCCCTTGATAGTCTTCATTTCCATTACCCCAATTAAGGGACTTCCTTGCGTAACACTGCACTCTTCTATACGTTTACTCTATTTTGCTTCAACATGCTTTTGTTTTCCAATGGAAATTAACAAAACGGGAACACGTGATGCTTAGATGCTATTCTGATTGAATCCTAACTATAAGTAGTAGGTTGGCCAGGGCACCAGCCACCCGTTGAGATACTACCGCTAGAAAGTTAGGGGGTCCTTTGACTGGCCAGACAGTACTATATTGGATCTTTATCTCTGGTTACGGTTCACTTTCCCTTTGCCAACACAGTCACCGAATAGTCTGGCATATTCTTTACAGATCTCGCTCTCTCCTCATACACCTTACATCACTGAGATTACCAAACAATTCCTCTTCACTTAAGGGGTTAACTACTGCACTGTAAGAGTTCAGTGGCTACTTTCCTCTTGGTAAGGGTAAAAGAGACTCTTTAGCTATGGCAAGCAGCTCTTCTTGGAGAAGGACACTCC
>NC_090734.1:5179903-5182403 GCF_036898095.1 Palaemon carinicauda
TCTATTCCTTGTATTTGAAAGGCTGTCATTGCTGCTGAGGTTTTGACAGAATCAAAAGCTTCCTCATAGGCTATAAATGCATACATAGTGGTTTGCCATATTTTGTTGAGTTTTCCAATAGTTGGTTAATTACCGACTTCTAAAGCTTGCCTGCTCCCTTGGTTGATAAAAGTCTAGCTGTCTTTTTATTCGGCCTAATATGATCTTTGAAAATAATTTGTACATTATGGAGAGTAAACTCATTGGGCGATAATTTTCAAGTTCTTTGTGTCTCCTTTGTGTAAACTAGTATAATGATAAAAGTTTTACTACTATGAAATTCTCCCATCTATTATTAAATCTATTGCTAGGCCATCCTCTCCTCGCTTTGCCTCGGTTTTCATGCCAAATGCTTTCTTTTCTTCTACTCTTATGTTTGGTATTGGCTTAGGAGTTTCATTATTTCTATTGAAGTTTCTTCTTATATCACTTTTGTATAGCAATGTATGGAAATACATCTGGTGACACACTGTTCCAAGTCTCTTTTCAACAATTTGATGCTTCTTCCTTTCTTTAATTTCTTTTAAATATTGGTCTGATTGTATTTACAAATATCTTGTTTTTTTAGTTTATTATAGTTTTGGATAGCTATGATAATCTTAGTTCATCCCTCTTTGATTTTACCTCCTTTCCAATCTTTTCTCCATTAGGTTTTTGGTCTTTTATGATAGTTTTCCTTAATCTTGTTAAAGACCTCTTCCACCTATCTCTTGAGCTGATTCCGATACAAATATATGTACAGTTAATTCTCCGTTAACATGAGAGTTATGTTCTTAGAGAGGTCGTGTTAACGGAAATCGTGTTAATGGAGCATAATTTCTCCATAAGAATTAATGGTAATTGGGGGTGTTAAGTTCCTGGCCATTGGAAAAGTCTGTCTATTTGGGATTTTGTTGGTATAAAACTAAAACAAACGCAGTATTGATATATGTGAGTTACAGAAAAAATAAAAACACACACTGTTACTCTATTTGTATTTACATAATGAAAAAAATAAGTTATACCCATATACATTCACATTACGACTCATCTCTCCGTCACCAGTGTCGGGCTCTCTCTCCTCTCTCTCTCTCTCTCTCTCTCTCCTCTCTCTCTATTCCTTTTAATATGATTATCTATTTACAATGAATTATCATTAATTACATTCCAAGCTAAAAAACAGACTAAACCAAACTATTGTTTGTACGAACGCAAAATGCTATGACGTATGCATGTTTTTCTTTCATTTCGGTAATGAAATGAAAGATCGTAACATATTTTTCCTTTTAGACTAATGATTATCTATTTAAAACTATTTTGTATCAATAAGTACATATTTAAGTAAAATATCACAATGAACTGTACTGCATGGTATAAACGAACGCACAATGCTACAACATATGCATATCACACGTATTGGCAATTTATTTTACTTTCATTTCGGTAATGAAATAAAAGATTGCAATATAATTTTCTTTAAGTCTAGTAATCACTTATTTACAAATAATTTTATATCAATCAGTACATATTCAAGTTATTTTTCTTGCATTTCGATAAATAAATAACAATTCGTTTCATATTTTTCCTTTTAAGGTTACTCATAGTTAATTACAATTAATTTTATATGGTTATCATACGTTTTGTTTAAAGCTCTTTTTCATCAGTTATTATGTGAATATTCCTCTCTCTCTCTCTCTCTCTCTCTCTCTCTCTCTCTCTCTCTCTGAAGTGCTTTACAATACACACACAGAACAGATTTAATAGAAAAAAAATTTTTGTTTCTTTAGAACGTGTCAGATAAATATTAAACACAATATAACTTTTACTTTGCTCTAATCTATGTTCGATCGCAGCTAGGTATTATGACGTCATTTGATTTCGTCAGCTGATCTGTAGCTTTAGCCGACAACATAACGTATATGAACTGAAAGATGTCTAAAATAATCATGCTTTACGATGTTATCTGAATTTTGTTTAATAATTTTTGTACTTTTTTATTAACAATTCAAGGTGTATTTTAACAACAGATTACAGATTGTTTTTATTTTGGTTTTATTTTCAGCTGTTTTCAAGGTCTTGACGGTATTACGAATATACTCGGATATAGTTGATAGAATATTGTTGATATGGTTTTGCTCCCTATCACATAAGCCTTGAAAAAAACAGAAGAACACTGTTCAATGAACTCTCATTCAGTTTCTTATCAAAATGCGTATCGAACAACAACAACAACAGACGAATCAGCTGACGATCTACAGCCTTCTTAATACGCGATGTAAACAGAGATATTGAATATAAATGTTAGTAAATGTAACAATTAAATTTATCTTATACTTTTGCAATATATTCTTATAACTTAATTTGTTATACAAACTTAGAAAATCATTCTATTTTATACTATCTCGGAGCAAACCACATTCTCAAAATAAAGAGCCGGGATGTACTACAAACATACTAACTTGTAAACATTTATATTTACAAT
>NC_090734.1:5187403-5189903 GCF_036898095.1 Palaemon carinicauda
TACTGTATGTATAAACACACATACATACAGTATATATGTATATATTAATATTTTATGCATAACAAAATCATAAAAAAAAAATCAACAGATCACTCAATGCCCTACTAATTCTATAGGAGCATAACATCCGCATTATAAACTCAATCAGGATTATAGTTGTTAGTGCTTAGTGAGTGTAGCTAACCAATCAGATACTAATAGCGCTAGACAAAAATTTTCCATGCAATCGCTTAACACATGAAGCCATAAACGTTCTTCAGGTGTCCAATTGAGATCTCCTTCGGAGGACATTCGGGGTTGAAAATACACGTTATTCCCGTAAGTTTTCGCACATCCAATTTCCGGGATAGTGAAGTATCGGCTACTAGTTGTCAATAGGATCGCCCCATGACTCTCCTTTCATAAAATGAAGACTTTAAGTGCATATTTGCAGTTTTGTTGAGGGGTAGACTCTTCTTCTCCTTCTTCTTCCTTTTCTTCTTTTTCTTCTTCTTGTGACATTTACATAATTTTTTTTTCAGTAAGCTTATTCTCTTCTCTTTTTTCATCTGGATAATTTCGCCTATCCAAATGATTACATACATGCTCACTCTCTCTCTCCCTCCCCATTTCTATATAATATCAAGTATTAATAGTTTTTAAATTTTTATCTAATATCTAGTATCAACAACATCTCTCTCTCTCTCTCTCTCTCTCTCTCTCTCTCTCTCTCTCTCTCTCTCCTCTCTCTCTCTCTCCTCTCTCTCTCTCTCTCTCATAAATTTTAGTCGAAATATCTTATTCTATTTTTATAAAGACATTTTTTGAATGCTAAGAAATTCGACCCTCGTTATGGATAGCTTTTAATTTCTAGTCCTTCCAACACAGTTTTCGCTAGTTTTTCTTATAAAACAAGAACTAAACAATATGTCAAAGTGTTTCAACATAAAAACGTTTGCTGCATGTTCTAACGTTTGACGTTCCACTGCTTTAGCTACCTGCTTACGAAGAACATTTCAAAGCGGGAGTGAAACTCTTTGTAAAGATTCAGAATAAATTTAACAAAAGATAAAAGCGAGAGAACCATTGCCGTTTGTCGAGTCACAAAGGGGAAAGCGCATTCTGAAAGGAAATTTATCGTCTTTCTGCTTCGCATATAGTTTTATTTTTCTTAGAGGATGTTGGGTTCTGATTCACAGGAGAAACACAAACAGAACAGTAATGCTGAATCCTGCTTAGGAAGAAAAGAAATAGACACTGAGCTTTTAAAACTAGGTTTGTTCATATCTTTAATTCAGAGCCAGAATTCTTAAAACACGTTCAGGTTTTATCTTCTCGTTAGATCTCTCCATGTCACGGACCTATCACATTTTATTCCTGGTCTAAAGGTGATTTATTATGACAAGATATGCATTTTATTTACGATCTTTATTCGAAAATGTATTCATTGCTAAGATGATATTATAAGTAAAAACTAATTCTTTCAACAATATCACATTTTTTCTATGAATATAGAGAATTTGAAGGCGAAATTTTACTTATCAAATGATGTTAATAACTCAAGAATAATTCAGGATTTTTTTTGCAGCACTTAATAGATGGGATTGCAATCCTACTCAAATAACTCATGACACCTTTTATCATGACGAGAAAACGACGCGTTTGTTTTTGTATTTTAGAAACATTATATAAAAATTTTGAAAATCAAGTTGCAAGTTCATTATAAAAGACAAAAGGAAAAAAAGTAAAGTTCTAGAGATATATTGGTTGATTATACCGTCAATTGACTGACATACATCTAATACAAATTATTTTAACTCCAGTGTTCCATGACAACAAATGGGAAATTATTTAAATTTCCATCCGAATTTACATACACACACAAAAAAAAAATCAAATTTCAGATGAAATTTAATAATTTGATGAAAATCAATTACCCATACCATCATGAATTAGTTAATTTTTTAGTTTAACATTGTTTTCCATTATCACTTTTACTCAACTGAAATTAGCCATTCGGAAAAATTTAATGGTTCCACAAATATAATTTAACCAAGGCATTACCTACAGTAACTTCCATCTATATTTTTCATAACTTTGATATTTTAACATTTTTGTAAATATAACCAAACTGATTAGGAAAATATCATACCTGTCACATTAGTAGGAATTTCTCAAGTGCCTAATCTCTCTCTCTCTCTCTCTCTCTCATCTCTCTCTCTCTCTCTCTCTGTTAGGGGTGCGGTTAGGACAGGGTTGATGTGGGTGCGGGGGAGCTGGGGGGTTCTTTTAGGGGGGAATTAGGGGTCCATTAGGGAGATAGAGATTAATGGATATATGTCTTAAGTATATAGAGCATTGTTTGGAGAGCAATGTGATTGTATGTAAAAATTCTTTGTAATAGGAGGGAAGATATTGATATTGATATTTTTAATGGCAATTGTTACAATAAAAATGTGCCATAAACATTAATAGTACAACCCAAGTCCGTTAACAATGAAGCTTTTATATGGACCAGATT
>NC_090734.1:5194903-5209903 GCF_036898095.1 Palaemon carinicauda
ATCTAGGTCCTCTAGGAATTCTTATATGATGCCGTTAGTTTTTAGTTCGGCGATTTAGGTAACCGATCGTGCCCTTCGCGAGGCTTAGTAGCCTAGGCGTCTGGCCCTAGTACTTTCATGCATGATATATGTTTTTCCGAGTGTTATTTTATTGAAGCTAAAGGGCAAATATTTTATATATGTAAGATATTGTTGAATTTTCTTTTCCAAGATTGTATAAGAGAGAGTTTCGGTGATTTAGGTAATCGATTCTCACCGCACCTAGGCTAGTAGCCTATGGTTCTGTAGTATACTTTAGCACATCCCCGATTGTTCTTTTCTCCTCCGGAGACTAAGTTCAATCCCTCTCTCCCTCTGAGTAAGCCTTAGGCTTAATCCTAGCGGTTTTATCTGAATAATATTCAGGTATAACTATACTAGGATATGTCTGCCCTGACCTAATAACCAGAGTGGCTGGTTTTTTGGGTTGGGCAGAACATCAGAGTTTCTAGTCTGTGGTCTGTGTCTTCCTTGCATAGAGAATGAGTTTCCTTAGCTAGGTTAGGTGCAGACACAGGAAGCTTTGCTTCCCTAGTCCACGTCTGAAGGATTCTGTACGAGATGTTTCCTACCTCTAGTGGTCTAGCAGACTGTCCTGTGTTGTTTTTTTCGGGCTGGAGAATTAGTTTTCTCCGTTGCCTGGCGAAATAACTACACCTAACTTTGTTCTGGTATGGAGGAGGATAGCAAGTATTGCCAGTCTTCCTCCCTAATAGCCAACCTAGGTTAGGATGAGCTTTCCTAACTGCTGGGTGTGTCTCTTGCTAGAACGAAGTTTATAGGACCCTTATCCATTCCCCCCCCCCCCCCTCTCTTTCTTAGTGATGACCTAGCCATTGCATCCTACTTCCGTACCTAGTGTAGATTAGGATGGAGGACCGGCTCAGCTCTCTGCCGGCCAGCAATTACATGCCGGCCGGCAGAGACCCTTTTTCTTTTGCAGAGTGAACCCCAGACCTCCCTTGGTCTCCCTTCCATGTCTGCCGGTAGAGTCCGGCAGGCTATGGATTTATTGGAAGCCTTAATGCTACATTCTCCCCTTCCATATGTTCACTCTTTCTGGATGGAAGGTCGTATGGAAATGCCGCCTTATAACCTTACATCCATACTGTTTCTCTTACTAGTGTTTTGTACCCCTAGGCCCGCGGCTGGCTTATCAGCCTGCAGCCGGGCAGGTGGGGGTTCTCTGGTTCTTAGTCACTGCCGGCAGACGTGGGTATTGCTACCTTTGCTTGCCGGCAGTGGAAACACATCCCGAAATCTGCTGGCCACTATGATTAGCGGCCGGCAGGCGGATGTTAGTGTTTTCAGCTGCTGGCCGGCAATCATTGCAGGCCGGCACACATTTGCGAACCAGTGACCTGCTGCCTATTAGTTAAAGGTAGTATATCTTTGAACTATACAGGGGTAAATGCCGGCCGGCACGTGCTGGCGTGTGCTGGCCACCATGCGATGTACAGTAGTTACTATATTTAGGGTGTAGTACACACTGCATTAATAAAACTACAGTATAGAGTTTGTTGTAACACTAAAGTTCTTCCAACATACTTAATGTTGTCTTGTACAGCATTTTGTTGAGACCGTACAATATATAGAAAGTGAGTTCTTTCTGTATTCATTCTATTCCGTATATTAAAACTATATTTCAAGGTGTGAGCTACAACTTAAATTTCCGTTTAGGAAATTACATAAGGTATTCTAGAATAAAATTAACCTTAGTTATAATATCTTGGGAGGTTACAGCAATTAGCTGGACAGGAAATACAAGTATGTGTCTTTCCTTCTTTCTTTTACTGTGTAAGCTACATGTTCTAATATAAGTGAAAAGCCTTCACTTGATTCTCAAGGATTTTTCTTCTCTTTACAGGAGGACCATCCGAACTGCCTGAGTGTGTTTTGCAATGTCCGCAGCAAGAACTTCTGTGGACATCAGTTTTGCATGAGGCACACAGCATGTGCAGCCTCCAGAGGTGATCTCCGGTATTGGGACCCTCAGGTTTGTACAGTATGTTCTAACCTGATTACCGAGGCATATGACACCCCTAAGTCGACGGAGTCAAGGGATGCTGCCAGGGAAAAGTTACGAACCTGGGTGAGTGGTTTTCAGAGAAACACCTCAGGCCCCTACCTTCCAAATGAGAAGATGAGGGCCTACCTTTTCCCTAAATCATCGGCTGATGCAGTCATTCCTCAGTCTGAGGTGGAGATACCAACTGCCCAGAATCCGGTAGATTCTGAAGTCTCGGCCGCCCTTCAAGACATCCAATTGGACGATAAGATGTCGGAGGTGTAGTATTATACAGAGAACGACCTTCTAGGAGAAGGTCAGGAGGAGGAGCTGTCTCAGGCTCCTGAAGTAGAAGAGGAAGAAATCGACGAGGTGTCGGTTACATTGGTTCCGGACTAAGAACCTGTTCCCTCTACATCGTCTGCTATCCCAGATGACCTGGGAAGGACTCTTTCTTCTATTGTTGAGATGATTCAACAAATTCAAAAGAAGAATGACGAAAAGGAAGCTGCAATGAAACTGGAGATACGTAGACTTGCAACATCACGTGAGCCCCAGAAGCGACTCAACGTGAAGGATCTTCCTTTGTGCTCGGATACTAATCCTTGGAGGTATGCCAAACACATGCCAATGACAACCGGGAAGATTGTTATATCAGAAAAGCTGGGAGCAATTCCCCTGGAAGAGGTGGAATTTTGGCCCAACAAAGATTCTTACCCTGACTGCTATGTCCGTCTTAGGAAGGAGGAGACGGAGCCGAGGGAGGTCATAGTTCTTGATCATAGTAAAGCACAGGCGTTACTAGCGAGCTCGATGAATGAAAGGGGCTTCACGAACTCAAAGGTGTCCGCCTTGAGTAAGAAGCTTCCCTCCTTTGTGGCCTCTCCAACCAGAGCCTTTCCCTTCATGGAAAAGGGATATAAGGCAGCCTTAAAGGCGGTGGAGGCAGGGAAACCATGCCCCTCCTTGGAGGAGTGCAAGCCGTTATCTCTGACCTTGCCCTTTGACATAGCAGACTGGAAGGACGTCCACCTTAGCTTCTCAGTTGGGAAGATGGAAGCTGATATTGCTGAACGTCAGTTTGGTGAGGAACTTCCAAAGCTGTCGGAGTTTCTCTTGCGCAGAGAGCAAGAGACGAAGGAAAGACTTGCGGCATCGATGTCGTTGCAAATGACATTAGAAACGATGGCAAGTGACCCCAAGAACCAGGACATGTTCATGGTAGTGGCCAAAACTCATCTGGCCACAGTTATGAAGGATCTCTATAGCTTTATTAAAGCTAGGAGAGCCTGTAGAGAGTTCGTGTTCGCCTCGGCTGCGGTGAGGCACGAACCGAGGAAGCTGATCTCCTCTTGTATCTGGAGTAAGGACCTCTTTCCCAACGAAGTGGTTAAAGAGGTAGTACACAAGGCCACCACGTAGAATAGGAACCTTCTCAAAAAGTGGGGCTTAGATCTTAAGAGAAAGTCTTCTCCGGATGAGGGTACCCAACCCAAGAGGAAGACAAAAAGGCCTAGGCTATCCTCTCGGCCGGCTAAACCCTACTGACAGCAACAACAACAACTTCCTGTGACCGCGGTGCCTCAGATTGTGGCACAACCTCCAACCACCTACCAGCTGGTACCTCAACAAGTGGCGACACAGTCACCAGTTTTTAACCCAGCCTTCGAAAGGCAGATTTCTTCCTTTCGTGCAAAAGCTAGAGGAACCGCCAGAGGTTCTTCTAAACGCCCTTCAAGGGGAAGGGAATCCAGGGGAGGACGCGGTCAAGAAGGCAAGGCCTCAGGTCCACAACAAGAGAAGTGAGATGCTTCCAGTAGGAGGGAGACTAGAGCTATCTACGGATCGTTGGACCTTCGATCCATGGGCCCACAGCCTAATAAAGAGTGGACTAGGTTGGAGCTGGAGTAGTCCTCCACCTCAATTTCCTCAATTCTCCCAACACTCAACCCCCGTTCTGGAAGAATATGTCCGAGAGCTCTTAGACAAAAGAGTAATCCGAAAAGTTAAGTCCATCAAATTCCAAGGAAGGCTGTTTTGTGTTCCAAAGAAGGACTCAGAAAAACTCAGTTCCTAGAGAACTACAAGTTCAGAATGCTCACACTTCAACACATAAGGACCCTACTGCCCAAAAGGGCATATACCGTCTCTATAGACTTGTCTGACGCTTATTGGCATGTTCCAATTAATCGTCACCTCTCCTCCTACCTAGGCTTCATGTTACATAGAAAACTTTACGTCTTCAGAGCCATACCTTTCGGGCTAAACATAGCCCCTAAGGATTTTCATGAAGCTTGCGAACGCAGCCATCCATCTATTAAGCCTAAAGGGGATCCAAGTAGTAGCCTACTTGGATGACTGGCTGGTGTGGGCAGCATCCAGGAGAGAATGCTTGCAAGCCTCTAAGATAGTGATATAGTTCCTGGAACATCTGGGATTCAAGATCAACATAAAAAAGTCTCGACTTTCTCCAGCTCAAAAATTTCAGTGGATGGGAATCCACTGGAATTTGGAGTCACATCGACTTTCCATTCCTGGGAAGAAGAGGAAAGAAATAGCAGGATCTGTCAAGAGACTATTGAAATCCAAACGGATATCAAGAGGTGAACAGGAGAGAGTGCTGGGCTCTCTACAGTTTGCTTCGATAACAGATCCCGTGGTAAGAGCATAGCTAAAGTATGCAATAGGAGTTTGGAGAAAATATGCATGAAACGTGTGAAAAGATCTAATGAGACCTCTACCGACTCGACTGTGAACGCTTCTCAAGCCGTGGTCCAATGCCAAGCAATTGAAGAAATCAATACCTCTTCAACCTCCTCCTCCGTCAGTGACTATCCACACAGACGCTTCAAAGGAAGGCTGGGGAGGTCACTCTCATCAGAAGAGAGTCCAAGGAGCTTGGTCCAATCTTTTCGAGTCATTTCACATATACTTTCTAGAAGCCATGGCAGTACTTCTGACACTAAAGAAAGTATCTCCTCGCCACTCGACCCACATAAGACTGGTTCTAGACAGCGAGGTGATAGTGAGATGCCTGAATCGACAAGGGTCAAGGTCACCTCAAATCAACCAAGTGATGTTGGCCATATTCCGCTTGGCGGAAAGGAAGAAATGGCACCTGTCAGCAGTTCACATTCAAGTGTTCCGCAATGTGACAGCGGATGCTCTATCCAGGTTTACACCAATAGAGTCAGAATGGTCCCTAGACGCAGGATCGTTCTCCTTCATCTCGAGTCAAGTCCCGGAGCTGCAGATAGACCTCTTTGCGACGAAAGACAACAAGAAAATAGATCGTTATGTGTCCCCATAGGAGGATCCGCTAGCGGAGGCAGTGGAGGCTATGTCCCTAGACTGGAACAGATGGTCCAGTATTTATCTGTTCCCTCCGCACAACCTCCTTTTGAAGTTCCTCGACAAACTGAAATCCTTCAAAGGGAAAGCGGCAATAGTGGTCCACAAGTGGCCAAACAGTGTGTGGTTCCCTCTGGCATTGGAACTACGACTAAAGTTCGTACCGCTACCGGATCCATCCTTGTCTCAGCAAGTACAGAAGTCGACTGTCTTCGCTACATCACAGAAAACCCGGAACTTACATCTCATGATTTTCTCTCCTTAACGATGAGAAAAAGATTCAGGGTATCAAAAGTCAATTTATACGTTTTGGACGAAACCAGAAGACAATATGAGTCTTCAGGGAAGAAGCTCGTATCCTTTGTCAAGGCGAAGAAACCAAAAGAAATCTCGACAGATTTCTATTTCACCTTCATGAGCAAGGTTTAACAGCCAACTCAATATCATTGTGCAAGTATGCCTTGACAAAACAGATACTATATGCCTTTCAGGTCGACCTTTCTAACGACCTTCTTAATGAATTACGAAGGCCCATGCTAGGCTTAGCCCTTCAGTGCCTCCAAGACCCATTTCATGGTCATTAGATAAGATTCATCATTGCATGAACAATGAGGAATGCGCTTAGAAGGATTTGAATTAAAAGTTATATTTCTGTTTGTACTCACTTTGGGGCCCAGAGTTAGTTGAATAGTGGATCTCTCTAGAGAGGAAGGCCCCGTCCAGTTCTTGGAGGGAGAACAGAATCTATTTCCAGACCCAACGTTTCTTACCAAGAACAAACTACCCACTAACAGGCGGGGTCCCTAGAGAATCTGCCCTTGAAGGAAGATGCATCTCTATGTCCAGTGGAGTGCCTAAAGGTCTATCTTCATAGAACTTCAGACTTTATGGGAGGACAGCTGTTCAGAGGAGAAACCTCAGGTTCAAAGTTATCTCTGAAACAACTAGGGGCGAAACTCACCTGTGTTATTCGCAGAGCGGATCCAGACAGTACACCCGTAAGTCATGATCCGAGGAAAGTTGCTTCTTCCATAAAATTTCTTTAATTGTATGGACTTTGAACATCTTTTTTCGTACACCGGCTTTTAGTCATCCAAGGTGTTCTTTATGCACTATGCGTAGCAAGTGGAGCAACTCAAGAGGTCTGTGGTAGCAGCAGGTAGAATTCTTTAACCTTCTGTTTAAATCTGCGAGGAACAGTGTAATTAATTTGGGACGATTAATTAAGAGGCTGGGTGTGTAGTCACAGTATTTTACTACATACTGAGCGACAGGCCACTAACATGTCCTTACGAACTGTTCCATTGACGTTGGTGAACTATAGCATAATACGGACACTTGTGCCAAGCGTTTCTTACACTAGTGTAAATTAACAGTGTACAGACCGTATCATTATTATTAATAATTCGATTGATGTGGCAAATCTGTTTCCTGATAGACGAAACAACATTTTCTGTTAACTGTTTTCTTTATGCTTAACTGATATCGTCCACATTTTATAAATTTTATAAATGTTGATCTGATATGTATGTTTATCAAATTTTAATAAACTAGTTCATTGTGAACCCTGAGTCTTATTCGCCCACACTCATTTGATTAGAAATGTACTGAGCATTAAGATTAAAATATGGATATTTTTATCATGGTATGTCTTTTAGAATTGTTCCTTGATTCAAGCAAAAATCCACTCGCTTTAACCCTTCCTTAGGAAGGGTTGACGTTGTACCCTAAGGAGATGGTGGTAGAGATGCAATATTTGTTCCTATGCGGATACAACTGTTATCCAATCGTTAATAAGAGTAGACACATTGGGGGATATGTTAGGAATTCTTACTGATATTGGTGACTCTTATACAAATTTTGCTTTATAATGTATAGGGTGAGACCACTGTACAAGCTTGTCATTTTGTCACCCATAGTTATTATATACTCCTCGAGACTTTTTCTAGAGTCTAGTACGACTCTTCCCTGTAAGGGGCAGGAAGCACTAACTTAGTTCATGCTTAGATGAAATGATGTATGGTTGAGATTCTACAGATACAGCAATGCTCTGGTAAACTTCCATCAGGACAACATGGCCTGAGCCTAAAAAATGGATTTTGAGCGAAGCGAGAAATCTATTTTTGGGTGAGGTAGCCATGTCGTCCTGATGGACCCGCCCTTCCTTTTATTGTAAAAGGGCTTATTAACCCCTCCCTATAATAATACATTATCTGTAACACTTCATATATCGCTACAAAGAATAAAGAGGGCGCTGCTGCCTTCGTCAGATACATACTGGAAACGGAATAGGAGTGATTCCTTATGAGCGGCTCTCTTTTCATTCTCGTTTCAGATTCTTGTCACTGTAACCCCTTGAAGCGTTAATACTGTTCGGGGTGAAGATAGCTATGTGACGTGTCAAGAATACGTCCTCTGATATTATGCGATATTCCTGTTAGATTTATTTAGGGATACTCGCTCCAGGAGCTAGAATTCTGGATACCTTAAAGTAGAATTCTCTGGGAATATCACTGTAGTCAAATATACCCTAGGAAGCTACCCTTTCGGAACTTCCATCAGGACGACATGGCTGCCTCACCCCAAAATAGATTTTTCGCTTTGCTCAAAATCCGTTTTGTCATCCAGAATGGAAGGTCATCCATCACCATACAGAGCAACAATAGGGGTATAGTACTTTGTGGTCAAGCACGAGAGATTGTTTAAAATTATTCGAAATATTTTGCTCTAGAAAAACAGAAAGGAGGTCCTAATACTGATGTTCGTAAAGCAATTTTTCGCATAGCAGAAGTAACCAGTTTAAGCAAAACTAACATCACAGTCAAATTAATTGTAACGTAATTTTGAACAATGGTTCTCTAAGCAGTTGCTACCGATTATATCCCCATCTTCCATAACTGTAATGGTAACGCATCTTATCATGAAGAAAAATAAGATAAACTTCCAGCAGTGTCAAACAACAAGGCACAAATAAGACAACTGCTCATCAAAAAAACGTATCACCATGAGACATGTTGAAATGTCAACTTTTGGAAATGGTCAAGGAATACTCCCGAAATATAGATAACTCATACGTGATTGATAAAATTGCAGTTGAAATGGTCACAGGGCTATTCGTCTTCCTCCAAACTATTGGCAATACAATCCGATTGAACATATTTGGGCACAAGTGAAGACCTATGTGGCGTAAAAAAAAAAAAAAAAAAAAAAAAAAAAAAAAAAAAAAAAAAAAAAAAACAGATTTAAGGGTACGCCTACTTTAAAGAAAAATACTGCATTCGGTGACAAAAGAAAATGGAGGGGATGGCGTAAAACACGTAGAAAAAATACAGGAGGACGATGCAAAGCAAGATGTGGTAGTCTATAAATATATTGATTCTTTAGTAAGAAGTCTTAAGTCCTCTAATGAGGAATCTTCTTAAAAACGGTTACGTTGTCATCCTTATCAACAAAGAAGTTCTGTTATATATCGAAAGACTAATTTCAAAATAAAAGATGGATGTATGAAATTATTTTATTATTATTATTATTATTATTATTATTATTATTATTATTATTATTATTATTATTATTATTATTATTATTATTATTATTATTAGCCAAGGTGCAACCCTACTAAGAAGGGAAACAATTAAGGAAAAAGAAATAAAAGAAAGATATAAAGTTACAATACAAAAATAACAAGAAGGCAATTGGGTATTGTATCATTAAAGAGATGTTAAAAACAAACTGATAACAAGAAAATATAGTGAACATGTTGATCTGCCAACAGAAATAATAAAATAACCATTGTAAGAGACAATATGACAAAAGAGAACAAAGAAACATTTCGGTTTTGGCCTTCTGAAGATTTTTTTTTCATAGGTGTTCGATTCCCAAAGGAGATTGCTACAAGAATTTAGTGAGGCGAGAAGGTATACTACGAAGTCGAAAATATGGCACAGTGTGTTTTTGTCTTTAGATACACCTCAACCTTCGTAAATATAACAGAGTATAGTATTCTAAGATGGGCTTTTTCGTTTTCCGAAGCCCATTTTGGGTACTTGGCGTTCACTACGTAGTCAATGATATTGAGGTTGTCCGATTTCCATTCAGCAGCCAAACTGACGAGTTTTTGGAGAAGTGATGCTTTGATCGGGTTAACCTAGATTTATATACATCCCAAAACACCAGAGATCACTGGCTTACTACTTCGTACAAAATAATCAGATAAACCCCCCCACACAAAAAGGGGGGCGGGGTTGATTTGTGGCCCAAGGACGAGAAATGGTCATCGTAACCATCGGCCTCTTTGTGGTCATCTCGATGAACTAAGGAACGCTAGACTTCATGTTCACTAGTATTATATATCATGCAAATTTACTTACTGAATGTGTCTTAAGTTCGTTTTGGCAAAAAAAAAAAAAAACACATACATGATGGCCGTATCGACCGTGCTTTTATCACTGCACGATTATAATAATCGCAAAGAAGAACTAAGACGATAAACGGATAAATAAATTACATCAATAAAATTTATCTATAGAGAAAACCGTACGTGTATAAATTTTGTGTTGACCCTGATCAAAAGCAATTGATTAATATTTATAAATATGAGATACTACGAAAAAGCGAGGGGGGTAGTTTGAAACCTGGAGGTTAGCTTGAAACCGTCTTCAAATTAGCCCCGGGGGTAGCTAGAAACAAGTTTCAAGTAACCCCTCGGTAGCCTGAAACCGGTTTCAAACTACCGGGGGGTAAGATTTTGGGTAACCCCTTGAAATCTACCAAATGAAAGTAGGAAAGTCTCCACATGAAGTAGTCCTGTCTAGCCAGTCTCCTTGTCAGAAAGACCTGTTAGGCCTTATTGGATATGGAACCCCCGGGGTACAGCGTTCGCTTACTATATTCTGTCCTTAAAAATGGACAGATAACCACCAAGCAACAGTCACCTGACTCTGAAATTGACGTTACCCAGCCATGGTGTAGAAGGAACCTTCGAGGAAGGCAATGCAGTTATAAGGTCATAGAATTTACAAGAAAGAGAGCGCAGACGTCACAGAAGACGAAGACGAAGATAGAAAGCAGCTTTGTGGAACTAGAGAGGAATAAAGTCTACGGGAATTCACGCAATCCAGCAATTTTGTGTATTTCCCTGCCTATGGGACCTGTGAACATTTTTGCAAACATTTTCATGCGAAGTGTTCCTTAAGTAAATTAAAAAACTACACGGTGCTATCCATGACCCGCAAAACCTGAGAGATAGCTTGAGTGATATACTAAGATTTTAACTAGATTCTGTGCATTAACAATTAACTTTGAAGAAATAATTACTTTAGGAAGCCCCACTATAAAACTGTATTTAATTATAGGAAACTTTATTTATTACCGACCACCGATCTAGGTAATGTTAAGAAAAAATTATGCTTTATTGTAATGATCAAAATACCAGCTCTAATGTATTCTATTCAGTGGTATTCATTGGTAGTCACTAATTTATCAAAACCAGTATAAATTCAATGAGTCAGGATTGCTGGAAGTATTTGTTGCTCTGATTGATTGACTGAAACGTCTCAAAAATTAGTTATAGACAGACGAGGTGTTTTATGAGGATTTGTATCAAACTAGTACTCATAAGAGCTGAGACATTTGAGTGTAATTAAACGGCTAAATATTAATGTCACAGATTATCATTAAGAGTATAAACTATATTTCATACACTGACAAGTGATTTAATAATCCCAGGTAATATGGGAAGTAATTCCATGGTATAGGAATCTGAATATGATAGGAGACACTGATGGACGTGAAATTGCGAGAGAACTTTTCAGATATTAATATAAATCAATCTTCCAATAACTGACTTATTTACCTCTTCCTACACAGGAATCTTACTCGCATTTGTACTCCTGTCCGTGTTTATCACAATAACATGTACAAGAAATGCGTTTATAGTCCATTGCAGGACAAAAGCCTTAGACATGTTTGCAGTCTTGTCTGGGGTTTGGCCATTTTCACATTACAATGCTGACCACATGCAGATTGGTGATAGATGAAAATTTTCGCCTGATCCCTCACAGGAAACCAGCCTAATATGGGTATCCCTGACTAGTACAACCTTGCTGATCATGGCTATGACTTCTTTCAACACGCTAAGATATCCCCACTTGGAAAGGGTTATATATATATATATATATATATATATATATATATATATATATATATATATATATATATATATATATATATATATATATATATATATATCTATATCTATATATATATATATAGATATATATATATATATATATATATATATATATATATATATATATATATATATATATATATATATATATATATATATATATGTGTGTGTGTGTGTGTGTGTGTGTGTGTGTGGGGTCATGAAAGTAAATAAGATTTCGAAATGCAAAAATAGAAATAAGGAATATAGATAATGTTAATAATAACTTGCCATTTTCCATAAGGATTTTTTTTTAATTATAGAAAGAAAACATAGATACTCCTCAATGTGGTAACCTTTTAGCCTTATATAACATAGTTGTTTTATGGAAGAAAGCCGGTAAGAAAGGGTCTTCAAATATCAGACGTCTGGAAAATCCATTTTCAAAATTACCTTCTGAAATTTAGACTGAAATCCTGATGTCACCAAATAAAGATTCTTCTCTTGGGGGTTTCATTGCCTTGAAGTATCATGATCGAGAGAGAGAGAGAGAGAGAGAGAGAGAGAGAGAGAGAGAGAGAGAGAGAGAGAGAGAGAGATCTGTTCATAGATGCTTATAGAGTGCAAAGAGAGTGGGAATACATTAACGTGCTGAAAGAATTGCCATTATCAGTAAAACTGTACTAGTAGTGGTTTGTTGTGAACGATCAGACAAAAATCTCCCACCATTATCTATCTTGATTGGTCCACGTGGTGATGAAAACTATCCAGATTCAAGAAATTAATTGACTTGACTAAGGACTTTGTCCTGCACTGGACCAGAATTTTTTTCATTTGTTGATATTGAATATTTATAAAGATATGAAATAAATGAGGAAGAGAGAAACGTGGTCAAGGAGAGTTAGTGAATAAATTTGGAATACATTTTTGACAGATTTAAAAACAAGAACTTAACACCTTGAAAGTTAATCTTCTAAAAATAGTACCTCGAAATATTGTTCAACTCAGACGAGGATTACAAGATTGGATTCTGTTAGCAATTGGTAGATTTTCCTTTTTCTTGGAAAATGTTTTTAAAGAATTTGTCTTTTTTTTTTATTTCAATCACGATCTAAGTTTTTTATCTGAATCATGGGTGTGTTTTATAGGCTTGAAAGTTTAAATTTCCAGGGAATGTTTTTATATTGAGTAGGCTGACATACTCCTTTTATAGTTCTATATGTTGTTACTGTTATGAAAATATTTTATTTTTACCATTCATCAATTCTCTTGAAATTTATCTATTTCCGTTTTTCTTTTCCTCACTGGGCAATTTTTTCCTGTTGGAGCCTTTTCACTTATAGCATCGTGCGTAGCTAGTAATAATGATAATATAGCCATATTCATGGGAATTGTGCCCGTGTCTAAAGAAAACAGAAATTACATTGTGCTTCAGAACAAACACAAATGGCGAAAAATTATTTAAAAAAGGATAGGTAGTTCTCAGGTAGCTGAGGTTTAGAGATTGAAAGGTCGATCACTAATAGTAGAGGCAAGGTATAGAGACAATATCCTAGCAGGACAATGCCCTAGACACTGACTATATAGTCAGTGAGCAGCGGCCAGAGCCCCATCCCTCCGCCCATGCCAGTACCAGGGAAACCCAGGCAATGGCTGCTGATGACTCGACAGGTAGGCATAAAGGCTCACGAGGAGAGTGAGGTTGCAGACACTACAAGAAACTAAAGCTTAAGCTGGTCTAGAATCAAAGTTCAACAGATTGCTAAGCAGGGATGTTACCAATAATCTCACAACCAAGGAATTATGAGTAAAAAGATCATTCGAAAAACTCTGCGTATTGCGTCCAAGAATTTGTGAAAGAAAACGTCTAGGTAACCAGCCTACACTTTTTTTTTTAATTGAAAAGGTACATTTTAACAATTATCTCAGTAAGGTTTCAAAACCATGATTAGCCACCATACATGAATAACGATATTTGGCAAGGAATGGGAAATCTAATTTTTACGAGGTTACCTTATATGAAAGGGCAGAGAGCGAGGGATTACCAATATATATATATATATATATATATATATATATATATATATATATATATATATATATATATATATATATATATTTGTATACACACACATATATATATACAGTATATATATATATATATATATATATATATATATATATATATATATATATATATATATATATGTATATATATATATATATATATATATATATATATATATATATATATATATATATATATATATATATATATATATATATATATATATATATGCAAGAGGTTACAATTACGGCGGATAAAAGTGAATTGAATACCATTTTAATCGGGTGGAAACAAGATACTAGCAGTCACGAGTCTATTCAGGTGGAAAACAGTAAAATCTAGGTCAGTTTTATATATATATATACATATATATATATATATATATATATATATATATATATATAAATATATATATATATATATATATATATATATATATATATATATATATATATATATATATATTCTGCTGAGCCTTTCTAGATATATATGAATCAAACAGGATTTCTTAAATACGTTTGCCAAATCAGCTATATAAAACTCAATTCCATATCCTGGAAATTCGCTATATAAGATAACAGGGGGAAATTTTGTCGGTACTTCATAAATGTGTCATAAATTAAGTTCTTTTTTTCTGTTATATAAATTATTGCCATGTTATTTATGATGCTTGGGACTCTTAGTTTAATTCTGCGGCTGTTAATGTTTTTATCAGAAGTAATCATTGTTTAAAAATATCTATACCAGTTATGAATAAATATACCTTCTTTGCTAAGATTCCGGACCCAAGCAAAAACACAATACGGAATTAAAATAGAAAACTCAACCCTATTACCCTGGTTAAAATTACAGTAAATCTAGGTTTGGGTGATCTCTTTACAATTTCTGACAGAAATAAAAAAATTCTTGGATAATAGCAACAGGAATTTCTTTTCATTTCAAAACAAAACGAAGAGTATACGTTATGTATATCGTGGATGTAAGTAAAGAAATATAACGAGTAAAAATGTTGATTAACGTGTATTGCTTGCGTCTCTTAATTAGAACTTTAAACCCCACTCACAAAGCAATTGACATTCAATAAACAATATTGTTGCATTGCATACTGATGAAGCAGAAAAACAATGGGGATCTCTCTCTCTCTCTCTCTCTCTCTCTCTCTCTCTCTCTCTCTCTCTCTCTCTCTCTCACTCCATTACATGTAAATAGAGTGGTGTACATTAATTACAAATTTAAAGCAACGATTAGGTTGTCTATAATGATTCAAAATCAACCTTCCTAACCTTACCTATCTCTCTTCGTGTCCATTATATGTAATAAGCATGGCAGATAATTAGCTTTGATTAATATCTCTCTCTCTCTCTCTCT
>NC_090734.1:5212403-5237403 GCF_036898095.1 Palaemon carinicauda
ATATATATATATATATATATATATATATATATATATATATATGTAAAGTGTCCCAAATAATGTATAAACTCTTCGACTTTGAATAGCTAATACTAATTTTTCTCTATTTCAGATTTGATTTTGGAGTAAGAATGGCGGATACTGGGCTTACGTTCGAGCAAAAAAATATTCGTTCTGAAAACATTTTGGAAATGTGAGAATAAAGCTGAAGTGCAAAGATGATTTAGAGTGAGTTCCACAGAGATGCCCCAACACGCGTCACCATTTCATGAATCGTAGATAATTTTGAGAATCATGGGACCATGTAGTGCATGAGAAAAGGACATTTAGGACGAAAAATAACACTGAAAAGCCAAACTAAAGAGCAGGATGTTATTGGTAATGTTCAGAATTCCCCACAAAAATCTGTTCGTCAACTATCACGTGAAACGGGTATCCACAAATCAAGTGTCCATCGCATTTTGAAGCGTGGGCAATGTAAAAGTTTTTATTCCAGCGCCAGTTCATGCTCTAAACGATGACCCTGATTGAAGGATTGAATTCTGCGAGTGTTACCGTGCCAGATGTGCAAACGATAACTCGTTTTCAATGAAAATTTCCTAGAGTGAAGAAGCCACATTTAAATTAAATGGCTTGATAAATCGCCATAACTGCAGTTACTGGGCACAAGGAAATCCTCATCTTTCAGTGGCACATCACTTGAATTTGCCTGAAATAGCTGTCTGGTGTGGACTCTCAGCTAGGGGACTTATTGGACCATTCTTTTTCGAAGGCACAGCGAATGGGTTGAATTATCTTGACATGTAGCAAGAATTTGCTCTGACATGATTCAAAGAACAATTTGGAGATGCCGAGTTCTACTTCCAACAAGATAGTGCACCCCCACACTTTCATCGTGATGTGAGAGGATACCTGCAAACAGATGCATTGGAAGAAGAGGGGCCGTGGAATTTCTTGCTAGGTCGCCAGATTTTGCACCCATGACCTTTTCTTTTGTGGGGATTTTTAAAGGACAAGGTGTACAGCAGAAAACCTAAAACAATTGACCGTCAGAAATACTACTATCAGTTTGTAGTTCCATATTTTCACGATGTGAAAAGTGTATTGAGCTGAATGGCAACCAGTTTGAACACTTTTTGTGAGCTGATCTTTTTTTGAACATTCTCAAATTGCCCCATCTATCCTTACTTTTTCACTGTGAACTCTCAGAATCTTTAAATAAGCATTTTTTCTCTCCTATGAATGTTTTCCACATTGATATCAATAAATTGAACAAGAGGCAACAAGCCCAAGAGTGTATATGTGATTTTGGGATACCCTGTATATATATATATATATATATATATATATATATATATATATATATATATATATATATATATATATATATATATATATATAAATATATATATATATATATATATATATATATATATATATATATATATATATATATATATATATATATACACACACATATATATATATATATATATATATATATATATATATATATATATATATATATATATATATATATATATATATATATATATATATATACACACACACACATATATATATATATATATACATATATATATATATATATATATATATATATATATATATATATATATATATATATATATATATGTGTGTGTGTGTGTATTTATGTATATATATATATATATATATATATATATATATATATATAAATATATATATATATATATATATATATATATATATATATATATATATATATATATATATATATATATATATATATATATATATATATATATATGTATGTATGTATAATATATATATATATATATATATATATATATATATATATATATATATATATATATATATATATATATATATATATATATATATATATATATATACATATATATATATATATATATATATATATATATATATATATATATGTGTGTGTGTGTGTGTGTGTGTATATATATTTATATGTCTGCAGGCCCGTCATATGTCGGCAGGCCCTGCATATGTCGGCAGGCCCGGCATGTGCCGGCAGTCCCGGCCGTTCTGGCGGCATACCGCCGTCAGTCAGTGCTGTAGCCCAAATAGTTTTTCCAACCTACAAGAAGCTTCATGGGCAGCCTATTGTGAGACCATCACATATAAGAGAATGATCCTCTCTACCACTTAATGGTTATCAACCATTAACTTACCCCCAATATTAAACCGGGGACATTGTGTTAAGAAGACACTTTATATCAAATGATATTATCTTCCCATTCAAAATTCTTTAAGAATTTATTGTTCAATATTGTAGTAGGTCATAGCAATGGGCTGGACAGGAAGCAAAAGTAGGTGTCTTTCCTATTTCTAGCTTACTCTATCCAAGCTAATATTTTTAAAAAATATGAATGCTGAAATCTGAGAATTTCACCGAATACTTTTATGCTTTTCTTTCTTTACAAGAGAAGCATCCCGTGTGTGGGAACAGCTTTTGCAAGGTCCGTAGCAAGAACTTCTACGGCCATGACGTGTGCAGGGCCCATTCTCACTGCGCAGTCACAAAGGGGGCTCTCAAATACTGGGACCCACAGGTATGTACCGTTTCTAACAAACTGGTAAAAGAGGCTTTTGATGATCAAAAGTCTACTGAGTCAAGGGATACAGCAAGGGAGGCACTGCAAAAATGAGTCAGAGGTTTTCAGAAGAACATCTCTGGCCCATACCTTCCTAATAAAAGGATGAGGGACTGTCTTTTCCCTAGGGCATCTGCAGATGCAATCATTTCCCAGGCTCAACCTGAGATTCCCCTTGTTCAGATTCCTGTAGAATCTGAAGTTTCGGACGCCTTGAAGGTCATCCAATTAGATGACAACATGGCGGTTGTCTCAGAGGAGACTGAGAACAATCTCCTAGTCGAAGAACTGGAGCAGGAGGATGACGTACCTCCTGAGGCCGAAGTTGATATGACCGATACGATTTCAGTATCATCAGCCTCGGTTACAGAGCCGGTGCCTTCGACTTCATCTACCGCACCCCAGTTAGATTACATCACGAGTACGTTGCACTCGCTGCTGTCTATGGTGCAGGACATTCAGAAGAAATCGTCCGAGAAAGAAGCTGCTCTTCGGACGGAAATGCATCAGTTGGTTGCAACACATTTAGCCCCGAAGAAGGTAAACGTCAAGGATCTCCCCGCTTTCTCTGACGTTAATCCTTGGAGACATGCAGAGCATATACCTATGTCGGGGGAGGAAGATCTTCCTCTCAGAGAAACTGGGCACTGTCCCAGTAGAGGAAATTGAGTTTTGGCCCAGCAAAGGGGCCTACCCGGATTGCTATGTCCGTCTGAGGACGGAACCTGCATCCAAGGATGAAACAGAGCCGATGGATACGATTGTCTCTGAACTCTCTAAGGCTCAGGCCTTATATACGACCACCTTGAAAGAGAGGGCCTTTACTAGCTCCAAGGTGCCGGCTCTCAGAAAAAAGCACCCGTCCTTTATTGCTGACCCCAAACATGCCCTCCCCTTTATGGACAAAGGGTTTAAGGCAGCCTTAAAGGCAGTTGAAGCAGGGAAACCTTGCCCTACACTGAAGGAGTGTAGACCCTTTTCCCTTGCTTTTCCAACAGATGATAAAGACTGGAAGTATGTTCATAACACCTTCACAGTTGGGAAGCTGGAGGCAGATATTGCTGGACGACAGTTCGGCGACGACCTCCCGAAGCTGTCGGAGTCTCTCCTGTGCAGGTAACAAGAGACTAAGGAACGTCTTGCTGCTTCTATGTCTATGCAGACTGGCTTAGAGACTATGGCAAGCATCTCGGACACCCCAGATATGTACATGGTCTTCGCCAAATCCCATTTGACGACAGTCACCAAGGACTTGTACAACTTTATCAAAGCCCGAAGGACTTGTAGAGAGTTCGTGTTCGCCTCGGCTGCGGTGAGACACGAAGCAAGGAGGCTCATAGCCTCCAATATATGGGGAGAAGACCTCTTCCCAAGCGAAGTGGTCTAAAAAGGTCGTAGACAAAGCCGCTACAGAGAACAGGAATCTCCTCTCCAAATGGGGCTTGTCCTCAAAAAGAAAATCTTCCGCTGACGAGGGTCCCCAGCCGAATAATAAATCAAAATGACCAAGAGTTCCCTCTCTGCCTAGAAAACAGCAACAGCTTCCCGTGGCCATGGTGCCCCAGACGGTAGCACAACCAACCACCACCTTCCAACTGGTGCCCCAAACACTGACGAGCCAATCGCCGGTGTTCATCCCAGTTTTTGAAAGCCAATCGATGGCTTTTAGGCCGAAGTCTCGAGGTTCCTTTCAAGTATCCTCTAGACGCCCCTTCAGAGGTAGGGGTAACAAAGGTGGACGTGGCCAAGGGGGCAAGTCCTCCAACCAGCACTCCATGTGAGATGCTACCAGTAGGAAGGAGACTTCTCCTCTTCCAGGGTCGTTGGGCCTTTGATTCCTGGGCACACAGCCTAGTCTAGAACGGACTAGGCTGGAGTAGGAGCTCAACTCCACCAAACTTTCCTCAATTCTTCCAGCATTCAACCCCCATTCTGGAAGAATATGTTCAGGAACTCCTGAACAAAAAAATTACAAGGAAGGCAAAGTTCATCAGATTCCAAGGTAGCCTATTTTTTGTTCCGAAGAAGGATTCAGAAAAGCTCAGAGTCATTCTGGACTTATCACCACTCAACAAGTTCATAGTGAACCACAAGTTCAGAATGCTGACGCTTCTACACATAAGGACCATTTTACCCAAACGGGCATACACAGTCTCCATAAACATGACGGATGCTTACTGGCATGTTCCAATCAACCATCAAGTTTCCCCTTACCTAGGGTTCAAGCTACAGAAAAGAAAGTACGTTTTTAGAGCCATGCACTTCGGTCCAAACATAGCCCCAAGGGTATTCACCAAGCTTGCGAAAGCAGTCATTCATCAACTACGCCTAAAAGTTGATCCAGGTAGTAGCCTACCTGGACGACTGGCTGGTGTGGGCAGCATCCGAGGAAGAGTGCAGGCAAGCCTCCAAGCAAGTGATCCAGTTCCTGGAACACTTAGGATTCAAGATCAACTTGGAAAAGTCTTGTCTATCTCCAGCTCAAAGGTTCCAGTGGCTGGGCGTCCACTGGGACTTACAGTCACACTGCCTTTCCATTCCATCAAATAAGAGGAAAGAGATAGCAGGATCTGTCAAGAGACTTCTTCATTCCGACAGGATATCAAGAAGGCAACAGGAGAGAGTGTTGGGGTCCCTCCAGTTTGCCTCAGTGACAGACCCAGTATTGAAAGCACAATTAAAGGATGCATCAGGAGTTTGGAGAAACTATGCATCAAACGCTCGAAGAGATCTACAAAGGCCGATTCCAAATCGTCTGCGATCACTACTCAAACCATGGTCGGAAGCCAAGAACCTGAAGAGCAAGGTACCTCTTAAACCACCTCCACCGGCAGTCACCGTTCACACGGACGCCTTAAAGAGGGGTGGGGAGGTCACTATCATCATCGGAAAGTCCAGGGAACATGGTCTCCCCTCTTCAAATCCTTCCACATCATTTTCTGGAAGCCATGGCGGTTCTTCTCTCTCTGAAGAAACTAGAACTTTGCTGCTCAATCCACATCCGTCTGGTTCTAGAAAGCGAAGTTGTAATGAGATGCCTAAATCAACAAGGCTTGAGATTACCTCACATAAATCAAGTGATACTGGCCATCCTACGTCTAGCGAAGAAGAAGAGATGGCACTTGTCAGCAGTCCACCTTCAAGGCTTCCGCAATGTGACAGTGGACTCTCTATCCAGGGTCAACCCGACAGAGTCAGAATGGTCCTTAGACCTCTTCGCAACGTGCGACAACAAAAAGCTACTCCGGTATGTAGCCCCGTACAAGGATCCTTTAGCAGAAGCGACAGACGCCATGTCCATAGATTGGAACAGGTGATCTAAGATCTACCTGTTCCCTCCAACCAACCTTCTGCTGAAAGTCCTAGACAAACTGAGATCCTTTCGGGAGATAGCAGCAATAGTGGCCCACAAGTGGCCCAACAGTGTTTGATTCCCTTTAATAACGGAACTATGCCTGAAGCTGAACCCGTGGCCGGACCCAGTTCTGACACAGCAAGTGCAGCAATTGACTGTCTCACCTTCATCAGAGAAAACCCAGAACCTTCATCTCATGATTTTCTCGCCCTAGCGGTCAAGAAACGGTTCGGGATTTCTAGGGACAGTATTACCTTCTTAGAAGAATACAAGTCAAAGTCAACAAGAAGACAATATGAGTCTTCCTGGAAGAAATAGGTGGCCTTTGTCAAGGCAAAGAAACCTAAGGAGATTTCTACTGATTTCTGCTTGTCCTTCTTCATCCATCTTCATGAACAAGGTTTAGCAGCCAACACGATTACTACATGTAAATCTGCCCTAGCCAGACCAATCCTATATACCTTCAAGGTAGACTTTTCTAATGAAATCTACAACAAGATTCAAAAAGCCTGCGCTAAACTTCGGCCCGCAGCTCCTCCAAAGCCCATATCATTGTCTTTGGATAAGGTTCCTCACTTAGCATCAACTCTGAACAATGAGGATTGCTCGCTGAATGACTTGACTCAAAAGGTGATATTCTTATTTGTACTAGCCTCAGGAGCCAGAGTTAGCGAAATAGTGGCCCTCTCGAGGGATGATGGCCACATTCAGTTCACAGATTCCGGAGAACTGAACCTCTTTCCGGATCCGACGTTTCTCGCCAAGAACGAGCTACCCACTAAAAGATGGGGTCCCTGGAGAATCTGCCCTCTGAAGGAAGAAGCATCCCTCTGCCCAGTAGAATGCCTCATGGTCTATTTTCGTACAACTTCAGACTTTAAGGGAGGTTAGCTTTTCAAGGGAGAGACGTCTGGTTCAACATTATCCTTGAAACAGTTAAGGGCGAAAATCACCTATTTTATACGCAGAACGGATCCAGACAGTACACCCGTAGGTCATGATCCGAGAAAAGTTGCCTCGTTTCTGAATTTCTTTCAGACGATGTCGTTTGAAAGCCTTCGGGCTTATACTGGATGGAAGTCATCCAGAGTTTTCTTCAAACACTATGCGAAGCAATTACAGGAAATAAAATTTTAATGTGGTGGCGGCAGGCAGTATTATAAAGCCTGCTGCTTGATTACTGCGAATAACAGTGCACTAATTGGGACTTTTAGTGAAGGGTTTACATGATAGATTCGTAACACATATCATGTCGAGTATTGTTTTTAGTGATAATACTATAGACTGTTCTCTCTACACAGGTGGCATTAACCATAATACACTGACACAAGTGCCAGGCATACTTATATGCACAGTGTTCCTAGTAACAACAGAATACATAGCAAGATTTTATATTTCCCTTAGAGTGGCTAATGTTTTCCTTTTCAGGTGAAACTTACTTTAATTCTGTTATTACTATTTATGCTTTTATGCAGAATTGTTCTGCATAAGATGTAATTGAGTACATCCATGATTTCTATTTTTGTAATAAACAATAGAAGGAATCTTTGCGTCTCTTTCGCCTCAAACATTCAAGATTAAGAATAAAGTCAGAGCATCCTTGATTCTTTTAATATTTAAGAAAATATTGGGGAACTAAGGTTAAGACTGTTCCAAGCAAACAGGTAAGAACTGATTGTACTAAACTGTTTATTTTACTGAACTAAGGTTTCCTACACGTATGTAAACCTGTCTGTCTCTTCTCAGCCAGATTTGGGAGGTATCAGTAACCTATACAGAGCTATACCATCTAAGTACAAACTATACTTCATGTATATGATGACACTAATATACAAACTGTTTGCTGGATTGTTCCTTGAACTCACAATCCTCGAGTTTTTTCCTAGAGTCTACCCAGACTCTTCCCTGTAGGGGGCAGGAAGAACTGACATAGTTTATGATCAGTTAATTGATGTATAACGGTAACATCAAGTGTCTCTAGGTCTAGAAGACCAAATAGGAAATATTTATCTCGAGATAACGGCACTATTGAAAATTCACAGATACATTAATGCTCTGGTAAACTTCCATCACGACGACATGGCCTGAGCCCCAAAAACCGATTTTGAAGCGAAGCGAATAATCTATTTTTGGGTGAGGTAGCCAGGTCGTCCTGATGGACCCACCCTCTTTTTGACAAAAGGATAATGAATCCTTCCCTCTGGTACTGTATCTGCAACACCTACAAAGCTACAAAGAATGGCTTGGTGGCGCCTTGCGGTGGCGATTCGGCGTACTATTTACAGTACAGTAGGAGTGTCGAGAGCGTTGTCTCTTTAACGAATCTCCTATATTCTTGCCACTTTTTTCCCCTTCGAAGCGGAAACGCTATTAGGGGTGTAGATAGCTATAAGACGTGTTAAGAATAGGTCCTTTGATTACGCGATATCCCATTTTAAGGGATATTCACTCCAGGAGTTAGAATTCTGGATACCTTTGGTAAATTCTATGGGATATATCACTGTAGTCAAATATAACCTAGGAAGATATTAAAGAAGGAACTTCCATCAGGACGACATGTCTACCTTACCCAAAAATAGATTTTTCGCTTCGCTTCAAAACAAGTTTCCTCACGAATTCAACGACTCTTAAAAAGAAGAATAACTTCTCTCACTGATTTCACATTTTTTAAAATAATAGAAAAATTGTCTTGGTGATTCCACGAATCTTAAAAATAAGAAAACATTCTATGATTCCACGACTATCAAAACTATAAAATATTCATCATACGGATTCCACGACTCCTCAAAAGTAATAAAATTTCTCTCATTGAATCCACAACTCTTAAAATTAAAAAAAAACACTCTCGCTGATTCCTCGACTCTTCAAATTAAAAAAAAAAGAATTCTCACTGATTCCACGAATCATAAAAGTAGTAAAATGTCTCTTACCGATTGTATGACTTGAAAATAAGAAAAATTAAATATATTCCATGACTCTTAAAAAGTAATAGAATATCTCTCATTGATTCCACGACTCTTAAAACTAAAACAAATTCCTCTCATTGATTCCATGAATCTTAAAACTAAGACAATTTTCTTTCACTGATTTCACGACTATCAAAAATAAAAACAATTTATCTTACTAATTCAACGACTCTTGAAACCAAGAAAAATTTATCTCAATGATTCCACTGCTATCATAAATAAAAACAATTATTCTTACTAATAGCCAGAATCTTGAAAATAAGAATGATTTATCTCACTGAAACAACGACTCTTAAAACTACGAAAAAATTTTCTAATTGATTCTATCTTTTAAACCTATGAAAAATTTATCTCACTGATTCCCTGACTCTTAAAAATAAGACAAATTTCTCCTAATGATTCCATGACTCTTAAAACTGAGAAAAAAAAATTTCACTGATTCCACGACTCTTAAAACTTAAAATAATTTATCTCACCAAATCCACGACGCATAAAAAGAAAAATAACTTTTCTCATTGATTCCATAATTTTACAAAATTAATGAATAATTTGTCTGGCTGACTCCAAAACTCTTAAAACTAAGAAAAATTTCTGTTACTGATTCCACGACTCCTAAAAAGTAATAGGATTTCTCTCACTAATTCCACGACTCTTAAAATGCCACAAGTTTTTCTCACTGATTCCTCGACTTATATTAAGAAAATTTTATCTCATTGATCCCACGACTCTTAAAAATAAGAAAAAAATCTTTCACTGATTCCACGACTGTCATAAGTAAAAACAATTTCTCCTACTGATTCTATGTCTCATGAAAAAAAACCTCTCTCCCTGATTGCACGACTATTATAAGTAAAATCCATTTCTCTTACTCATTCTACAACTCTTGAAAAAAAAACTCTTTCACCGATTCCACGACTATAATAAGTAAGAACAATTTCTCTTACTTAATCTACGACTCTTGAAAAAAAAAAACTCTCCCTGATTTCACGACTCTTGAAAATTAAAAAAAAAATCTCTTTCACTGATTCCACGACCCTTAAAACTAAGAAAAAAACTCTCAGTGATTCCGAGACTCTTAAAAAGTAATAGTATCTCTCTCTCACTGATTCCTCGACTCTTAAAATTAAGAAAAATTTATCTCACTGATTCCATGACTAATAAATCTAATAAATCTATTCCATGACTCTTAAAAATGAAAATAATTTCTCTTATTGATTCCATGACTATTAAATTTGAGACGAATTTCTCTCACTGATTCCATGACACTTAAAACAAAGAAAAATATATCTCACTGATTCCATGACTCTTAAAACTAAGAAAAATTACTCTCAATGATTCCATGACTCTTAAAACAGAGAAAAATTACTCTCACTAATTCCAGGACTCTTCAAACTAGGAAAAATTACTCTCATTGATTCCATTACTCTTAAAACTAAGAAAAATTACTCTCACAGATTCCATGACTCTTAAAACTGAGACAAATTTCGCTCACTGATTCCACGACTTTTAACACAAAGAAATATTTATCTCCCGGATTCCATGACTCTTAAAACTAGAAAAAAATTACTCTCACTGATTCCATGACTTAAAACTAAAAAAAGTTTCTCTCACTGATTCCATGACACTTAAAACTAAGAAAAATTTCTCTCACTGAATCCATGACTCTTAAAACTAAGAAAAGTTTCTATCACTGATTCCATGACTCTTAAAACTAAATAAAAAATACTCTCACTGATTCCATGACTCCTAAAATTAACTAAAGTTTCTCTCACTGATTCCATGACTCTTAAAACTAAGAAAAGTTTCTCTCTCTGATTCCATGACTCTTGAAACTAAGAAAAATATCTCTCACTAATTCCATGACTCTTAAAACTAAGAAAAGTTGCTCTCACTGATTCCATGACTTCTAAAACTAAGAAAAATTACTCTCACTGATTCCATAACTCTTAAAACTAAGAAAAGTTTCTCTCACTGATTCCATGACTCTTAAAACTATGAAAAATTACTCCCGATGATTCCATGAAAAATTACTCTCACGGATTCTATCACTCTTAAAAGTAAGAAACAATACTCTCAATGATTCAATGACTATTAAATCTATGAGATATTTATCTTACTGCTTCCACGACTCTTAAAAATAAGAACAATTTCTCATACTGATTCCATGATTTTTGAAACTAAGAAAAATTACTCTCAATGATTCCACAACTCTTAAAACTATGAAAAATTCATCTTAAGGACTCCACAACTCCTCAGAAGTAATAAAATTTCTCTCATTGATTCCACGATTCTTAAAACTAAGAAAAAAAACTCTTCCTGATTCCTCGACTCTTAAAATTAAAAAATAAAATTCTCACTGATTCCACGAATCTTAAAAAGTAATAAAATGTCTCTAACCGATTCTATGACTTAAAAATAAGAAAAATTAAATATATTCCACGACTCTTAAAAAGTAATAGACTATCTCTCACGGATTCCTCGACTCTTAAAACAGAGAAATTTCTCTCGCTAATTCCACGAATCTTAAAATTTAATAGAATCTCTCTCACTGATTCCACGACTCTTAAAACAATGAAAATTTTCTCTTGCTGATCCCACGACTACTAAAAAGTTATAAAATCTATCTCTAACTCCATGACTCTCAAAAAAGTCTTTGATTATCTTTCATTGATTCCATCACTATTAAAAGAAAGAAAAATTTCCATGACTCTTGAAACTGAGAAAAATTTCTCTCACTGATTCCATTACTCTTAAAACTAAAAAAATGCTCTCACTGATTCCATGACTCTTAAAACTAAGGAAAGTTTCTATCACTGATTCCATGACTCTTAAAACTAAGAAATGTTTCTCTCATTGATTCCATGACTCTTAAAACTAAGAAAAATTTCTCTCACTGATTCCATGACTCTTAAAACTAAGAAAAGTTTCTCTCACTGATTCCATAACTCTTAAAACTAAGAAAAGTTTCTCTCACTGATTCCATGACTCTTAAAACTGAGAAATATTACTCTCGATTATTCCATGACTCTTAAAACAAAGAAAAATTACCCTCACTGATACCATCACTCTTAAAAGTAAGAAACATTACTCTTAATGATTCAATGACTATTAAAACTATGAGAATTTTATCTCACTGATTCCACGACTCTTAAAAGTAAGAACAATTTCTCATACTGATTCCATGATTTTTAAAACTAAGAAAAATTACTCTCAATGATTTCACGACTCTTAAAACTATGAAAAATTTATTTTACAGACTCCACAACTCCTCAAAAGTAATAAACTTTCTCTCATTGATTCCACGACTCTTAAAACTAAGAAAAAAAAAACTCTCGCTGATTCCTCGACTCTTAAAATTAAAAAAAAAATTCTCACTGATTCCACGAATCTTAAAATTGAAAAACATTTCTCTCGCTAATTCCATGAATCTTAAAATTCATTAGAATCTCTCTCACTGATTCCACGACTCTTAAAATAATAAAAATTTTCTCTTGCTGATTCCACGACTACTAAAAAGTTATAAGATATATCTCTAACTCCTTGACTCTCAAAAAAGTCTTTGATTTTCTTTCACTGATTCCATGACTATTAAAACTAAGAAAAATTTCTCTCATTGATTCCACTAACCTTCAAAAGTAATAGAACTTCTCTAATTGATTCCACGACTCTTAAAACTAAGACACATTTCTTTAAGTGATTCCACGACTCTAAAATATAAAATAAAATTATTTTTATGATTCCATGACTATTAAAACTAAGAACAATTTCTCTCAATAAGTCCACGACTCTTAGACATAAGAAAAAAAATCTCACTGATTAAACGACTATTAGAACTAAGAAAAAAAAATATATCATTGATTTCACGACTCTGAAAAAGTAATATATTATCTTTCACTGACTCGATGATTTCTCTCATTGATTCCACGACTCTTAAAAGTAAGAAAAATATCTCTCACTGATTCTATGACTATCAAAAATAAAAACCAATTTCTCTTAGTAATTCCAGGATTCTTAAAACTAGCAGAATTTCTCTAACTGATTCCACGAATCTTGAAAAATAAGAAAAATTTCTTCCACTGATTCCACGACACATAAAACTAAGAGAATTTTTTCCCACTGATTCCATGATTCTTAAAAAGTAATAGAATTTCTCTCACCAATCCTTCGATTTCTAAAGCTGAGAAAAATTTATCCCAGTTTCCAAGACTTTTAAAAATAATGAAATTTCTCACTGATACGATGACCATTAAAACTATGACAAATTTATCACACTGATTTCATGACTTAAAAATAAGAACAATTCTCTTACTGATTCCATGACTCTCAAAACTAAGAAAAATGTGTCTCATTGATTCCATGACTTATGAATTAAAAAAAAAAAGCTTTCACTGATTCCACGACTCCTAAAACCGAGAACAAATTCTGTTAGTGATTCCACGACTCTTGAAATTAAGAAAAAATATCTCACTGATTCCATGACTCTTAAAACTAAGGAAAGTTTCTCTCACTGAATCCATGACTCTTAAAACTATGAAAAATTACTCCCGATGATTCCATGAAAAATTACTCTCACGGATTCTATCACTCTTAAAAGTAAGAAACAATACTCTCAATGATTCAATGACTATTAAATCTATGAGATATTTATCTTACTGCTTCCACGACTCTTAAAAATAAGAACAATTTCTCATACTGATTCCATGATTTTTGAAACTAAGAAAAATTACTCTCAATGATTCCACAACTCTTAAAACTATGAAAAATTCATCTTAAGGACTCCACAACTCCTCAGAAGTAATAAAATTTCTCTCATTGATTCCACGATTCTTAAAACTAAGAAAAAAAACTCTCCCTGATTCCTCGACTCTTAAAATTAAAAAATAAAATTCTCACTGATTCCACGAATCTTAAAAAGTAATAAAATGTCTCTAACCGATTCTATGACTTAAAAATAAGAAAAATTAAATATATTCCACGACTCTTAAAAAGTAATAGACTATCTCTCACGGATTCCTCGACTCTTAAAACAGAGAAATTTCTCTCGCTAATTCCACGAATCTTAAAATTTAATAGAATCTCTCTCACTGATTCCACGACTCTTAAAACAATGAAAATTTTCTCTTGCTGATCCCACGACTACTAAAAAGTTATAAGATCTATCTCTAACTCCATGACTCTCAAAAAAGTCTTTGATTATCTTTCACTGATTCCATCACTATTAAAAGAAAGAAAAATTTCCATGACTCTTGAAACTGAGAAAAATTTCTCTCACTGATTCCATTACTCTTAAAACTAAAAAAATGCTCTCACTGATTCCATGACTCTTAAAACTAAGGAAAGTTTCTATCACTGATTCCATGACTCTTAAAACTAAGAAATGTTTCTCTCATTGATTCCATGACTCTTAAAACTAAGAAAAATTTCTCTCACTGATTCCATGACTCTTAAAACTAAGAAAAGTTTCTCTCACTGATTCCATAACTCTTAAAACTAAGAAAAGTTTCTCTCACTGATTCCATGACTCTTAAAACTGAGAAATATTACTCTCGATTATTCCATGACTCTTAAAACAAAGAAAAATTACCCTCACTGATACCATCACTCTTAAAAGTAAGAAACATTACTCTTAATGATTCAATGACTATTAAAACTATGAGAATTTTATCTCACTGATTCCACGACTCTTAAAAGTAAGAACAATTTCTCATACTGATTCCATGATTTTTAAAACTAAGAAAAATTACTCTCAATGATTTCACGACTCTTAAAACTATGAAAAATTTATTTTACAGACTCCACAACTCCTCAAATGTAATAAACTTTCTCTCATTGATTCCACGACTCTTAAAACTAAGAAAAAAAAAACTCTCGCTGATTCCTCGACTCTTAAAATTAAAAAAAAAATTCTCACTGATTCCACGAATCTTAAAATTGAAAAACATTTCTCTCGCTAATTCCATGAATCTTAAAATTCATTAGAATCTCTCTCACTGATTCCACGACTCTTAAAATAATAAAAATTTTCTCTTGCTGATTCCACGACTACTAAAAAGTTATAAGATATATCTCTAACTCCTTGACTCTCAAAAAAGTCTTTGATTTTCTTTCACTGATTCCATGACTATTAAAACTAAGAAAAATTTCTCTCATTGATTCCACTAACCTTCAAAAGTAATAGAACTTCTCTAATTGATTCCACGACTCTTAAAACTAAGACACATTTCTTTAAGTGATTCCACGACTCTAAAATATAAAATAAAATTATTTTTATGATTCCATGACTATTAAAACTAAGAACAATTTCTCTCAATAAGTCCACGACTCTTAGACATAAGAAAAAAAATCTCACTGATTAAACGACTATTAGAACTAAGAAAAAAAAATATATCATTGATTCCACGACTCTGAAAAAGTAATATATTATCTTTCACTGACTCGATGATTTCTCTCATTGATTCCACGACTCTTAAAAGTAAGAAAAATATCTCTCACTGATTCTATGACTATCAAAAATAAAAACCAATTTCTCTTAGTAATTCCAGGATTCTTAAAACTAGCAGAATTTCTCTAACTGATTCCACGAATCTTGAAAAATAAGAAAAATTTCTTCCACTGATTCCACGACACATAAAACTAAGAGAATTTTTTCCCACTGATTCCATGATTCTTAAAAAGTAATAGAATTTCTCTCACCAATCCTTCGATTTCTAAAGCTGAGAAAAATTTATCCCAGTTTCCAAGACTTTTAAAAATAATGAAATTTCTCACTGATACGATGACCATTAAAACTATGACAAATTTATCACACTGATTTCATGACTTAAAAATAAGAACAATTCTCTTACTGATTCCATGACTCTCAAAACTAAGAAAAATGTGTCTCATTGATTCCATGACTTATGAATTAAAAAAAAAAAAGCTTTCACTGATTCCACGACTCCTAAAACCGAGAACAAATTCTGTTAGTGATTCCACGACTCTTGAAATTAAGAAAAAATATCTCACTGATTCCATGACTCTTAAAACTAAGGAAAGTTTCTCTCACTGAATCCATGACTCTTAAAACTATGAAAAATTACTCCCGATGATTCCATGAAAAATTACTCTCACGGATTCTATCACTCTTAAAAGTAAGAAACAATACTCTCAATGATTCAATGACTATTAAATCTATGAGATATTTATCTTACTGCTTCCACGACTCTTAAAAATAAGAACAATTTCTCATACTGATTCCATGATTTTTGAAACTAAGAAAAATTACTCTCAATGATTCCACAACTCTTAAAATTATGAAAAATTCATCTTAAGGACTCCACAACTCCTCAGAAGTAATAAAATTTCTCTCATTGATTCCACGATTCTTAAAACTAAGAAAAAAAACTCTCCCTGATTCCTCGACTCTTAAAATTAAAAAATAAAATTCTCACTGATTCCACGAATCTTAAAAAGTAATAAAATGTCTCTAACCGATTCTATGACTTAAAAATAAGAAAAATTAAATATATTCCACGACTCTTAAAAAGTAATAGACTATCTCTCACGGATTCCTCGACTCTTAAAACAGAGAAATTTCTCTCGCTAATTCCACGAATCTTAAAATTTAATAGAATCTCTCTCACTGATTCCACGACTCTTAAAACAATGAAAATTTTCTCTTGCTGATCCCACGACTACTAAAAAGTTATAAGATCTATCTCTAACTCCATGACTCTCAAAAAAGTCTTTGATTATCTTTCACTGATTCCATCACTATTAAAAGAAAGAAAAATTTCCATGACTCTTGAAACTGAGAAAAATTTCTCTCACTGATTCCATTACTCTTAAAACTAAAAAAATGCTCTCACTGATTCCATGACTCTTAAAACTAAGGAAAGTTTCTATCACTGATTCCATGACTCTTAAAACTAAGAAATGTTTCTCTCATTGATTCCATGACTCTTAAAACTAAGAAAAATTTCTCTCACTGATTCCATGACTCTTAAAACTAAGAAAAGTTTCTCTCACTGATTCCATAACTCTTAAAACTAAGAAAAGTTTCTCTCACTGATTCCATGACTCTTAAAACTGAGAAATATTACTCTCGATTATTCCATGACTCTTAAAACAAAGTAAAATTACCCTCACTGATACCATCACTCTTAAAAGTAAGAAACATTACTCTTAATGATTCAATGACTATTAAAACTATGAGAATTTTATCTCACTGATTCCACGACTCTTAAAAGTAAGAACAATTTCTCATACTGATTCCATGATTTTTAAAACTAAGAAAAATTACTCTCAATGATTTCACGACTCTTAAAACTATGAAAAATTTATTTTACAGACTCCACAACTCCTCAAAAGTAATAAACTTTCTCTCATTGATTCCACGACTCTTAAAACTAAGAAAAATAAAACTCTCGCTGATTCCTCGACTCTTAAAATTAAAAAAAAAATTCTCACTGATTCCACGAATCTTAAAATTGAAAAACATTTCTCTCGCTAATTCCATGAATCTTAAAATTCATTAGAATCTCTCTCACTGATTCCACGACTCTTAAAATAATAAAAATTTTCTCTTGCTGATTCCACGACTACTAAAAAGTTATAAGATATATCTCTAACTCCTTGACTCTCAAAAAAGTCTTTGATTTTCTTTCACTGATTCCATGACTATTAAAACTAAGAAAAATTTCTCTCATTGATTCCACTAACCTTCAAAAGTAATAGAACTTCTCTAATTGATTCCACGACTCTTAAAACTAAGACACATTTCTTTAAGTGATTCCACGACTCTAAAATATAAAATAAAATTATTTTTATGATTCCATGACTATTAAAACTAAGAACAATTTCTCTCAATAAGTCCACGACTCTTAGACATAAGAAAAAAAATCTCACTGATTAAACGACTATTAGAACTAAGAAAAAAAAATATATCATTGATTCCACGACTCTGAAAAAGTAATATATTATCTTTCACTGACTCGATGATTTCTCTCATTGATTCCACGACTCTTAAAAGTAAGAAAAATATCTCTCACTGATTCTATGACTATCAAAAATAAAAACCAATTTCTCTTAGTAATTCCAGGATTCTTAAAACTAGCAGAATTTCTCTAACTGATTCCACGAATCTTGAAAAATAAGAAAAATTTCTTCCACTGATTCCACGACACATAAAACTAAGAGAATTTTTTCCCACTGATTCCATGATTCTTAAAAAGTAATAGAATTTCTCTCACCAATCCTTCGATTTCTAAAGCTGAGAAAAATTTATCCCAGTTTCCAAGACTTTTAAAAATAATGAAATTTCTCACTGATACGATGACCATTAAAACTATGAAAAATTTATCACACTGATTTCATGACTTAAAAATAAGAACAATTCTCTTACTGATTCCATGACTCTCAAAACTAAGAAAAATGTGTCTCATTGATTCCATGACTTATGAATTAAAAAAAAAAAAGCTTTCACTGATTCCACGACTCCTAAAACCGAGAACAAATTCTGTTAGTGATTCCACGACTCTTGAAATTAAGAAAAAATATCTCACTGATTCCATGACTCTTAAAACTAAGGAAAGTTTCTCTCACTGAATCCATGACTCTTAAAACTATGAAAAATTACTCCCGATGATTCCATGAAAAATTACTCTCACGGATTCTATCACTCTTAAAAGTAAGAAACAATACTCTCAATGATTCAATGACTATTAAATCTATGAGATATTTATCTTACTGCTTCCACGACTCTTAAAAATAAGAACAATTTCTCATACTGATTCCATGATTTTTGAAACTAAGAAAAATTACTCTCAATGATTCCACAACTCTTAAAACTATGAAAAATTCATCTTAAGGACTCCACAACTCCTCAGAAGTAATAAAATTTCTCTCATTGATTCCACGATTCTTAAAACTAAGAAAAAAAACTCTCCCTGATTCCTCGACTCTTAAAATTAAAAAATAAAATTCTCACTGATTCCACGAATCTTAAAAAGTAATAAAATGTCTCTAACCGATTCTATGACTTAAAAATAAGAAAAATTAAATATATTCCACGACTCTTAAAAAGTAATAGACTATCTCTCACGGATTCCTCGACTCTTAAAACAGAGAAATTTCTCTCGCTAATTCCACGAATCTTAAAATTTAATAGAATCTCTCTCACTGATTCCACGACTCTTAAAACAATGAAAATTTTCTCTTGCTGATCCCAAGACTACTAAAAAGTTATAAGATCTATCTCTAACTCCATGACTCTCAAAAAAGTCTTTGATTATCTTTCACTGATTCCATCACTATTAAAAGAAAGAAAAATTTCCATGACTCTTGAAACTGAGAAAAATTTCTCTCACTGATTCCATTACTCTTAAAACTAAAAAAATGCTCTCACTGATTCCATGACTCTTAAAACTAAGGAAAGTTTCTATCACTGATTCCATGACTCTTAAAACTAAGAAATGTTTCTCTCATTGATTCCATGACTCTTAAAACTAAGAAAAATTTCTCTCACTGATTCCATGACTCTTAAAACTAAGAAAAGTTTCTCTCACTGATTCCATAACTCTTAAAACTAAGAAAAGTTTCTCTCACTGATTCCATGACTCTTAAAACTGAGAAATATTACTCTCGATTATTCCATGACTCTTAAAACAAAGAAAAATTACCCTCACTGATACCATCACTCTTAAAAGTAAGAAACATTACTCTTAATGATTCAATGACTATTAAAACTATGAGAATTTTATCTCACTGATTCCACGACTCTTAAAAGTAAGAACAATTTCTCATACTGATTCCATGATTTTTAAAACTAAGAAAAATTACTCTCAATGATTTCACGACTCTTAAAACTATGAAAAATTTATTTTACAGACTCCACAACTCCTCAAATGTAATAAACTTTCTCTCATTGATTCCACGACTCTTAAAACTAAGAAAAAAAAAACTCTCGCTGATTCCTCGACTCTTAAAATTAAAAAAAAAATTCTCACTGATTCCACGAATCTTAAAATTGAAAAACATTTCTCTCGCTAATTCCATGAATCTTAAAATTCATTAGAATCTCTCTCACTGATTCCACGACTCTTAAAATAATAAAAATTTTCTCTTGCTGATTCCACGACTACTAAAAAGTTATAAGATATATCTCTAACTCCTTGACTCTCAAAAAAGTCTTTGATTTTCTTTCACTGATTCCATGACTATTAAAACTAAGAAAAATTTCTCTCATTGATTCCACTAACCTTCAAAAGTAATAGAACTTCTCTAATTGATTCCACGACTCTTAAAACTAAGACACATTTCTTTAAGTGATTCCACGACTCTAAAATATAAAATAAAATTATTTTTATGATTCCATGACTATTAAAACTAAGAACAATTTCTCTCAATAAGTCCACGACTCTTAGACATAAGAAAACAAATCTCACTGATTAAACGACTATTAGAACTAAGAAAAAAAAATATATCATTGATTCCACGACTCTGAAAAAGTAATATATTATCTTTCACTGACTCGATGATTTCTCTCATTGATTCCACTACTCTTAAAAGTAAGAAAAATATCTCTCACTGATTCTATGACTATCAAAAATAAAAACCAATTTCTCTTAGTAATTCCAGGATTCTTAAAACTAGCAG
The DNA here is from genome assembly GCF_036898095.1 of Palaemon carinicauda. Taxonomy (NCBI): domain Eukaryota; kingdom Metazoa; phylum Arthropoda; class Malacostraca; order Decapoda; family Palaemonidae; genus Palaemon; species Palaemon carinicauda. Next base: position 5,233,001 of record NC_090734.1, read on the forward strand.
AATTTCTCTAACTGATTCCACGAATCTTGAAAAATAAGAAAAATTTCTTCCACTGATTCCACGACACATAAAACTAAGAGAATTTTTTCCCACTGATTCCATGATTCTTAAAAAGTAATAGAATTTCTCTCACCAATCCTTCGATTTCTAAAGCTGAGAAAAATTTATCCCAGTTTCCAAGACTTTTAAAAATAATGAAATTTCTCACTGATACGATGACCATTAAAACTATGAAAAATTTATCACACTGATTTCATGACTTAAAAATAAGAACAATTCTCTTACTGATTCCATGACTCTCAAAACTAAGAAAAATGTGTCTCATTGATTCCATGACTTATGAATTAAAAAAAAAAAAAGCTTTCACTGATTCCACGACTCCTAAAACCGAGAACAAATTCTGTTAGTGATTCCACGACTCTTGAAATTAAGAAAAAATATCTCACTGATTCCATGACTCTTAAAACTAAGGAAAGTTTCTCTCACTGAATCCATGACTCATAAAACTAAGAAAAGTTTCTCTCACTGATTCCATGACTCTTAAAACTAAGAAAAATTTCTCTCACTGATTCCATGACTCTTAAAACTAAGAAAAGTTTCTCTCACTGATTCCATGACTCTTAAAACTAAGAAATATTACTCTCGATTATTCCATGAATCTTAAAACTAAGAAAAATTACTCTCACTGATACCATCACTCTTAAAAGTAAGAAACATTACTCTTAATGATTCAATGACTAATAAAACTATGAGAATTTTATCTCACTGATTCCACGACTCTTAAAACTATGAAAAATTTATTTTACAGACTCCACAACTCCTCAAAAGTAATAAACTTCCTCTCATTGATTTCACGACTCTTAAAACTAAGAAAAAAAAACTCTCGCTAATTCCTCGACTCTTAAGATAAAAAAAAAATTCTCACTGATTCCACGAATCTTAAAATTAAGAAACATTTCTCTCGCTAATTCCACGAATCTTAGAATTCAATAGAATCTCTCTCCCTGATTCCACGACTCTTAAAATAATGAAAACTTTCTCTTGCTGATTCCACGACTACTAAAAAGTTATAAGATATATCTCTAATTCCATGACTCTCAAAAAAGTCTTTGATTTTCTTTCACTGATTCCATGACTATAAAAACTAAGAACAATTTCTCTCATTGATTCCACTAACCTTAAAAAGTAATAGAACTTCTCTAACTGATTCCACGACACTTAAAACTAAGACGAATTTCTTTAAGTGATTCCACGACTCTAAAATGTAGGATAAAATTATTTTTAGGATTCCATGACTCTTAAAACTAAGAACAATTTCTCACAATAAGTCCACGACTCTTAGACGTAAGAGAAAAAATCTCACTGATTAAACGACTATTAAAACTAAGAAAAAAAATATATCATTGATTCCACGACTCTGAAAAAGTAATATATTATCTTTCACTGATTCGGTGATTTCTCTCATTGATTCCATTTGGCTGGCGATTAAAATCATACTTTTAACCTTTGACTGTATTTTGTTTGTCTTACCTTTGTATGTATATATATATATATATATATATATATATATATATATATATATATATATATATATATATATATATATATATATATATATATATATATATATATATATATATATATATATACATTTATATCTATCTATATATATATATGTATATATGTATATATATATATATATATATATATATATATATATATATATATATATATATATATATATATATATATATATATATATATATATATATATATATATATATATATATATATATACAAACTTTATTTACGTACGAAATGTAGTTATATTTGTTTTTGATTTGTGCGTATTTAAAAACCAATTTCTCTTAGTGATTCCAGGATTCTTATAACTAGCAGAATTTCTCTAACTGATTCCACGAATCTTACTGACTCTGGAAAATTAGAAAAATTTATCTCACTAATTGCACGACTCTTAAAAAGGTGAATATTTTTTCTCGATTATTCCACGACTCTTAAAAAGAAAAAATAACTTCCCCTTTTCACACGACTCTTTAAAAAATAGATAATTCCTCCCACTAATTCCACGACTCTTAAAACGATCAAGAATTTATCTCACTAATTCAACGACTCTTATAAGGTAAATCATTTCTCTCACTAATTAGACGGCTCAGAAAGAAAGATAATACCTCGCATCAACTCAATGACTCTTAAAATGATAAATGATAAAATAAACTTCTCTCACTAATTAAACGATTCTTAAATATGAAAATATTTTTCTCTCATTAATTCAACGACTTAAAAAGAAACAAAAATAGTTTCTTTCAGTAATTAATTTCTAATATTTTCCCATTTGGTTCATTATGAATTGCTTCAATGTTTCTGTTGCAAATTTTTCGAAACGAGAATAAAAGATTTAAACCCATAACATTGATTTTTTTTTAAATTAACCGGCTATATAATGTTTTGTTCCTCTCCGCTGAAAATCATTGGCAAAATCTGAAAAGATTTCAAAGGATATTTTATCCTAAATATAATGGAATGGAAAAGCTTTGAAACCTACGTAAAAACTTTCATTTTCCAATTAACAGCTTTATCTATTAATGATATGAACAATTTTAAAATTATTGACATGAATCTCTCTTGTATTTATAAAAAAAAGAACATTCAATAAGCGTGAATATGACACCTATTCCATCTAAAATTGCATTTTATGTTTACTCAATGAACAAAATATGATTTCGAGTAGTGTGTTATTCCGAATTCTTTCTCTTTCAATTAGCCAACCTATCAAATCAGCCTCTGGTTACCAAAACCACTCGGGGCTCGAGTTGAATCAAACCATATTACCTGAGGAGAATCCCAATTACCTTCACAATCAGCTGCGTTGCTCGCAAAGATGGTTGAGATATGAAGTATAATGAGGAAACTAGGGGCTTATGTAAGTGATTACAGAGAGAGAGAGAGAGAGAGAGAGAGAGAGAGAGAGAGAGAGAGAGAGAGAGAGAGAGAGAGAGAGAGAGAGAGAATTTAATGTTACTGCTTAACACCCTGGGAATGCTCCATATTTTAAGCCGGTTCAAAAGTTCAAATTAGCAGCAAATGTCTTTTTATAGTTTATTCATGAAATATGTTTTGATGTTGCTATTGTTTTTAGAATATTTTATTTTAATTGTTCATTATTTCCCTTATCGTTTATTTATTTCTTTATTTGCTTTCCTCAGGGAGCTATTTTTCCTTGGATCCCTTGGGCTTATAGCATTTTGCTTTTCCAGCTACGGTTGTAGCTTAGCTAAGAGAGAGAGAGAGAGAGAGAGAGAGAGAGAGAGAGAGAGAGAGAGAGAGAGAGAGAGAGAGAGAGATTGCCTATGATATAAAGAATGAACTGGTGATTGAGTGTAGTGTAAAAAATTAAAACAATATTTTCTTTTTATTTTCAGGTGAATAAAAGATGAGAAAGTGATATAAGTAGTGAAAAAAATTATATAAAGAAATGCAAAGATAGGGCACTATTAGTGCTAGTGAAGAAACTGAATAAACTAGTGAAAAAGTTTCATGACAGTGAGGAAGAAAAATATGACAGAAATGTAAATGGAATCAGCAGATTAGTGATGAATTAGATTAAAGATTATTGATATTGGGACAATAATAGAATACTGATGGGGCTAGTGAAAATAAACTACATAAGATGGCGAAAAGGTTTCGCAGACAATGAGGAGTAAACAGATGACCGAAAATATAGATGGAATCCACAGATTAGTGATGGATTATATTTAGGATTATTCATATTAAATCAACGATAGAGTACTGATGGGGCTAGTGAAGAAAAACTTTAAAACTAGTGAAAAGATTTGAAGAAATTTAGAACAAAAGATATGACGGGAAATACGAATGGGATCCCAGAAATCTGTTTTCAGTTTCCTCGTCGCTCAATCTACAGCACAACAGGACGAAAAACTGCAAGCTCAGACGCAAAATACTACAATATACAAAATGTTCTTTACATTTAGCTACTTCCTACATAGACAGAATGGACAGGTTATTTAATAATTGCATATATGCAAGCAATGAATGGAATTTCTTTGCAGTGACAAAACCAAGAACTAAGCAGACCCTTAGTTCCTTAAACTCGCTAATGAGATGACCAAATGTTATTATTATTATTATGTTTATTATTACTATTATCATTTTTATTATTATTATTATTATTATTATTATTATTATTATTATTATTATTATTATTATTATTATTATTACTTCAAGCTAGGTGATAACCATAGCAAGATGCTGCCCAAGTCCTCCAACAAGGAAAAATAGTCCAGTGAGTAAAGGAAGCAAGGAAATAAATAAAATACGAGAGAAAAATAAACAATAACAAAACAAATGTTTCCACAAAGTAACAA
>NC_090734.1:5242403-5247403 GCF_036898095.1 Palaemon carinicauda
CCACCCATAGGGGACATACGTACTTGCAAAAGGATGGCGTGGCAATGGGCTCGCCCTTGGGCGTGCTCTTTGCCAACTTCTATATGGGCGTGATAGAGGAGAGGGTATTCTCCCAACTCGAGTGCCCTGCCATCTACTTCCGCTACATCGACGACACCTTCATCAAGGCCACTTCCATCAACGCCATTGAAAACTTACGAAGAACCTTCGAGGATAACAGTGTCCTTCACTTTACCCTCGAACATAGCATTGACAACCGCCTCCCGTTCCTGGACGTCTGTATCTCTTCCACCGACGAAGGTTTCCAGACCACCGTCTACACTAAGCCCACTAACCTGGGCATGTGTCTTAATGGAGATAGTGAGCGTCCTGCTCGTTACAAGGCCTCGACCATCAAGGCCTTGTTCCGTAGGGCCCTGTCCCACTGCTCGACTTGGACTGACACCAACAAGGAGCTGGAAAGGACCGCACAGGTCCTCATCAACAACGGGTATAGTAACAAGCAAGTTCAACGAGAAGTGAGGACAGCCATAGATAAGTGGTACGGGGCCCCTTCGGTGGTAGGGTCCGACAATGCCAGCCAAGAATCCGACGACACCACAGCCAGGTCCGACACCGCCATCAACGGACCTAAGGACATCAGACTATACTACAAAGGCCTCATGCACTCCGAATATCAACGAGACGAAAAGGCCATCAAGGACATCATCAAAAATAACGTTTCACCCACCGACGAGAACACGAAAGTAAAGCTCATCATTAACTACCAGACAAGGAAAACACGCAGCTTGATTATGAAGAATAGCCCAGCGCCCCCCGAGAACGATCCTTTGAAGAAGAGTAATGTGGTCTCCTCCTACCAATGCCCAGTCCGTGGATGCCCCGGCAAGTACATAGGAATGACTACTATGAAGCTCTCGAAAAGGATCTCGCGCTACGTGCAGCAAGGGGCCATCAAAAATCATGCTTTACAACGACACAACTCACAGATTAGCAGGACGGACATCGTTGCTAACACCGAAATTATCGGAAGCGCCACGGAGAGCAGGCGTTTACGAATTTTGGAAGCCCTGCTTATCCAAAGTGAGAGACCATCATTGAATACCATACAAGAAATGTTCCTGCTACCATCATGTCGACGTACTAACGTACGTAATCAAGAATCAGACCCCCAGAATCAAGACAACCCCGATCGTGACACTTCTACAAATGAAGAAATCGTCGGACCTAATGTAAATTTTGGCGGCGAACATGGCCCGGAATTTCAGCCTGATGAGCGTAGGAATGGGTTGACTGAGTCCCAGCCCGTCTCGGTGCGCGCCTCGGCCAACCAGAGAGCTCAGATACCTTTCTCAGCCCAGTCCACTGAGCGCGAGAGGAGCTTGCCTGAATCTTTTTCTGGCCCAGAGCGCGCCTTGACCAATCAGGATCCAGGATCCCTTCCTGCCTCTCACACCAGGAATCATACCAGAGCTCGTCGTGCACCTGCCACCAGCACCTACAACCTCCGCTTGACCAATCAGAAAATTCGGGACCTCCGCTCGACATATCCGAAAATTCGAGGCCTTTTCTACGAACCAGACTCGGCATATATAAGGACCCAGATTCAGCCAGAGCCTCACTTCTCGCCTGAAGAAGGAACCAATCGTTCCGAAACGCGTCGCAACTCCTAACTTGACTTACTGTAATTTTCGAGTATCATTTGTTACTGCAATAATTACTCCAAACTTAACCTGTTTTTTATCCTTCTACCTGATGAACTTCGCCCACTTACTAGCTATTTGTAGCAACCCTGAGAAACAAATAGTCCGAAGAATAGAAAAATTGGACCTAAAATTAAATTCTGCCGAAGCAGCCATTATTTTCAATAATAATAATAATAATAATATTAATAATAATAATATCATTCTATTAATACTGCTTCCGCTTCCGTCACATCATTAAAAATGTGCGTCGATATGTATGATTATTCGTAATGTATATGTACTTTCTCTTAGAGAGTGATGCTTCATTATATGTATATTAGAGGGGTTCTTACGAATATCGCTGAAAAAAATTCCAATATATGATCTCCATAAATACATACGTTTGAAAGAGCAAAGATTTCCCTATGGTGATATTGCAATAAACTTGTGTTATTTTGTATCCTACTCAATATCAATTCTTTATTTTCTTTCCTTGCGTTCAATGTATTCTTCATACACTAATACTTTAGATGTTTCAACTCGTTTGTTCTTGGATCTTCATGAAAGGGTTCATACTTTATCAAATGAAATATGAAGTATCTCATTACTATCCTGCACCATCATGTACAAAAGGTTTCTGTTGGTGGTGGCAGTGGGGTGGATACAGTGGAAAACTTGAGAGATAAGACAACAGGTCGTTTACATTTTCTCTTAGTTAAAGAACTAAGTGGATAGAGAGAGAGAGAGAGAGAGAGAGAGAGAGAGAGAGAGAGAGAGAGAGGAGAGAGAGAGAGAGAGAGAGAGAGAGAGAGAAATGAAGGGTGTTTGTAGATTTGGAGGACGGCATCTCTAATATGTATAAAAGTGAGAATCTCTGCCAATTGGTGAACTCGTTTTCTCCTTCTTTCGTCTTCCATTCTCTTCGCATTACCAGGCCACATATAAGCACTGTGATCCAGTTTTATATTATTTTAGAAATTCTAGTATTCCCTTCTTGTTTAAAGCCTACACAGAACACTTCACCCACTGATTGTATTCTAATTTCCCTTACAACATTTTCAGAGGCGAGACTAATATTTCTTTTCTTTTTCTACATTTTAGGTGTTAACATAATATATCTATTTTTTTACATTTGGATGTCAAGATTATTTATTTATTTTTAACATTATGAATGTCAAGATTATTAATTTATTCTTTTTTAATATTTTAGGTGCTGAGATTATTCCAAACTCGTCTAGCAAAGAACCATGAAGTTGAAATGATAAAGATACTACTAAAAAATACTCTTTTCTTTACGAGTATACGAGGTTTTTTCGTCCTAACAATTAATCAAAACACATGATAAATCTTTTCGTACTAATGAGTTTATTTAATCTACTCCGAATAGTGTTGGATTGACACGACTGAAGTGAAGACTATTGATAGATCAGCAATTACACCCCAACCTTTTTTCCATAGTATCTAAAAAAATATGTTATTAACGATTTAATTTGAAAAGCTGAAATTACCGTTATAACTGAAGGTAAGCATCTTATCTTAATAGCTCGTTTTAAGTAAGTTCCAGTACAGACTACGATTCATGATGGACGCAGTATTGCGTGGAAGCGTTGAAAAACGACCTTTTCAACACGAAACTGCCTGAAATCTGAATCCTGAATCCTGATGCGTTGCTAGTGTTGATTGTATTGCGTCAGCGTACTAACTGTCTTCCATTTAGTAGACAAGGACCAACACTCCATTTTATTTCAATAGTAATTTTAATCATAATAATAGCAATACTTTTAATAATGATAGTTTTATTGATTTTAATATCTGTGTTATTAATTTTAATAACAATAATAGTAGAGTCTCCTGGTAAAGAGCACCGGCATAAATTCTCTTCCTATGAAAGCAGAATTGCATTAGGCAGCCAGAGTTCCCAGTGAAGAGGTTTTGAATTTGGTTTCGTACTTGAAAACGTAACATCTGGCAACAAAAAGTATCTTTTCCTGGTAATCTATTTTCTCTCTCTCTCTCTCATATATATATATATATATATATATATATATATATATATATATATATATATATATATATATATATATATATATATATATATATATATATATATATATATATATATATATATATATATATATCAAATAAGCCATATATATTAATACATTAAAATCTGGATTCTCTTAACGACCTCGGGATCAGAGCCCCAGGCGGAATCACTCAAAGAATATAATATCAGACCGGCCGGGATTTCAACCCTGGTCACGGATATCTGTATGCCAAGGTTTAAATCCCGGCCAGTCTGATATTATAGTCTTTGGGTGATTCCGCCTGGGGCTCTGATCCCGAGGTCGTTTAGAGAATCCAGACTTTAATGTATTAATATATATGGCTTATTTGAAATATGAAAAAAACACGTTTAAATGTGTAAAAATTTAACATATATATATATATATATATATATATATATATATATATATATATATATATATATATATATATATATATTCATATATATATATATATATATGTATATATATTCATATATATATATATATATATATATATTCATATATATATATATGTAAATATATTCATATATATATATATATATATATATATATATATATATATATATATATATATATATATATATATATATATATATGTGGGTGTATATATATATATATATATATATATATATATATATATATATATATATATATATATATATATATATATATATATATATATATATATATATATAAGAATTTAGGTAATGGAGAAACTAAAAACATCGGAATGTATACCTACTTTATATATCTATATCTTATTTTAGGTCTGATTTCACCATACTCTTATACAATGAAGACAAATTATATCTTGACTGGAGAGATGCCATAGAAATATCAGGCACACCCAACCTGACTTCAGTCCAAAACCAATCAATTCAAATATCAACTCCTGCTCTAGACCATTGGTCGCCTTCACCCTCGACTAACCGTCAAAAATATTAAGTACAGGACAATTGATCGTTTTGATACCGTGGTATAAAGGCTAAGTATCTTTTTGTCCGTTTGTCCTCCCATTTCATTTGGGATTTTCATTAACTACCTTACGTGCGGTTAAAACTGGGTCAAATTTTTTTTTATGAAATCAAGAACTTCATTTTTCAACGTTTTATGGGATAAATTTCTTTTTATGGATTCAGATGCAAAGCGTAACGAAATTGGTATTTTTTTTAATATAAATTACAATTATTTTCTTAGAATCTCAGTTTCGTAAATTTTATCCTAGTGTCGTATAAATGTAGAGCTA
>NC_090734.1:5252403-5257403 GCF_036898095.1 Palaemon carinicauda
ATTTCATGCGAGTTTTCCTTTTATTCATGATGATTCCTTTAGACAGAAGTGTACAAAAATCATATAACAACATTTTCCAGCTGCTGCAGTAAACTTTCCTTCAGGAATAACCAAGATTCGGGTTTGCTTTCTTTTATAGATTCTCACAGACTAATTAAGCCTATAACTATGATGTGTATTTTTATCTAGATATGTATAATACCCCAATTACCATGATTACCATTTTACTGGATGAATTTAACCGTTTACTATGTTCAGTCAATTCTTCTTATACGGTGTTTCTTCATTCCTAGTATCTAACTTCATTTCATTACAAGATTTCTTATATTCACGAGGAGAAGAGAACACAAATTTACATATTAAGGGGATTATTTATGCAATTATGTATATATATATATATATATATATATATATATATATATATATATATATATATATATATATATATATATAACCCATGCAGACGGATAATGAGACGTCGGCATATGAGTTTTCTTCATTTATTACAAAAGGTTTGTTCATAAGTACACAGTACACAACTACCCGCTCAGACTAGGGACTTGTAAACTCGAGTGCTCACCGGCAACTAACTATTGCCTTCGTTCCCAGAATGCAAGGTTTGCAATACATGCAGACACATAGGTTTTTGTGGAATACTCATGAATATTGAGTTTATTTACCTTGATATAAAACACACATATATACATGAATAAGGGCACACACACACACACACACACACACACACACACACATATATATATATATATATATATATATATATATATATATATATATATATATATATATATATATATTTATATATATACATATATATATATATATATATATATATATATATATATATATATATGTATATATATATATATACTGCATATATATAAATATATGTATATATATATATATATATATATATATATATATATATATATATATATATATATATATATATATATATATATATATAAAGAGAGAGAGAGAGAGAGAGAGAGAGAGAGAGAGAGAGAGAGAGAGAGTAGGAAGGGCTTTTACTTCTGTTGACGCCACCAAATGGGAATTTCCCCTTTGGGTCAATCCCCATTAGCAAAGAGAAAAGAGGCTGCAATTTAAACTTTCTTTCTGTCATTCGTATTTGATTTTTCTTTCTCATCGTTTTTGACTTAATTCCAGTTGATTTTCAGGTCAAAGAGGAACATCAATACTTCAAGGTTCGTGTTCTACGCAGTTTTGTACTATTACATGAATGTATGAACATATTATTATTATTATTATTATTATTATTATTATTATTATTCGGAATAATAGATATCATGATGATATAATAACAGTAATGAAAATAATTATAATAATATTTGTCATTATAAGCAATAGAAATAGTATTTCCTAATATTGGAATAGTTTGTATAATCCATCAAAATGTCCTAATATCCTTTACATACTCGGGGATCTTAGGATAACGTAAAAAATCACATATGCCAAATATGCTTTTTGGCTATAACCAGAAACGAACGAATGACGAGATATGGTATGAAGCATCCAGAGCAGTTTCTAACAAACCTCAAATTCATCATAGAGGAATAGATAGCTTTCAATGGGTAGGAGAAATTCATTATGTAACTCTATTTCTTCATCTGTTTATCGAATAAATTTCATGTGCGGATTAAGTCAATATATCAGCAATATTAAGAACAAGTGCATTATTGAGAGAGAGAGAGAGAGAGAGAGAGAGAGAGAGAGAGAGAGAGAGAGAGAGAGAGAGAGAGAGAGAGAGAGAGAGAGAGGAGAGAGAGAAAAAAATTTCTCCAGAATTTTAAACTTCTTCCCACCGAGACAATATGGATAATGTATTTTTGTTCAAAGTGTTTATAGTTTTGAAAGTGTAGAAAAGTGTTCGATGCAAATCATAGTAGAACTTTTCATGAAGTGTTCTGCTGTGTCGTAATCGGCGTTGATGATCTCCGGTGTCAGGATGACAGAAAATTTAAATTCAATAAAGTTACTGTGTCGTAAAAAGATCTATACTTTAAACTTCAATCCACAGATGCATGTCATAAGCTCCAAAGTATTTTAAAGTAATTTGTCCTTGATTCCTGTTGTCACTAGCTTTGAATATTTGAAAGCTAATCAGGACAGATCCTAGCAATGACTTTATTGAAATGCCATTAAAGACTACACATATATAGCTTATGCAAAGTAATATATGTATAGTCTACTTAGATAGGCTACTCTGTTTAATTCGAAATGATGTCTTTATGAAGTTCCACTTCAGTGTTTTGTATATAAACATTTATCTTTGCATAAGTAAAACTCGCTGAGAAAAAATTTCACTTCTTTCTTATTTTCGTTTATCAAGTTTACTCTGCTTCTTCTTCATATCATTTATCGAGTTAATCCCGGAATCTCGTTCAGCTCTGACGGATTTAGTGAGCAGATTTTGAGAAAGGTTTTTAAAAAACTGTCTCTGAAGGAAATCACTGCCCGACTGCATTAGGTCACAATATATGCAATAAAAAAAGGAAAAGAGAAAGGTCAATATAGGCCATACGATATCCAGTTGAAAAGAAGAGAGAAAAACAATTTGATCTTGCATTTCATGTAAATGTATAACAGATGCGACTCCATCGGCAGTCTAAGGCCGTGATTCTTAAACTGGGGATCTCCCCCACCCACTGGAGGCATCAGACGTTTCCAAGGGAGATGTAAGCAGGCTGCCAGCTAGTGCTATTATCTATTCCATTTTTCTAAGAAGATAAATCTTACAAGAGTTTGACGGTGAATGGGTTCTCTGAAGAAAAAAAAATTCAAACTCAAAAGTTTTGTTATACGAGTTACGAGATGATACGAAAAATTAACAAAGAAAATGTTTTGTCATTTGTTTTGAATGCAAAAGGATTTCTCGTTAACTATCAAGGGGGGATTTTGGTATATATTTACAGATGGCTGGACAGACGTGCAGTATGTAGATGGTGAGCCAAGGACTTTACAAATGTGAATCGAACGGGGAACGAAGGTGCATACACACTGCGCTGATGTTTCGTGTAAACACGCCATATGACGTGTTAACACGTGTTAGCAAAAATGTGGAACAGGCGTTCTCATGATGCAGTTCACACAGGTCTGATATGTCGTGTAATACATCAGCTGACGTGTTACGCGACATAACATGGATCAACAAGCATCAAATCAAATTAAAAACTCCCAGATATTCGTCGAAAGGAAATCTGCGTCATATAGGTGTAGGAGCATATTATTGTATAGTGTTTTGATATTATTCAATAGTGTTTCGAAGTTATTCTATAGTGTTTCGATATTATTCTATAGTGTTTCGATATTTTTCTATGTTTTGAAATTATTCTATAGTGTTTTTATATTATTCTATGTTTTGAGATTATTCTATAGTGTTTCGATATTATTCGTACTGGGAAATGGGTGATGAAACTCGCCCAAACTATCCCTTTCAGCGTTTATCACATTTGTTTGAGTTCTTTTTTTCCAAAAGTAGCAAGCAGTATAGCTATTGCCACTAACTGCTTCTCTTCTTCATCGAGTTCATTTAACATATTTTCATTCATTTTCAATTTTTGCAACACAAAATTGGAGAATAATTAAGAAAGAACGTGCTCACTCCACAAAAAATCAAATCTTTCTGACGTAACACGCATCAGATGAATAAAAACGTCATTGTGTAATATGATGCAATCTGTTGCTGTGTGTTGACACGTCATATGGCTTGTTAACATGAAACCTCAGCGTAGTGTGTATGCACCTTTACTCCCTATACCACCTTTGCAGGAGAGTAAGGTCGTTACACACACACACACACACACACACACACACACACACACACACACATATATATATATATATATATATATATATATATATATATATATATATATATATATATATATATATATATATGTTTATTTACTTATTTATATATATATATATATATATATATATATATATATATATATATATATATATGTTTATTCACTTATTTATATATATATATATATATATATATATATATATATATATATATATATATATATATATATCCCCAAAAAAATTTGCACAAATTTATCATTAAAAAATGTAAAAAATTTATCATATATATATATATATATATATATATATATATATATATATATATATATATATATATATATATATGTTTATTGACTTATATATATATATATATATATATATATATATATATATATATATATATATATATATATATATGTTTATTTATATATATATATATATATGTATATATATATATATATATATATATATATACATATATATATATATATATATATATATATATATATATATACATATACATATATATTTATATATATATATATATACATATATATATATATATATATATATATATATATATATATATATATATATGTGTGTGTGTGTGTGTGTGAGCGTATGTGTATATATATATATATATATATATATATATATATATATATATATATATATATATATATATATATATATTTACCTGCACAAGGACATCCACAAATATTCAAGGAATTCACCATTTGACAATTACAAAAATCAAATAGATCACATAGCCATTTATAAAGAGAAAAAGATGGCTATATGATACTATAAAATAGAGCCAAAAACAGAAATTGATTGTTGAAAGTTTTCGAGGAAGCAATGAAAATGACAAGGAAGAGCATTCTACAGTAAGTATTACAGTATAGATAGTGAAATCAAAATAAAAGCCAAGAATGATTGGTGAAAATATCTAGACAGGAAAGCAGATGAGGCTGACAAAGCTATGCATTTAGGGAGTGTCTATTACGTAAGAATTGCTCATAGAATTAATAATGAAATGCATACTGTGGGTAAAGATGAATTATATACCCGTTTAAAAGAGAGACGGATCTCTTATAACAACAGAAGATGAAAAAAGGCAGCGTTGGTTGGAACACTTTAGTGAGGTTATT
>NC_090734.1:5262403-5267403 GCF_036898095.1 Palaemon carinicauda
AGCCACTCCAGCTGTACTGCCAAAGCCGGAAACACTGTCTGCAATTTGTTGTACTCAGTCTTTGTTTCACTGTAGTGAATTTCCGTTTTTCCTTGATGTTAACCTTTTTTTCTATTTTTAGTTGTCACTCGTGATCGAACAATTATTATATGCCTCCAATAGTTACCGTAGGATAGCTACAACCAAAAGTACAATCAAGACTATATTATTCCCTTCTCACTATAAAGAGCAGCACAATATCACAATACTTTGAATTAAGAAGCAAGTATTCACCACCTAAGGTTATGGAGCTCTCCATAATGTAAGGGGCCGAAGGGAAGCAGTTTCTTCTGATGAAACGGAAGCTTTGGCTACCAGGAAATCCAAAACTCTACCCAGCAGTTCCGCTTCCACCATGGAGGGCAATACAGGAATCCCTGCTTGTTCAGCAATCTTTCGCAGGTCGTTTTTCTTGGCATCTTTTGACGATAAGAGGTGCCTCCGAGGGTCCTCAAAAAACTTCTCTACATTGAAAGACATGGTGGATCACAAAAAGCACTTTTGGTCCACTACGTGCACTTTCCGAGTCACTGTTACCGAATCACTGTATCACTATCGCTAAAACACTGAATCACCAATGGCTAAACCGTAGAAGTATTAAATCTCTATCCCTTTATGGTAGATTCACCGAACCAATAAGCACTAGGGCAATAAATCACCGAATCACTAACATTAGGTCCATAAATCACTGAATCACTAACTGTTAATAAATCACCGAATTACCAACACGAGGTCAATAAATCACCGAATCACTAACACGAGGTCAATAAATCACTGAATCACTAACATGAGGTCAATAAATCATCGAATCACTAACATGAGGTCAATAAATCACCGAATCACGAACACTTACTGTCATGGGTATGAATATATTACCACTTAAAAGAAATATATACTAATAGTCAATAAAGATTTAACCAAACTGACACTAGACGTTACCCTAACGAAAGCACAGAAACAACATACGTCACTAAGTTTTTCAAAACTATTACTAACTACGCATGATGCACTAGTTAACGTCACTTTTCACAAAAACTCACTTAAATATACAAGAACCACTAATTAACATACACTGGAGGTTGCACAACATCACTTAAACTAAACTATCACTTTACTATGCAAAATACACTAAGGAACGTACACTGAGATTGTACAAAATCACCTTCACAAAAATCAAAGCACTAGGAAAACGCATTCCTGGGTTCTCGTATTCTGTAAAAGAGGGACAGTAATCGCTGAAGGAAATTAATCACAGAATGATGAGAGGGGATGGTTACCCTAAGTGTTTCAATACGTCTGGGGTGAGTAAGGAACGCCAAAAAAAAACGATAGTCGGCAACGTCAAGGCAACAGAACAGCGACTAAGTACCGATTCCTTGCGCTGATCTTCCTCCAAACTATCAGTAATACTTGCGATGAAGTATACAATACCGCACATTGATTGCAGAAGGAAGAGCTCAACAACGATGGAGGTATTACTAATGATTGTACACAAACGGAAATTCACTAAATTCGATCACTACACCAACGAATTTAAATCACTTCATATCACTTTAGATCACCAAAAATCACTTCAGATCACCAAAAATCACTTCATTTCACTTCATTTCACTTCAGATCCCGGTCAGGCCCCCACTGTAGTGAATTTCCGTTTTTCCTTGATGTTAACCTTTTTCTATTTTTAGTTGTCACTCGAGATCAAACAATTATTATATGCCTCCAAGGGTTACCGTAGGATACATTCAACCATAAGTACAATCAAAAGTATATTACTCCCTTCTCACTATAAACAGTAGCAAAATATCACAATACTTTATATTAAGAAACAAGTATTCACCACCTAAGGTTATGGAACTCTCCCTTACCGAAGTATGGAAAGCTTTTAAGTCACTTTTCCCAAGGATCAACAATAAAAATAACAAGAAATTCTACAATAATTCACTAGCGGTGCTAGGAAAAAAAGGACTAAAATATAAGTCTGGAGACATAACCCAACAACAGATGGCGGTTGTGGAGGCTAAATATAAAGGTAACAATTAGAAATATGTCAGGACATTACAATATATATATATATATATATATATATATATATATATATATATATATATATATATATATATATAAATGTAAAAAAACTAAATTTTAATGGTGGTATCCCCGAGTACCGTACGCCTTTGATACATGAACATCATCACCGTCCACGTCCAACCAGGCAGCCACTCCAGCTGTACTGCTGCAGCGGGAAACACTGTCTGTAATTTGTTTTTCTTATACTGGATGTTGATACATTTATGCCTGTATAGTGATTTCGAATGTGCTGCATAGGTTGTACTCAGTTTATGTTTCTTTTGAAATTCTTGATTACCATAGTATGCCAGAGGATGATAGCCTATCACAGTGTTCATAATTGAGGCTTCTAAAACCACATGGTAATCCGCCCCCCCCCCCCCCCCTCCCCCACCATATTTGGAGAGAGAGATGGGTTTTTGAGGTGTTTGTTTTGGCGAGATTTGGAGTGCTGTATATCATTGATTTTTTCGTTTTCTGCTTCGTCTTATTTATTGTGATTTGCAAATGTATTACAACTCTTTTCCTTGTTACTCCTTCCTTGACCCCTTCCCTCTCCTCTACACCTCCTCCTTGCCCCTTCACTTTCCCTGCTACCTACCCTCTTTCTTTGTTCCTCCTTGTCATCTTTCCTTGTGTCCATCCCCCCTCTTTCCTATTCTCTCAACCATCCTTCTCTTTCCTTGTCCCCTTCCTCTTGTGTGGAATGTGATAAAATATTTATTCCACAGCTGGTTTTTTTTTGTTGATATTAAGCCTTAAAATTTATAATGCTATAATAAAATTTATTGATGTTAACTTTGTCTTTTCCAACCTTTCTTATAGAAGGATATTTACTGTCCCTTATTTTTACAGCCAACAACTAGTGATATATGATAATACATATACAACTAAACTAGTGGGGTTGCGGTTATGGCTTAAGGTGCATGATTGGGGTCACCTGAAAAAAAGGTTGTAAACCACTGTGTTATTATACCGAGGGTCTTCATTCACAAGAATCTCTCTCTGAAACGAAAGTATGCATCCTATTATTTCGTATTTCCCTTTATTATTACTCAATTGAACGCTTTGAATAAAAAAAGTGTATCTGGATTTGGCCATTAATTTACCTTATGGGTATTCTTTCTAATTATTATTATTATTATTATTATTATTATTATTATTATTATTATTATTATTATTAATATTATTATCATTATTATTATTATTATTATTATTATTATTATTATTATTATTATTATTATTATTATCATTATTATTATTATTATTTTTATTTTTATTTTTATTTTTATTCTCATTTCTATTTATATCTTTATTTTGATATTAATTTGTATTTTTATTTGTATTATTATCATTATTATTATTAGGTAATTTACTCCTATAGCCGGAAAAGCAAAATGCCATTAGCCCATATGCTCCAAAAGGGAAAGATAGCCCAGTTAGGAAAGGATGTAAAAAAATAAATTACAAGAGATGTAACGAAGAGTTAAAATAAGATATTTTAAGAACAGTAACATTAAAATAGATCTTTCATATACTAACTATAAAAAATAAATTTTATCAGCCTGTTCTACATAAAAACATTCGCATCAAATGTTAATTTTTGAGGTTTGTGTGAGACTATGATTATATATTTCTGAGCTTATCCTTATTCCAGAGGTCATTCCTAGCCTCAGACCTCAGGGATCACAAAGCCTTCTTTTCAGGGGCGAGTCCTTCCGTTGGAAATAGCATCCAGACTTTAGAGTGTCTCGCTTCCCAGGGGAAAAGGACTGTATTATTGTGGCGGGATGTCACAAGAACAACCACCACACCCTTGAGTCACTCAAACTGACAAATGTCTCCTCGTCACAAACTTTCCTCTTAAGTTATCAACTGGACTCTTAGACAGAAGGGAAATGAAAAAAAAAACCATAACCATAATACTATATTCCTTAAAACTAAAATACTTCACACAAAACAGACATTAACTATACCACCATTCAAATAAACCAACAAAACCCCTAACAAAACTTAAAGTTGAAATCGGAAACCAAAACCAATATTTGTTTATGTGTGGACCTCTTTGTTCCCACAAGGGTCAAAAGTCCTTTCAGGCCAATGGGACAACTCTCTGGCAGACACAACACAGGGCACAACAACTTGGTGGCAGACAGATATATTGTGGCAATCTGCTACACGTGCCTCACTTGATTGGGCAGACTATATCATCACTCTCATCATCCTCATCGTAATAATCTTACAGCACAAGAACAATCAAATCAGGTTCTTTAGCGCAATCCAGGTCATCAACAATCGGTCAGCATTAAAAAAAAAATAAATAAATAAAAAAATAAAAAAAAAAAATAAATAAATAAATAAAATTTACTCTCCAAAGGAGGAATTACGGCTGCTGAAATAAATGATCACTTCGACGCTGATAAAAAAATAATAATGATAATCCAGCATTCACACAACTGCCTCTTGCTGCAGTCAAATCGGAGAGAGCATTCGCCCAAGACATTCACCACTGTCCTAACCTAGCTAAAAACATAAACAAACAACCTCATTTATACCAACAGTCTTTCTCATAACAGGCAATCATTACAAACTCTCTCTCTCTCTCTCTCTCTCTCTCTCTCTCTCTCTCTCTCTCTCTCTCTCTCTCTCTCTCTCTCTCTGGATTTGGCAAACAACAAAAAATAGATAAAAATAAAACAAAAATTTATCCTTCACATTATTTTGCATAGCTATATTGTTGAGATGAATGAAGGGGAGATGTGATTGAGAATCCAGGAAGCTGGAAGATTGCAATGGGTGTGATACAATCTTCAAGGACATGGCCAAGCTTTTGCCAACGGAACATAGATTAAAAGGTTATTCATATAAGTGAATATTCAGTTGACCATATGTTC
>NC_090734.1:5272403-5289903 GCF_036898095.1 Palaemon carinicauda
CGTCAGTACAAGGCACTGGGAATCGATCAGGGATCGTCTCCTCGTTTAGACGACGGAAGTCTACGCAGATACCCCATGTTCGATCTTTTTTCGGTACAACTATTAATGGAAAATTATAAGGGCTGTTCGATTTCCTAATGACTCCTTCTTCTAGCATTTTACCTACTTCATCATTTATCTCATTCTGGAATTTCATTGGGAGTCTGAACGATTGTACATAGATAATTTTCTCCTTGTCTTTTAACCTTATTTGATGTTCGATAACATCTGTTTTTCCTAAGGATCCATCCGTAGTGGAAAAAACATCATGATATTCAGTTAAAAGTCAAAAAAATTTCTGCTGAATTTCCTCTTCTTGAATGTCTTTATTGATTTTATTTTTAATAGATTGCAAAAGGGATTCATCTGCAACTGATTGAGCGTGATTGATTTCCGCGAGGGTAAGAATACGATGTTTATAAACTTCTACATCCGAGATATGTTGATTTTTGTGAATTACGAAAGTGGTATTTAAATGATACAGACTTCAATATTACATTATTGTTGTGAGCCTACTGTATAAATAGCTTGTGTGACGGACAGTCCGTTAGTTTTCAAAGTGTCAGAAAGGATTAATATTTCAGATCCCGGTAACGTTTTCTTTACTCGCAGTATATTCGAAGTTACGTTCTGCTCGATAGATTGCGTGCAAGATGATATTACGGGTGAACGAGAATTCTGTTGGGTCGCGTATATTATTTCTTTATTAATGAGACAAGTGATTGGTTCTTCAACGTACGTCACTGTTTTATTTGTCGTCTCCTTTCTATCCAAAACTGATTTTAAGGTATATATATATATATATATATATATATATATATATATATATATATATATATATATATATATGATATATTATATATGTATATATATATATATATATATATATATATATAATAATATATATATATATATATATATATATATATATATATATATATATGTATATATATATATATATATATTTTATATATATATATATATATACACAGTATATATATGTATGTACATATATATATATATATATATATATATATATATATATATATATATATATATATATATATATATATATTGTGTGTGTGCATAGTAATTTCATAGTTCTAGTCAATGCTGTGAGCGATTCCCAGAAGTAATGAAATTCATACTTAATTCATAACTACGAAGAATTAAGTGGTAGAAAGGCAATCACCTACATATCTGATTAGAATTAGAAATGTCTATTACATCAGCCACAGTGAGTAATTGAATGAACATTTATATAATATGAAATCAATAACAACATTATGATATCGTTTTGTTGTGCATAGTGAATCAACAAAATAAGGAAATAAACCCGTGGAACCTACATCCCGAACCATTACTCGGTCTTCCGAGATAGTGAAATGATTTTACCAGAAAAGATATGAAATGACATTTGTTGAAATCGTTGCCTCCCACAAAACCGCTTTCCAGATTCAGTGGTGAATTCTAAACCCTCCACCATAACGTAAATTTTTTCATATGCAATTGTCATAACTATTAAGGAATGTGGAAACGTTTGGATTGAAATTTTGGGCAATTGAATACGCATTCCATTGCGTTTTTATCTACTATATATATTCAAATTTCCGTTTTCTATTACTAGGGAATTGGGCCACTTTCTGAGAAATTACGTCTCTAACAAAATCACTATATGACAGAGGGAATATTCCACTACTGAAGAACAAGATCACTTATTCATAACCATTAATAAAAGTTTCCTTCAATCGTTGATTATCATTTCACCCCTAATCCGAACAAAGGTAATTAGACGATACCTCATTTAATCACATTTTCTACTATTGATTTTTTTTTCTAATAGTTTCACTTAGTTTAGGAGCATTTCATCGCTCTTGTTTTTTTTTTTTTTTTTTTTTTTTTTTTTTTTTTTTTTTTTTGAGCTGATGTAAATCAAGACTATAAAGTAATACAGGGACATTTTGCAAAGAAATTATGAAATCCTTGTTGTATTTCTAATATTTTTTTCTTAGGGAGAATAACCTTTTTAAATCCCTTTGTCATTCATAAGAATGTTATAAAGGCCAGGGGTAACTAACGTATGCGGAGACAAGTCTAGTCTTTCTATATTCCCAAAATTTTAATATTTCCTTGAATATCAGAACAGGCTTTCCCTCTTGTTTGGGTCCTTCTTTACAGCTCTGAATGAAAACCCATTTCTCCTCCTCGGCTGTCCTCTTAATAATTCTATTAGGCTCTGACATGACGGTTCATTTAGGCTTTCTGCATAACTTCCCAGCCATTAGGTGATGGAGAGGTTAGAAAAAGGATTAGACGGTGTAAAATTTTCATATATTGACTGTTGTCCTTAGCAGTTGAAGACATTCGTTTTAGGAAATCGGGACTACATTTTGTAAATTGATAAATGAGTGACTAATTATTATTATTATTATTATTATTATTATTATTATTATTATTATTATTATTATTATTATTATTAGTATTATTATGATGATGATGATGATGATGATGATGCTATAAGCTCAAGGGCTCCAACAAAGAAAAGAATCCCAGAGAGGAAAGGAAATATGGAAATAAATAAACTACAGGATAAGTAATGAATAATAAGCCTAATGGATAGTAAAGTAGTAACGTGCTCTCCAAACATTTACATAGTAGCAGATCGATCCCAGCCTGGGACCGTGAATTTGTGCTGTTTGATGAGGATGACATGACTGTGGATGTGGACCACTAAAGGGGTTTAATAGAAGATACCAACGTCAGTGACGAAATACGTAAGCGAAGCAAAATCTACAATTATAGAAATATAATTTCCAAGAAAGGAGATGCCTGCTCCCCTGTCCCTCCTTCACAGCTGCATCCTCCACTGACAGTTCAAGTGACCAACGACCAAAACTACCAGAACGTCGACTTGGATGGTGACAATCGCAACATACCACCCAGAAGATCTCAGAACATTTTGGAAAGGAAAGGGCCCAACAACCTGAAACTGTTTTGCAATTGATTTTAATCCGTCTTCAAATATAGGACTATTTATTTGAGTTATCTGTATATTTGTATTTTTCCTTACATCAGTACCTGACATGTATTTTTAGAAATATTTTAGTGACCATGTCCACAACTGATGGACGAAAGATATATAAGTTCTTTATATAATCTAAAAAAATACACATAGTTTTTATACACGTCTTACATCATTGTGGAACCTTTTTAATATAATAAGGAAGTACGGTATTGTATTTATTTGCATCATATATATATATATATATATATATATATATATATATATATATATATATATATATATATATATATATATATATATATACATAACTTTTTTATCTTTTCAATTATTTGGAACATGGATCCTGTTATTAAATCAAGAAGGCATTTAAAATAAAGTGCAAAAAATCCAGACGTATGTAAATTTATGTATGAATCTTTGTATGTATTTATGTATGTTTTTAAAGTCAAAATGCACTTTTATTTTTAATGCTTTCTGGAGTTAATAACAAAAGTCAGGCTCCACATAACTGAAAATTCAAAACCACATTAAAATGACCAAACTTGATATCAACGAAAAAAGATATTAACTAAATTGCTACTACATATCATATTGTAAATAGAAACGGGAGGTTAGACTAATTATGTTTACATTTTGTAAAAGATATTAATCAGGGAGAATGTGTGGCTCAAAGAAGACTTTGATCAGGGAACGTGGTTGGTCTTAATGAAAGAGGACAAGGCTCATGAGACCAAATCTCGTTTCCTGAAATTTCGGTTCGAAGAACAAAAGGATGAGCTGCTTCTCTCTCCCCGGGGAGAGAGAGAGAGAGAGAGAGAGAGAGAGAGAGAGAGAGAGAGAGAGAGAGAGAGAGAGAGAGAGAGAGAGAGAAAGTTTATTTACTAAATTTATTATCAAATCCCATGAAATCCGCGGTGGCCGACGAAAAACGAATGCAATTTTCATGAAAATTCTCACATTGAAGCATCTACGTTGTTGCTCCCATGTCCCGAGTAGCAAAGGGAAAAATACCTAGTTATTACTTTCATAAAGTGGAGCGAAACGTTTCTTAAAGACCAATAGGAGACTAGTTAATTGCCCTTCAGACTTATATGAGTCCAAATGACTTGTCTCAAAAAAGAAAAGGAGACTCATTAATATGTACATGTAGTTTCCTGTTATATCTCGTTTTCTTTTTTCTGTTCGCATAGTTTGTTTATGCCGTAATGCCTGTTTTTTGTATAAGTTCAGGACGTAGTTTATAAAATTCTGAGGTCAGTTTGGTTTTTCAGTTTCAGTATATTTTACATGCTATGTTTATTAAGTTGTTTCCTTTTCTGATGTTTTTGATTGTGAGTTTTTGTGGTCTCCAAGAGAGGTAGAAAGACGACCTGGAGTCCGCTATGATCCTGGAAAGAGCTGTCGTTTTGATGATTGTTGAAAAATAACAGTCAGCAGATTTGACTCATGTGAGTCCGTGTGTGTGTGTATTTGCGTCTGCATACGTGTGTGTAAGTGCATGAGGCACGCAGAGAGACATATGGGATTGTGCACGCGCAGGAGTGTCATCAATATGTTCGCAGAGTAAGGCCCCCTGACACTTGCACGCATTTCTGGCACGCACTGGGAGGTTCTCGCACTGTTCACAACAAGTTCACGACACGTTCAAGCATAGTTCACGACAAGTTCACGCCGCTTTCATTCATCTTTCCGCATCTTTCTGCACCGTTCACGCATCATTCACGCCAGTTCACGCCAGTTCACGACTTGGCCAAATCATATATAAAGACGGGGCTTCCTACATGATTTTTATCAAAAGTGTATTCTTGTGCTAATCTTTGATTAATATCCCCTGTATTAATGTATGGGTTATCTTTATAGATATTTCTAACAATTATACTTCTATTTAGTATATATTTTATTATTTAATTATTATTATAGGTAATTAGCTGGTTTGAATAATGTTGAAGCTTTACAATTTACTGAAAAAATAATATTTTATGGCAGTTATATGCTGATCAGATATTTGGAGCCCACTTCACATTATCTTAGAATTTAATTGAAAGATGACTATTCCATTTATTAGTTTTTGTACTATAAAATCAACAATTCTCTCTCTCTCTCTCTCTCTCTCTCTCTCTCTCTCTCTCTCTCTCTCTCTCTCCTCGAGGGATAAAAGAGTGCAGGGGGTAAAAGTTAGTGAGAAAT
Source organism: Palaemon carinicauda (assembly GCF_036898095.1). Classification (NCBI taxonomy): domain Eukaryota; kingdom Metazoa; phylum Arthropoda; class Malacostraca; order Decapoda; family Palaemonidae; genus Palaemon; species Palaemon carinicauda. Next base: position 5,277,655 of record NC_090734.1, read on the forward strand.
CAAGTGCAAATTCCTTAAATTCGCGCCTAGGACTATGTTAGTGTAAGTGTGAATAACAATTTTCCTGATAGACTTACTCAAAGGGTAAAGTTGTAGATAGTGTAGGAGAATAAAGGAAAAGTTTTTAATATATTATAAAAGAGCGGAATAGATGAATTTGAAATGTATTTATTTAATGTTTTATCTGTAAAGACCTACAGCTGTAGTAGGCCTACAGTGTCTATATCTCTGTATTTGAATTGTCTCTTTATGTAACTTATTATGTTTTGTGCTTTTTTTCAACTTTTATGCTCTGTTTGGTGAACTTCAAATCCTTGCTGATAATAATAGAAAGAGAGAGAGAGAGAGAGAGAGAGAGAGAGAGAGAGAGAGAGAGAGAGAGAGAGAGAGAGAGAGAGAGAGAGAGAGAGCTATCAGTTTTTATGTTCCCTAGTCTATGATACATCAAAATATTAAAGCTTATTCTCTCTCTCTCTCTCTCTCTCTCTCTCTCTCTCTCTCTCTCTCTCTCTCTCTCTCTCTATCTCTCTCTCTCTCTCTCTCTCAATTAAATAAGGAGAGGGGAGAGGTGAAAGAATATATTGCCATTATACAGATTTTTTCTTTGATGATTATGAGGAAGTAGGGATAAATCCATTTATCTAATTACCACGCACTGGCACGCATCCTCCCGCATCATCCCTCAGTAGAGATAAATCCATTGATTTAATTGCCACGCACTGGCACGCATCCTCCCGCATCGTCCCTCACTGTTCACTCCAGTTCACTCCAGTTCCCGCATCGTTCACGACAAGTTCACGCCAATTTTGGCATGACAATGCGTGCCACAAATTTTAAACATTTCAAAATTCTCGGCACGCATGCCACGCACCGTTCACGTCCAGTTTACGCCAGTTCACGCCACAATGCGTGCCAGTGCGTGCCACAAATGCGTGCAAGTGTCAGGGGGGCTTAAGAAAAAAAAAGAGAGAGATGAGAATGACTAAGCGAGAGTTTGTTTCTTTTTGACTGATAGTGGTAGAGTTTTGTGAGATAGTTTCCTTGAAAATATAAGTAAGAGAGAAATAGTTTTTTAGCCAATGGTTAGAATACACTTATGATATTCTTGTCTTTATTAGTTACAGAATAAACTATTGCTACGTGTCCTTAGGAGAATTAGGCTCATGCAGAATGTGTTTCCTCGATTAACCATGCGAATTGAAGTGTGTATGAGTTTTGAATGTTGGACGTTTTAGCCGTTGTGAGTAAAATAGAATAGTTTGCCCCTTAAGTATCTTAGGGAAGTAAAAAATTGATGGAAGCGATTTTATTTTTGGACCAAGTGACAGGTTATGAAGAATTTGTTATGTTCTGAATTAAGTTTAACAGTTTAGGGTACCTGACACTTGCACGCATTCGTGGCACGCACTGGCACGCATTGATGCGTGAACTCGCGTGAGCGAGTCGTGAAAATGTCGTGAACAGTGCTGGAACTTGCGTACCAGTGCGTGCCATGCGTGCCCAGAACTTTGAAATGTTTAAAGTTTTTGGCACGCATAGGCACGCACAAAATAGTCGTGAAATAGTCGTGAACGATGTGCGAACTGGAGTGAACTGGAGTGAACAGTGCGGGAACTGGCTTGAACTGGAGTGAATGATGAGGGAAGTGGCGTGAACTTTATAATGAAGAGAAACAAAAAGGAAACGAAAAAATTAATGAAAAGGAAAGAAAAATAAACCTAATAAATTTTTATATTTGCTGTTTTAATGTGAAAAAAAAATGATATCTTATTTCAAACTATTTCTATAACTTTATAATGAAGAGAAACAAAAAGGAAACGAAAAAATTAATGAAAAGGAAAGAAAAATAAACCTAATCAATTTTTATATTTGCTGTTTTAATGTGAAAAAAAAATATATCCTATTTCAAACTATTTCTATAACTTTATAATGAAGAGAAGCAAAAAGGAAACGAAAAAAAAATAACGAAAAGGAAAGAAAAATAAACCTTATAAAATTTTATATTTGCTGTTTTAATTTGAAAAAAATGATATCATATTTCAAACTATTTCTATAAATTTATAATGAAGAGACAAAAAGGAAACGAAAAAATTAAAGAAAAGGAAAGAAAAATATAAATCTAATAATTGTTTAGATTTGCTGTTTGAATGTAAAAATAAAATGATGTTTTATTTCATCAACATACTTATTCTTCTTTATTACCTTAAAATGAAGAGCAAAACAAATTTTTTCTGTTTGCTGTTTTAATATAAAAATAAAATGATTTCTTGTTTTAACAAACTTTTTTCTCTATTACCTTAAAATCAACAGCCTAAAAACTTTTCATGTTTGCTGCTTTTAATGTTAAAATAAAATGCTTTCATAATACTTGTACATATTTTATGTGTGCTATTTATATGTAAATCTAATGCTTTCTTATTGAAACAAGAATAAAGGGCAACAAAAAATACAAACGAAAAAGACATGTTTCTTCTCCTCAATGCAATGGTATCTCTGACAGAAAGCATTGTTGTCTCTTCCGAAGCCAATCCAAGGATGTCCTCGGGTTGGAGAAGCCCCATTTTTATATGGAGTGGCCAGTTCGTGAACTGGCGTGAACTGGCGTGAACGATGCGTGAACGATGCGGAATGATGCGCGAACTCGCGTGAACGTGTCGTGAACTTCTCGTGAACTAAGCGTGCCAATTCTTGCCATGGCGTGAACGTCGCGTGAACTTGTCGTGAACGATGTGCAAACTCGAGTGAACTGGTCGTGAACAATGCGTGCCAGTGCTTGGCAAAAATGCGCGCAAGTGTCAGGTAGGCTTTTGGCTTTGGCGAAATTTTATGGCGTTCATTTTTAACGTAAATTTACATTTTCGACCTTGTCGTATCTTTTGTTGTTTGAGTTTTAATGTAGATCTGATCGGAATAGTTTTTTTTTTTCCATGTTTGTAAGTGCAATAGAAAGTCTCGGTTTTAGATTAGTTCTCTGTGATGCGTTGTTAACACATGAGCCTTTGTTTGCGTAATGTAGGTGAACTTAGATGAATAAATGTCCTAGAATGATTGTTATTTGTTTGCCAGAATTCGAGTTCGGCCTAGTTTGAGTACGAGGAAAGGAGATAAGACAACACAAGATAAGAGTACCACAGTGTTGTAAAGGCACTGTATGTAAACTGTGTCTGTTTTGAAACTTGTTCCAGAAAGCGTGTTTTCAGTAGTCGGTACGAATAATGTGATAGCAGTTTGTCCCGGTTGGAGTTCGAATGATTGGGCATCTGGAGAGTTTGAAAACATAGCCCCGATGACGATGTCGTCATGAGGGCACGCTTAGGGAAAACGTGTCAGAGAGAGAGAGAGAGAGAGAGAGAGAGAGACTTTATGTACTTGGGCGTTGAGATTGCCTTAAAGTTTTTCATTTCACTTATTGTAAGTTGACAGGTACTGGTTAAGACTTGGGAATTTGGTCATTCCTGATGTAGATGTTTAGGATTTTTTTTCTTTTTTCACCATCTGGTTTGACTGGTGTTCTGTTTTGATGCTTTTTGATGCCCTACCTAATCCTGGTGGAGGGGAGAAAGGAGGCCAGATTCTTTATGCTGGCCAAACCTTTCTTGGGAGAGGTTTGTTTGTTGCCCTCAGCAAGATGCTTTGAGGAAGACTGCCGCCAGTGTTCGGGCATTGAACGCGGTGGTGTGGGGAACACTCCAGGAGTGGGACAGGTGCCGTGAATCCCAGGTATGCCTCACTTAATGTAGAGTATAAGCATAGCCAAATGATTTGTACTAGTACTATTTTGTTGTTTTTTGCATGGATACCTGCAGAAGCCTGCAGAAGTGTTCAGAGGGGAGGAACAGAGCTTTGCTTGATTATGATACTCTTTGTTAGTATGATACAGTTGGTTAAATGTTTATGATGATGCACAGTGATTAGTTTTGGATGCAGCTGTCTAAAGATGTTAGATAATGTTTTGGTATGTTTAAAGATGCTTAAAAGATGTTTCGTTATGTTTAAAGATATTGGATACTGTTTCGTTATGTTTAAAGATATTGAATACTGTTTTGTTATGTTTAAAGATATTGGATAATGTTTCTTTATGTTTGATGATGATCCTTTCTTGTGACTTCTTTGCATATTATGACCATACTTAATAACTATTATTGTCACTGTTTCATAATGACTGTAGTGGGTCTAGGTATACCCAAAGGATACGAAAATATCTCCATAGATATTGAGGATATGTGCACATGTGTTGATTTTCCGAGGATTTTTTATTTCTTTCTTTTTTGAAACTTTTATGTAATTTGATATTTTTTTTTTTTTTGCTAGCAATTATCCTCTTTGGTTTGCAACATAATGAATGTATAATGTATTATGTTTACCAGTACTATATCTTAGATCTCTTTCAGACTGAGAGTCCCATGAATGAGCCAGAGTGTAGGCTTGATATATGAGAGCATTCCTTCTTTTTGTACGATGACTGCATCCACTAATGGACTCTAGGATTTAGAAAAGTATTTCCAAATACAAAGGTTACTTTCTGTTGTATAAATTATAATTTTGCAGTCAATGTCCTCTATCCTGTGTTTTCTTAATACATCATACTGTATCCCCATGCATGTTCATATCTAAAGTATATATATCATAAATACAGACATTTGTAGTTTTTATTGATGATTAATTCTCTTTTTGGATTGTTTTTGACGTGTGTTGACTGATAAGTATTTTTACTGAGTTTGAAATGTGAATTTAATTTTTTATTGATATTTGTTCGCCAGTTCCCATTTACAGTGAAATGTGTTGATTATTGCATATAGATTTTTTATCTAAGTCTTATTCACCTTTGTTGGAAGTGAGCAAGGCTTCCCAAGGATCATGGAGACTTTGTTTTGAGTAGAGTCATATTCCGTGTGGTTTTGTTTTGTTAATTTTTCTTGAAAGTTAATGTCCTTTGCTTTGTTTTGAAGTAGTTTTTAATACTGAAAGACTCGGGAGAGCCTTGAGTCTGGTTGAGGGGGGTTTGTCACTGACAAATAAATGTTTTAAACAAAGGCTAAACAGTAAAGTAAATGCGCAGGAAGTAGGGCGAATATTGCCGAGCCATCACCTTGTCTTCCTGATCCATGGGTTTTGTGGGAAACAGTTCGAGCTGCTTTCATTTTTTGCTTTGTTTGTGATGACCCAAGCACACGTGTAGTGAATCTGTTTCCATGTCAACAGGTACACCAGGGAGAGGGGATTCAGAGTGAGAACCAGTATGGTGCGGTTACATCACCTGTCACCGCTACCCATAGGCGAGACAAGCCCTCAAACCTCCCAGCAATGCAGGGGAAATAAAAAGACTCAGAGTGAGTCGAAGGCAGTTAAGTTCGAATCCTCTACTCGGGAGTGTGCAACCCACACTAAGCCCACCTGCCATGGTAAGCCTACCTCAATCATGGCAGACGTCCATACGCCATACGACGTCCAACGATTTCTTTTTATAATATTACGTAGTCATGCAAATGTCTCCCGGAGTGTCCGCTCTCCACATGTGTAACTATTGTATTAGTTAAAAGTTAATTCCATTGTATTTGACTGATTAAATCATTAAAGAGCCAGCGAGAAATTTACAATTCCTTTGTTATGTAACCTCAAGTTTTAAAGTTCAATTTCTCTCGCTTTGAAGAAGATTTGAGATCATTTTTTGTTGTCATAAATTAACTTAGACAGTAAATCCTCTTACGATGTAACAATCGCCTGATTCACCGCCTCCAATCATGTATTATTATGTAATAACCCACTACCTATGACAAAGGGGACACTTACAGTAAAGCCAATGACTAAAGTCTTACACGTGCGTCGATGAGTTCCAAAAAAATTCTCGAAGTAATAATAAATTTAAATTTCAACAATCTATTCATGCTTAGCAGAAATAATTCCAGAGGTAACGGATACAAAGTGGAATTGAACCGATACTACACCACTCAATGTGGCATTTTCTTTACATGCAAAATAGCAAATACTTGGAATAGACTTCCAGCGGATGTAGTAAACAGGAACACCATTAAAGAGTTCACGAATAAGTTAGATAAGATCGTAAGAACTCTCTAAATGATTAAACTAAATCGCTCTACTAAAGAACAAACGGAGTTTCCGCGGATGGTCTAAAAAGTCTCTGAGACATGCAAAATCCTTGTAACTCCTTGTAGCTCTCTCTGTCTTACCTGACCTCTTCTGTGATAAGATCTTTCCCTCAGATTACTGCCTAAGATTTTCCTTGCATAAAAAGATGCTTCATCTCGTGTCACTGACAATTTCCACATGGAACTCTATCTCAGTTTTCAGGGATCAGTCCTTGCTTCTATTCACCAAAACATTCATAAATAAACACTAGATTGCATTTGTAGCATTTGAATCATTTCCTGAAAATCTTGTCTTCATTCATATTCAAGAAAGCTTTAGTGTTTTCCCTGGCATGTCAAGCCTACATCACATATATTCCACGTATGTTTTTTTTTTTTTTTTTTTTATAAAGCCTTCAAAGAGCATGAATCTCTCTCTCTCTCTCTCTCTCTCTCTCTCTCTCTCTCTCTCTCTCTCTCTCTCTCTCTCTCTCCGTGATGTTCACTTTGTTTTAAACTGTAGCAACCAGGCCTACATCTGTGTATTAACGACATTTAAGTAAATTTTCCTATGTACCGCACAGCTAACTTAAATGCGACTTTTATTGTATAGTTCTAAATCATTCTTATTCTAAACTACTTTATTGATAGCTTATTCTTATATACCAGTCCTTATTGCTTTATCCTCCTCTCAATAATTTGAGGAAAATTGATTTTACTACATATATGTGTAATATCTATGTTCCGTGTTCAAAATGTTTGTAACAGCCTTGATGCCTCTTTATAGCCAAACGTGATTAATTCTCAACTTTAATTTTTAGGAGCTCATCGATCCACCTTAAGACTTTTGTCCTTGCCTTTACTGTAAGTGTGAAGTTGCGAGCCTCATGACCATCATCTGCCTTCTACTCACTGGCTTATTATGCGTACGAGGAATAGACATTGCAATGATATGAATATCATAGTGTTTAGAGAGAGAGAGAGAGAGAGAGAGAGAGAGAGAGAGAGAGAGAGAGAGAGAGAGAGAGAGAGAGAGAGAGAGAGAGAGAGAGTGCTTTAAGATGTTTCCACCAACCTCATTCTACTCATTACGTATCATATTTCTCAATTACTGATTAAAAGGGAAAGTAGAAAAAGACACTCAAGAAACTCTTCTAAATACAGTGATGGCTTGCGGTATGTCCGCAGTAGTTTAATGACCTAGAATTACCCAGAATTTCCTTTTCACATAATTGCCCGTAGTGATCATGAAGCTGAACTGCAAAAGACATTGTGCATATTGGTATACCTTTCCTTGAGCTAGGTTGAATGACATTGTCAAATCATCTGAAACGTATTATTATTATTATTATTATTATTATTATTATTATTAGCTGCAACTTGGGATGAATGTTGTTTACGAGATCGACATTTTCCCTCGTTGACGTAGCTCACTATCACACAGTTCACTGCAACATTGCTATATTTAAAAGCATATTTCAGAAGGCTACATGAAAGCTGTGTCTTTTCAAGTGTAGATATTACCATGAAATTTAACAGAAACAGGGAACTTATGTATCCCATCAATACCTAAAATTTTCATCTGTATATGTGAATTATTCTAGAACAATTTACTCCACCACCAAAAATAACCTTTCAACTCATACCGAAATAAACGTTTGCTGTGGCTTTTTTATGACAAATATCAACATGAAAATTGGTATGGACAAAGTAAAAATCCATCCCGTAAATCCTTGAAAATTTCATTTCGATATGTGAAATATTCAATGGCGCCGCCGAAAATCGGCCTAACGTAGATATTGAAAAATAGCTACTGTGACTTTTCAATGGCAAATATCAATACGAGAATTGGTACAAATGTAGCTCACATAAGACCCTCCAAACAGTGTGAAAGAAGATCATCTGAGATATCGAGAAGATAGATTATGAAATTAATGCTACTGAGGCAGCAATTGTTTTAAACCCAACATGCCTTAACGAATGTCTAATACCAAAATTTATTATTATTATTATTATTATTATTATTATTATTATTATTATTATTATTATTATTATTATTATTATTATTATTATTATTAATATTCTAAATCATAGAAATAGCATGATTTTGTAAATGGACAATCAAATCAATATTGATATTTCTTTATTATTATTATTATTATTATTATTATTATTATCATTATCTTCATCATCATCATTATTATTATTATTATTATTATTATTATTATTATTTTTATTATTATTATTATTATTAATATTCTAAATCATAGAAATAGCATGATTTTGTAAATGGACAATCAAATCTATATTGATATTTCTTTAAAAATATATTAAAACAGGATATAACATAAAGGAATCTTTCCGGGAACTGATAATTCTTCTTTTAAGATGAATAAATTAGATAAATGAGAGAGAGAGAGAGAGAGAGAGAGAGAGAGAGAGAGAGAGAGAGAGAGAGAGAGAGAGAGAGAGAGAGAGCTATAAAGTTTCATAAGTATTAATCATAGTTATTCAGGGATACCTTTATATACACAACAACAACAATAGATGCAGCCGTGTTTAGTCCACTGCAGGCACTGTTGAGATACTTGAGGTTAGCCGACGCGCAGGTTGACCTTTCTGCGAGTATTCGGCATGACGTCATACGTGGGAGCTTAAGGAAAAGATGGACATACAGAGTACGAATCTGCAGAATTATTTTGTCTATTAATGAAGTTGTAGGCACGCTTTAGCTACAACCGTGGTTGTAGATCATTCATTAATATTAACACCGGTCTTTGTACTTGAGATTCCTTTATTTAGCTTCGCAGCACAGATCATTGGCAGATTAACTTGATATGTACTTCACTTCTAAATATCTTCCAAAAGTATGGACTTTTGTCTGTTGCAAATCCTAACATCAGATGGACGTCCAAGAACTCACAGGGGAACAGTTTGGCGGGAATTATGAATTGTGCAGTCTATGGATGCTTTAATGATGAAAAAAAAAAATGGTTCCTAAGTTCGATTTTTCAGATTTCTTAGAGACGATGAATATTGGAATAGATATTTGGCCTATCATTGATTTGATAATGTTCATACCAGCAATGCATTCGTCAGTTCAGCACATTTTCCTCGTGAACCATGGATATTAACGTCTGTTATGACTTTGATGAAAACTGAAGCTGAAACTTTAACTGTAAAGAAGAGGCTTGCAGTCATGTCATTTGATGAAATGAGCATCACATAACAGTATAATTACGATAAGGGAACGGACAGACCAGATAAACCTCATGGAAAAGTTCAGGTAATAATGATTAAGGGATTAATTGACAAATGGAGACAATCCATCTTTTATGATTTTGATAAATTTCACTTACATGAAATAATAATACAAATAATTTAGGATCTAGAGAATGCTTTGCATTCTCTGATTGCAATTACGCATGATCTTAGGACAGCCAATGTAGAATTATTGAAGCACTTTGGGATAGACCTAATAAATTGTAAAGGTGTTTCAATAAAAAAAAACAAATCTGGCACAATAGGGAATTGTTCTTATTTGCAGATCCCCCACACATGATAAAATGAATAACAATTAACTTTATAACTAAAGGGTGTTGCTTTGAAGACGGAACACTGATATCGTATTATTGTATCGGGGAAATGCCAAGTAATACTGGCACAGAATATGGTCTAGATTATGAGATTGGTGAAATTCATCAAAACACTGAACTTCAACGAGTAAAGTATGGTGTGCAGCTGATGTTAACAAGCTGTGTTAAGTCTATCGATTATTGAGGAAGGAGAAGACTGTTAAAAACAAAAATTGGAGGGATAGGCCTACGGCAAAATTCATCTCGATGGTTAATGATTGGTTCGATATCATGAATTTATCTAATATGAAAGACGTTAAATCACGGAAGTTACTTAGAAAACCAGAAATTTTTTTTGTGCAAAGTCATTGATGTATTAACAAAAATGTGAATATGCAACGCTAGGTCAAGCAGTCTTTATAGTTTATAGTTTTCCTGTCTTATATGAGATATTAGTCAGTGATTATAATGTTGCATATATATTGACTAGAAGACTAAATCAGGACTTGTTGTTAGAGCTTACTTTTTATGTTGCAGACAGATGAGTGGACCGCATGATCATCCCGGTACTATAAGCTATAAATATTGCATAAGAAAACTGCTTCTGGGAAATTTTTTTGCTTTAATTAGTAATCAAGCAAAGATAAACAAAAAGCATAGAAATATCGACTGTTCAACAAATAAGTTAGCATTGGAATGCAACAACAATGTGAGAAATTATAATGACCGCTACCTTGGATTAGAAATTTGCATGACCAGCCATATTTTAAAAAATATGGAATTAGATATAAAATATGAAACAGATATTACTTCAAACTCAGGTTGAAAACAGATCCTAGTAACACATAATCGTTACCTGATGTCATAGAGAAAGGAAGTCTGCGATATATTGGGGCTACAGAGTGAAAACAGTTTTAGATGCAGTATCTGTTTTCGTCATAAAAAGACTGCCACACAAAGTGACGAAAATTCCTGTGTTAAAATGATTAACATATTTCAACTGCATATAACATCTGAGGCATTTTTCTCACACCTGTTTCGTGAGAGGTTTTTAAGGCCATTCATAGTGAAAGTCTTAGGGAGGGGAAATAATGTATGTAAATTATTCTGAAAATAATTAAACAGGGTTTCATCCCCCAGATGATGCAATTTACTTTTTTGCCAAACTATATTTATTTTTAGGATAAGATATTTGAATAAATAGATTGAGAAGGAAAATAACATGCAATAAAAGGGAAAATAAGATTAATAAGATTAAAAAATAAAATAGATAATTTTATTTTATTAAATGGAGTAACATGCACTGTTTATATATACAGTATGTATATATATATATATATATATATATATATATATATATATATATATATATATATATATATATACAGTGTATATATATATGTATATATATATATATATATATATATATATATATATATATATATATATATATATATATATACAGTGTATATATATATATATATATATATATATATATATATAATATATATATATATATATATATATATATATATATATATATATATATATATATATATATATATATATATATATACAATTACATACAGTATATACATGTGTATGCATATAAAGGAAAAAGGAACTGGCATCTCGCTAGAGGAAACTGGCAGCATTGGGGATATACGTGACGTAGTGCACGAGTCGCTCGGATTTTGTTAAACAAATCGGTTTAGCTCCTATACCTAGACCGTGACTGCAGGTCAAAGGCTTCAAACATGTCAATTCACGTTTGAGGTTTGGCCAGTTCTCATCATCACGCTGACCACTGTGGATTGATGAATGTCGGAAATTTTCGTCTCATCGCTCATAGCACACCAATCTAGTGTGGGTGGCCTCCTTGACTAGTACAAGTTTGCTGATCAGGGCAATATTCAAAAGCCTTTCACAAAGTTAAGGTATCCCCACTCAGAAAGTGTTTTTACATATATGTATATACTATAATATATATGAATAAATGTACGGTACAAATATCAATAAACATATATATATATATATATATATATATATATATATATATATATATATATATATATATATATATATATATATATATATATATATATATATATGTGTGTGTGTGTGTGTATGTGTGTGTATGTGTGAGTCTGTGCTGGCCAATCTTGTGGAAAGTTCTGTGTTATTATGCAATTCCTCTTAAATATATGACTTTTCTTGTCTGTTCAAGAGCCTAGCAAGTGGAAAGCTAATGTTAATGGGGTCCTATCAAATGGATTTCCAGTGAGCAGATGAGTAATCCGAGAGAAACTGTTATCACCTATGTTGTTTATGCTCCTCATGTATTTTGTAATACGTAGAACAGTTGGAGGTGGTGGAAAAGGATTGCACTGGATTGGTAATAGGAAATTAGCAGATATATAGTGTGCTGATGATGGTGTCCTTATTAGTGGAACAAAATAGCATTTGCAATACTTGCTTACCACAATGCAAGAAATATCATGAGGTTGGGCTCAAGATAACTAAAAAAAAGACAGAAATGATGAGAATGGAGTATGCAATGGAAGATGGAATATCATTAGAAGGCGAAA